>NC_090941.1:814818476-815121506 GCF_040938575.1 Ambystoma mexicanum | reverse complement strand
AAATAAATGTTGTTGCCTTCAGGCTTTAAAAGACCACTAATGGGCCCCTTCCACTCCACCCACTACCAGACCAGTGCACTTAGTAGCTTCTGTCATGCTGTGTAAACTCTTCGACTTAACTACCAAAATACAACATCAGGTCATTTTGAAACCATAACTGTTTCAACTATTCAAACACTACCTTCCAATCCACAATACCTTAAGTGACATAGGGTTAAGGATCAGTGAATAGCCAAGCACCATGCTGAACTCTCAAAAGCCCAATTGTTTTATACTGTATCTTTCCCATAAGCCTTTAAAGAATATGCCTCTTTCCATGGGTATATTAAGTATTGCCTCTTCCTCTTTTTAGGATTAAAATGTGTTTCGAAATGACTACTGCTCTGTAGGGGTGCAGAGATGCTTAGTGAATAACACTCCTAATCAGCCCCACACTACTACTAAACCAGCATTGATCCCACTCATAACATTGAAACAGGCACAGCCTGACAGGTAAACCCTCTTTGCCTCTTTGGGTAGTGCAGTCTGAGGTCAGGCGGGATGGGAGCTGGAACAGAAGCATTCCAAACCATAATAGCACACAAGGACACCAAAACAAAAGAATGCCCAACCAAGCTTCTATAAAAATAGGAGCATTAATTAATCTAACAAAATGCATTCAACTAATACAAATACTAAAGACCCACCATTGTAAGGAGAAGGAGAGAAGCAGACTTACATAATAAAGGAACACTCCGTGTTTGTAGTAAGAGTTGCTCAAGGAAATGATTTTGGCAGCAAATGACAAAGGTACTGAATGTCTTTCCGAAGGTAGGAACGAGGGCTTACAACTCACTGGGGCTCTTCAAGGCATGTCAGGGTCACCAGGGCCACTGACCTTTAGTTCATATATTTCAGGGCTAAACCATATCAAGACAGGCTTTTAGGAGGTTTCTGAGGCAGTTATTTGGTGTCAGGTTCGATGGCTGGGTCCAAGACACATTGGGCCTCATTACACGGTAGGCGGTAGCCATGGCGCTATTAGCGCCATGGCTACCCCCTTACCGCATTCCGAGTCCGTGTTCCCGGAATGGGGACTTACCAGGTCATTCCGACCCTGGCTGGACCGGTAAGTCCCCATTCCGGGAACCATTCCCCATTCCTATTTGAGCCCCCATAGGGTTTAATGGGAATGGGGAAGGAGCTAATAACGGGCCCGCTATTAGCGGACCCGTTATTAGCACTGAAGTCCCTCAACGGGTCCCTTCCTTAACGCCTGGTAAAACCAGGCGTTAAGGAAGGGACCCGCTAAGGGACCTCGTAGTAGGGCGGTAAGGGATTACCAGCACCGGTGCCCTTACCGGTGCTGGTAATCCCTTACCGCATACTGTGTAATGAGGCCCATTGTGATTCAACAAGCAGCAATGGCATATGGCACAGAGAACCTTGAGACATTCGGGCAATGTCCCGGTCATGCACACAGGTGATTTGAGGAAGGGACCAGGGCCCAGGACTGTTATTTCACTTCTGGATTGCTTGGCAGCCCTGCCCTGTCCAGAGTTTCCAAGGGAAAGATGAGTCATTTGATCTGCACTTCTATTCAAGGAAGGTGCACATTAAGGAACATTAGGCACATTAAGGAACTGCTATTTCCAGAAATCAAAATCCTGGTTCCAGTAGTCAGGCAGCAGGTAAGGCCTTGGTTCACGTGGAAGCTTTACAAACAATATGGCCCTGGGATGGTTGGGGACATGAGCATTGAAGTCACGGGTCTTAACCTCTGTTGCATAGGATATTTGAGCAACCTGTATCCACACACAACATCAATCAGGTGAATGCTTCTTTTTCAGTAATCCAAAGATGAATCCACTAAGAAGAGGTCCCCGCTTAGATAGGAAAATACCACAGGAGTGTGCTCCACAGCAAGACTATTGGTTGGGCTCTAATCCTAGCTGAAGAAAACATTGTACTTTGCTGATTTAAAAACAAGAGTGCATTGGCTGCAAGGAGTGTAGAGGTGCACAGGAAGTTTGTGAACCCTAACAAAATTCAATATGGTGAGAACCCCTCTGTGGTGTGAACCTCTCTCCTGTGCTACTCTAACTGCACCCTGTCCTCTGTCTGCCTATATCAAAAGCACAGCAATAATCAGCATCCTGGTGTGAGATGGCCATTGAAATGGCAGGACTGTTTTCAAAGCACCCATTCCCAGGCAGTTTTCCTGTTCCATGGAGGAGACAACCCTTCTCAATGTGACATTACTTGGTTGTTTCGGCTACAGACAGCTTTGACACTAGGCCTTGTCATGAATCTGTCACTGTCCACTAAGCTAAAAACACATGTTATTGTGAAGATTAATGGAACACAAAACTGTTTCCCTAAAGCAAACTGTTGCAGAGAAACTGCTGTTTTATTCAAGTGTGAGGCAGATGGATTTGTGTAGAAAATACAAAGACAAAATAAGACTGTCTCAATCAAAAGTGAGAGTTGCTGCAAAAGTGCCTTTCTTGAGTTCACTGGTGTAATATTTTGTGCCACAAATTAAACCAGGAGTAATATTGGGCCTTGAATACATGTCACCCATACATGTCACCTCAACGACTGAATTTGAATACCTTTCAATTGGCAAACCAGTATTTTGAAATGCTCCAATGTATAAAGACCCTCTGAATTCAGGGAGAGCAGTGCCTGCTGCAGTGGAACTGCACATCCAAAAATACCAAGGTCCCATCTGTGTCAAAAATATAGTTCTGTTAACTGGATAACATGGTCTGTGGCACAGTAATAACTTTTAAAATGGCAAAAGTCAAGTGGTAGGATCTTGTCCAGTTTTTTCTGAATGGTGCACTTATGCAATTTCCACACTGTAGATCAAGTGAAGAAAATGAATCATCATTTAATTCAGAATCTTTCTAATGTAATATTGTCTTTCTTTACCAAACTACTGTCAAAACATTGTACGTTTACAAAAATACGGTGGATTGTACTTAATATCTTATAGTGTAAATATGTCGCAAAGCAGTTGGTCTTTTGTAAAGGTTTGATTAACACTGTGTTCAGTTTATAATTTATTTATAAATTCCAAAAGCTCCAGGTTTGCAGTATGATTAGAGAATAGCCAATCAGTCATAACTTTATTTCGGCCTTAGAGGCATGAATGTTTCACACACAAATCTATTCATTTATTTATTTCATTATAAAGCGCACAGCAGCCCAAGGGCTTCACAACGCTGTTACAGAGTGTCATTGCATAGTCATTTCATACAGTTTACAGGAGTTGTGCTATAAATGCATTGTCATAATAGGTGATAAAGACATTTGTATGAGACGATGGACATAGGGGGTTCTAGTGGGTCTGGAAGAGCAGGCTTTCGAGATCTTTTGGGAGAGGTATAGGGGTACTGTGCTGTAGATGCACTTGTGGGTGATGGGCAGTGTTACATTGAGGAATACCACCTCCGTAGAAATCTTTAAAAAAAGGCTTAAAACTGCGCTTTTCCCATAGGTCGGATTCGCTTCCTGATTACTCGCCCCACTAATGAACCTTTTTTGTGTCTAACTGGGTTTGTCTCTACTGTCCGTCTCTTTTGTTTTGTGAGTGTTTCGTTTTGAAGCACCCTTAAGCCCTCGGGTACCTGGTGCGCTTTATAAATGTTAAACATAAACATAAACATGAACATAATGCGTTCTTTGATGTGCAACCAGTGGGCTGCTCTCCAAGCTGCAGATATGTGATTTCTTTTAGGGATATTAAGGGCAGCTCTTAGCACATTATTCTGAATGGTTTGAAGCTTCTGGATGTTTTTGCCGGAGGTACCTGTGAAGAGGGCATTACAAAAGTCAAGCTTTGAGCCTATGATCGCCCTGGCGATGGTGAGGCAGCTTTCGGTTGAGAAAAAGGGTTTGGCTGCATTGAGTAATTTGGCCGTGTAGGCGGCAGTGGATGCTATGGAGTTGACCTGGTGAGACAGTGAGAGAGTGATGTCTAGGTTCACTCCCAGAGTCTTAACCGAGGATGCAACTGTTATTCAGATGTTGTTGATGTTGAATAAGGAGTATTGGTCATTGAGCTTTTTTAGTACCGGGGTGGGCATACAAGCAGAAGCTCTGTCTTTTCCCCATCATTTAGGCAGAGATAGTTGGCTGCTAGCTATCCAGACCTGAATTGTGGAATAGACATAATTTAGGTTTTTAGAGTCTTCTGCAAAGTTGCCTGAAAGTGGGAGGAGGACTTGAGTATCATCGGCATAGTTGGTGTAGACTATGCCTCTGGATTCATGGTTCTCGAAGAGCGGTTTGGTGAACATATTATAGAGTGTGAGGGAGATGCAGGAGTCTTGTGGAACCCTACAGGGAATGCGGAGGGGTGGGAGCTAGCCTGTTCAAGAAACACTTGCATGACATTTCCTTCAAGAAATGAGGCGATCCAGTTAGTGGCTTCTTGTGGTAAGTGTGCTGCGATGTTGAGGTGGTGGCAAAGGATGTTGTGAGCTAGTAGGTCTAAGGCAGCTGACAGGTCGAAGAGGAGGAGCAGGGCTCGTTTACCTTTGTCCCATATCTCATCTGTCTGATTTTATTAAGTCTTGCAGCACAGATTTGGCACCATGGTCTGGTCGGAATCCTGATTTGTGTAGTCCTAGTATGTGATGGGTTTCTAGGAAATGTTGAACCTGCAAATAAGCAGCTCTATCTTACATTTTCAGTAGAAAGAGGACTGTTGTTATAGGTCTGTAGTTGTTGGGGACCATGGGGTTTATGAAATTGATGATGAAGGGTACTAGGACTGAACTGGATAGTCGAGCCCCTTTGATGAGCAGCAATTACCCTTGAGATGAAAGGGGATGTAGATCTTACTCATACTTCAAATGATAGAGCCAACTCAGGAAGGTGACAAAAGGAAGACTGTTTTAATATCAATTATCTAAAACACGGAACATAACGAACATCAACGCAAACACTCGATCTTCAAACTCAAAGCATTTAAGAAAAAACTGTACTTTTATTTTATAGGCAAAATGTATCAACAATGACGCTGACCTACGTCACTACCAACGTCATCCTACGTGGAAAACTACAAAAACGTATAAGCATGGGTGATTGGCTCTGAGTGAACATCTAAGTATATGATCCATACTAGTTTAAAAAGTGTAACTATGTGATTAGTTTCTTAACATCAGGTGGGCAACTAAGCCCTCCTTTAAAAATGACAACTATGAACGTCATTAAATACAAGACGTCCCATTGGTTTACACACTATAGGGCCCCTGAATACGTAGTTCCTTTACAATTGGTTGGCACTCTATCCATCCTCAGTACTTTTCCACCTGCGTTAGCAGCCTGCAGGCTGGCCGTCCAGATGTTTGTGAGGTTGCCGTAACTTTAGCTTCCCGCCAATTAGCATATCAATCCATCATCACCTCAGTGGTCTACTGTCAATTAGGCCTTTGAACTTCGTCCTTGAGAGTGTTCTTAGCTCTGAGAAAATTAGGGAGTGAGCAGCATAGTCTGCCTTCATGCATAGGTGTGACCATTTCATTCATCCAACTTCATGCTTCCATGTGACAATAGACCATAAAATCTAGCCTTTTCGTGTATTTAATATTTTATTCCAATAGACTTCTGATGTCTTCCTTGTTATGTTCATTCCTTCTGGACAGGAGGTGTGTTCTTTCACACGATTCTGTAATCAAAAAGTCAGTTTATTCCAGTTTGATAAGACCTTGGCTCCCTGGGGCTCTTCCAACCTCGCCTTTCTGAGCTACTCTTCTGTAATTCAATGTCTGTGATTCAGCTGATCTGTATACGTGACATACTCTGGTTTCCAGCATACAGGTAAAATGGGCAGGTCGATTGAGGTGGAGGTACTTGGCTCCTTCTCTAAACTCCCCCCTCTGAGCAATTCATCAACCATTCCCACATCATCCTTCACATCCAGGCAACTTGGTGTGAAGAACAACTTTTTTGGGACACATATCTGTATGACTCCCTTCAGGCATTCTGTTGTTTTCACATGTTCATCCTTATTCCCATGTCATAAGCTGACACTGTCCACTTGGACTGCAGTAGATCCACCTTCCCACATATTTCATATGATTCTTCGGCTACACAAACTTTGTCCCCTCAGGTGCATGGATACTGACTTTCACAAAGCCTCTGTTCTCTTCATCTGTCAGATCTTTGGGCTTCCATCCTGATTCGACATTGATCATGATGTTCATCCCTATGGCTTTCTTTGCTGTCTTCTTGCATTGTGAGATTATTATCATAATCACATAAAATCCATGCAATATCATCACTATCAGGGAACTTGAAAATGTCTGCCATCCATTGTGGGACCCAAGAGAAGAGTGATCCAAATGAGCTGTCATCAGCAATGTCTTCTACTTCCTCCATCATCTGGCCATGGATTTTTGTCAGCATGTCTATGGCCTCTGTCAATGTCCCATTCTCGTCATCATGAAAAGGTATACATGTGCAACATGATTCTCTGATTTTTGCACAAACACCTCCATCCATTTTTGCGATCATATCCAGGACATATCTGTTCTGAGGATTCATCAATCGTATGGCTCTCATCTCTTCTCTGATTGCATTGAATCCATTCATTGTAGTGTTAATTGTCTGCAGCAATTCCCATCTGATGATTTGTAGCCACTTGGTGTTTGCTCCAACCTGAACAGCTGAAATGAAGATTCAAGTGAATACAGATGAGGTCTGGCTAAACAGCCTGTGCTCATATGATATGTCATCGAAGGCTTCTATTGACTTAGCTGAGAAATAGTTCTCTCTCTTCATTCTCTTTATCAGCTCCACAGATCTCTTCTTCCTCAGGTGAGCATCTGTTTTTGGGAAATTGTTAATGTGTAAATCACCCTTTGGAATCACTAAAGCTGGAACATGAACATTCACCAGTGTGCATATTCCTACCCGATCTGTAGGCAATCTGATATAGGCTCTGGCTGCACAAGCCCAATAATGATCCATGATCACTGCTGTACCATGTACCACTCCTCAAACATCAATGATTTGACCACAATTCTTATTTTCTCCAACCTTTCTTGTGCCATTATTTCTGAAGCCCAGCTTTGAACTTTCCAATGGCACAATCTTCAGAGGTCCTCCTCTGTCTTCAACCCAAGTCAGTCATTTAGCAAGTCTTGGCCATAATGGCTTACAGCCATTCTGCACAATGTCAATGACTAGTTTATATCATCCAATGATCACCCAGGCTCTGCAGACAACCACTCCTTCTTGGCATCCATCGGGTGATAACACAAATCCTCAGATCTGCATTTGACCTCTATTCTTCAATTTTCGAGCATCCTCTGAAGATTTTCCTACGACCTCCAATTTCCTATTCACTTCCCATCTGATTCCAGCTTCTTTTACTCCAGGTTTCTCATATCTAATCACATGATTCTTAGTTTGGGCTTTATTTCTTGTTTTTGCATCTTGCACATAGTCATCTTCATCTGGATCTGTCCATTCAGTTGCCCATTTGAGGTAAGCATCTCAACCCATAAACTGGCCTCTGGTTTTGAAAAGTGTTATGTGTGAAAGACAATGAGCTGTTTGGACGTCTATTTCGATTTTAGACGTTCCCATATTGCATGGCAGGAGTGCACACACAAAGTATTCCTCCTTCGAGGGACTTCTTCCTACTTCTTTCATATGCTGGTACCAAATGTTATTTCTCATATATGCTGTACTGTCCAAATAATCATTTAGCTCGAAATCATCTGAGTGTTTCTTTTAGTTCTCATTATCCTCATGTGACCTTCCAGAATCATGCCATGAAGTGTACCAGCATAACTCCTTCTTTCAGGATAAATCATAGGCCCATCTGTCACTGGACAAAGTACACCTGTTAATGTTCCTTTGGTAGGAGAAAGTTCAAAGAGTTTCCTTTGCTCAGCTGCCCATTTAGGCCTAAAAATGTCTTACATAAACTCCATATATGTCTGTCTTCTATGAGTTAGCTTCTTCACCACAGGATCAGGCATATTTGCATACATTTCTTGTACAGGCATATTGTCTGGCAACCACTCATCTTGCTCATTTTGCCTGACCTGTTTCTTGTGTCCAACCAACGTTTCTACAACCTTTCTTGCATGTGAATGGTTGCTAATAGTGCTTATCTCAAATTCAGGTAATTGGTCATCTTTCTTAGGAACAGGAATAACTACATAGGGCCTTTGGTGTTTCGTAGTTGCCACAATTGCTACTTCCTTTTGCTCAGGAAGATTCGCTGAAGTCTTAGCCCTATGTATATCACGGTAGTAGGATGTGCGGACTGTGAGTGAGAGCAGTATGATTATAAACAGAATGCATCCATAAATAAGGCAAAGGTTTGTTGATGTACAACACCTATTCCATGGACAACGTGAATGTCTTTCTACGTCCGTGATTATGAAATTGCTACTAGTACTACCCATTTTTTATTGCCTAAGGAAGAAAAAAGTAATTTTTTAATACATCAGCTTTACACACTCCTCCTGGAAGTTGCTGTCCTGCCTTGGCACCTTCGTCCTTGATCCACTGGTCTGCTTGCTGAATAACAAAAAATAACTCTCAGTCTTTATTCTTCTGGAACCAGTTTTTAACCATGCAAAATATAAATGTCTCGAGCAAGAAGAAAGCTGCTCTCAATATGTCTAGATCAGTTCTACGACATATATCAGCTCCCAGACCACTCTTCGAATTTGCTTTAAGCCAGACGACATGATGAACTTCTTTCAACATAAAAAAAAATGTCTGTCTTTGCCAGCAACCTTCTCGATCTGTCCCTCGAAGGAAAGTTTCACACCACCGTCTTGTGGGTTCTCTCAGAATATAGGTTTACTTCGATAATTATTCTCTCGAAGATCTCAGCCAGATTTTCAGTGTTATTGGGATCCCTTAGGAATGTGAGCATATCCGTGTGTCTGCAAACATGATGTGGGTATTCTTCAACCAGACGAAAGAAAACCCTTCCAACACGTCTGCATGCAGCCTCAGGTGACAAGGGCATTTGTGTTATCCCCACCATACTCAGAGAACTGCAACACTTATTCGATAATTGATGCAAGTAGTCTCCTTATAATTGTCCATTTTTAGGATCTTGAAAAAAGTATGAATGTTAGAAGTTCTCCCCACAATTGCTGGATATGAGTGCAGCAAATAGAGAAAAACTTCAAATATAATCCTTGAAAAGTTGTCATTGGATAACACCATGGGCAAATCCGAACAAGAACTCAGTATGGAACAAATCAAGATACTGCACTCTGTTCCAGTTATCAAAGCCACAATCAGAGCCCGGCATCTCTCTTCTTATACAGACTTAAGCATTCCTCAGTCCAAAGTCAACATTATACTGTGGCTTTAAGAATATAGATCTTCCCTTAACCCTGCAACGTATTTGCACAGAGTGTTCGAATTTTGCTTCCCTTAACCATTTCAATGACAGTAAAAAGGAGTGTCCTGGACCAAGTCACAGTTCAACACATTTTGTCTTTCTTATTTGTCAGCTTCTGCGTACTTCTTCCCCATCATAGATCTTGTCTGAATGTGCTGTGGCTCTTCCCTGATGCTTGTACTTGCTTCTCGGTGGGGTGCAGAGGGCAGAGAGGTTTCTCCAGTGAAAATGTTCACGCCTCCAATAAATGTATCATCAATGACATTGACCTACCTCACTACCAACGTCATCCTATGTGGCAAACTGCAAAAACGTATAAGAATGGGTGATTGGCTAAGTATATGATCCATACTAGTCTAAAAAGTGGTACTATGTTATTGGTTACTTAACATAAGGTGGGTAACTAAGCCCTCCTATAAAAAATGACCATTATGGACATCACTAAATACACAGAGGCCGATTCATGGAATTAATGTGCGCTGAAAATTCCCGCGCAAGCATGCAAAACTGTTCGAATTGCAGTGCAAGTGCGAAAATCGCAGTGCAATTGCGAAAATCGCAGCAAAACCCACGCACATCGATTCATGGAAGTCCGTGCGCGAGTAAAATCTGGGATGTGCGCTGAAAATCTACGTGGCGCACGACGGTGCACAGGTCATCTAACGGCGTGTGCTACGGCCACAGCGAAAGCGCACATAGCGCGGCGCACATAACAAAAGTAGGCGTAACACGATGCGTGACACGCGGAATGGGCAACAATGCGTGAAAATGTGGGCGTCACGGGGGAAGTACAGGAGGCAAGTGCGCGGAAAGCCCACACGCTCGCCTGCAACACGTATTCATGGAATCAAATAGGGCAAACCAGCGCACAGGCGAAGACGCGCACAGGCCTAAACACGTCTGCCACACGAAGGCAGGCGATAGCATCCCTGCGCATGAAAAAAATGTGCGCCAAAATGTGCGCTAACAAAAAGCACGTATATACAGCTCTGATGATTGTCCCATACTGTGGCCCTCTAGGACAAATGACGTGCAAAGGGGTACGCGACAAACACGAACACCCGCTGTGTCAAAAATAGCATGTGCGTGTATTTCGGGGGTGCGTGGGAAGTTTCACACGCGATTGGCCTTGGGCGAGCGGGGTGCTTGTAAATCTGGGATTTTCGTTAAGTTTCACACGTGATAGGCCCTGTGCGAGTGGGGTGGGTGTATTCCTGGGGTTCGCGTGAAGTTTCACACGCGATTGGCCTGGGTACGTGTAAATCTGTGGTGCACGGGAAGTTTCACACGTGATTGGCCTTGGGCGAGCGGGGTACGTGTATTTCGGGGGTGCGCGGGAAGTTTCACATGCGACAGGCCCTGTGCGAGTGGGGGACGTGTATATCTGGGGTGCAGGGGAGTCCTACAGGTGAATTGGCAGTGTCCTCCCAGGTGTTCCCTCTACACCCTCCACGGCCCCTGCAGGCAGCCCACACCACAGGGGACTACCCTGCACCCCTGGTCATGTCCCGCAGGCAGCCCATCTACCATGGGCATGCCCCCCAGGCAAGCCACATGTCAGCTTGCACTACTGATCACCAACACATGACCCCCTCCACCCCCACCCCCCAGCAGTGCAGGGCACCTGCCAGCAGGCCCCCACTCATGTCCCACTCATGTCCCCTTGCACCCCCACCCCCCAGCAGTGCAGGGTACCTGCCAGCAGGCCCCCACTCATGTCCCCTTGCACACCCACCCCCCAGCACTGATGGTCACCTGCCAGCAGGCCCCCACTCATGTCCCACTCATGTCCCCTTGCACCCCCACCCCCCAGCAGTGCAGGGCACCTGCCAGCAGGCCCCCACTCATGTCCCCTTGAACACCCACCCCCCAGCACTGAGGGACACCTGCCAGCAGGCCCTCACTCATGTCCCCTTGCACACCCACCCCCCAGCACTGAGGGGCACCTGCCAGCAGGCCCCCACTCATGTCCCCTTGCACCCCCACCCCCCAGCAGTGCAGGGCACCTGCCAGCAGGCCCCCACTCATGTCCCACTCATGTCCCCTTGGACCCCCACCCTCCAGCAGTTCAGGGCACCTGCCAGCAGGCCCCCACTCATGTCCCCTTGCACACCCACCCACCAGCACTGATGGTCACCTGCCAAGCGGGCCCCCACTCATGTCCCACTCATGTCCCCTTGCACCCCCACCCCCCAGCAGTGCACGGCACCTGCCAGCAGGCCCCCACTCATGTCCCCTTGCACACCCACCCCCCAGCACTGAGGGGCACGTGCCATCAGGCCCACACTCATGTCCCACTCATGTCCCCTTGCACCCCCACCCCCCAGCAGTGCAGGGCACCTGCCAGCAGGCCCCCACTCATGTCCCCTTGCACCCCCACCCCCCAGCAGTGCAGGGTACCTGCCAGCAGGCCCCCACTCATGTCCCCTTGCACACCTACCCCCCAGCACTGAGGGGCACCTGCCAGCAGGCCCCCACTCATGTCCCACTCATGTCCCCTTGCACCCCCGCCCCCCAGCAGTGCAGGGCACCTGCTAGCAGGCCCCCACTCATGTCCCCTTGCACACCCCCCCCCAAGCACTGAGGGGCACCTGCCAGCAGGCCGCCACTCATGTCCCCTTGCACACCCACCCCCCAGCACTGAGGGGCACCTGCCAGCAGGCCCCCACTCATGTCCCAATCATGTCCCCTTGCACCCCCACACCCCAGCAGTGCAGGGCACCTGCCAGCAGGCCCCCACTCATGTCCCACTCATGTCCCCTTGCACCCCCACCCCCCAGCACTGAGGGGCACCTGCCAGCAGGCCCCCACTCATGTCCCCTTGCACCCCCACCCCCCAGCAGTGTGGGGCACCAGCCAGCAGGCCCCCACTCATGTCCCCTTGCAAACCCACACCCTAGCACCGAGGGGCACCTGCCAGCAGGCCCCGACTCATGTCCCACTCATGTCCCCTTGCACCCCCACCCCCCAGCAGTGCAGGGCACCTGCCAGCAGGCCCCCACTCATGTCCACTCATGTCCCCTTGCACACCCATCCCCCAGCACTGAGGGGCACCTGCCAGCAGGCCCCCACTCATGTCCCACTCATGTCCCCTTGCACACCCACCCCCCAGCACTGAGGGGCACCTGCCAGCAGGCCCCCACTCATGTCCCACTCATGTCCCCTTGCACCCCCACACCCCAGCATTGCAGGGGACCTGCCAGCAGGCCCCCACTCATGTCCCACTCATGTCCCCTTGCACCCCCACCCCCCAGCACTGAGGGGCACCTGCCAGCAGGCCCCCACTCATGTCCCACTCATGTACCCTTGCACCCCCACCCCCAGCAGTGCAGGGCACCTGCCAGTAGGCCCCCACTCATGTCCCCTTGCACCCCCACCCCCCAGCAGTGTGGGGCACCAGCCAGCAGGCCCCCACTCATGTCCCCTTGCAAACCCACACCCTAGCACTGAGGGGCACCTGCCAGCAGGCCCCCACTCATGTCCCACTCATGTCCCCTTGCGCCACCACCACCCAGCAGTGCAGGGCACCTTCCAGCAGGCCCCCACTCATGTCCCCTTGCACACCCACACCCCATCACTGAGGGGCACCTGCCAGCAGGCCCCGACTCATGTCCCACTCATGTCCCCTTGCACCCCCACCCCCAAGCAGTGCAGGGCACCTGCCAACAGGCCCCCACTCATGCCCCCTTGCACCCCCACCCCGAGCAGTGCAGGGCACCTGCCAGCAGGCCCCCACTCATGTCCCCTTGCACACCCACCCCCCAGCACTGAGGGGCACCTGCCAGGAGGCCCCCACACATGTCCCACTCATGTCCCCTTGCACTGCCACCCCCCAGCATTGCAGGGCACCTGCCAGCAGGCCCACAGTCATGTCCCCTTGCACACCCACCCCCCAGCACTGAGGGGCACCTGCCAGCAGGCCCCCACTCATGTCCCCTTGCACCCCCACCCCCCAGCAGTGTAGGGCACCTTCCAGCAGGCGCCCACTCATGTCCCCTTGCACACCCACCCCCCAGCACTGAGGGGCACCTCCATGCAGGCCCGCACTCATGTCCCACTCATGTCCCCTTGCACCCCCACCCCCCAGCAGTGCAGGGCACCTGCCAGCAGGCCCCCACTCATGTCCCCTTGCACCCCCACCCCCCAGCAGTGCAGGGCACCTGCCAGCAGGCCCCCACTCATGTCCCCTTGCACACCTACCCCCCATCACTGAGGGCACCTGCCAGCAGGCCCCCACTCATGTCCCCTTGCACCCCCACCCCCCAGCACTGAGGGGCACCTGCCAGCAGGCCCCACTCACGTCCCACTCATGTCCCCTTGCACCCCCACCCCCCAGCAGTGCAGAGCACCTGCCAGCAGGCCCCCACTCATGTCCCCTTACACCCCCTCCCACCAGCAGTGCGGGGCACCTGCCAGCAGGCCCCCACTCATGTCCCCTTGCACCCCCACTCCCCAACAGTATAGGGCACCTGCCAGCAGGCCCCACTCCTGTCCCCTTGCACACCCATACCCCAGCACTGAGGGGCACCTGCCAGCAGGCCCCCACTCATGTCCCCTTGCACCCCCACCCCCCAGCAGTGCAGGGCACCTGCCAGCAGGCCCCCACTCATGTCCCCTTGCACACCTACCCCCATCACTGAGGGCACCTGCCAGCAGGCCCCCACTCATGTCCCCTTGCACCCCCACCCCCCAGCACTGAGGGGCACCTGCCAGCAGGCCCCACTCACGTCCCACTCATGTCCCCTTGCACCCCCACCCCCCAGCAGTGCAGAGCACCTGCCAGCAGGCCCCCACTCATGTCCCCTTACACCCCCTCCCACCAGCAGTGCGGGGCACCTGCCAGCAGGCCCCCACTCATGTCCCCTTGCACCCCCACTCCCCAACAGTATAGGGCACCTGCCAGCAGGCCCCACTCCTGTCCCCTTGCACACCCATACCCCAGCACTGAGGGGCACCTGCCAGCAGGCCCCCACTCATGTCCCCTTGCACCCCCACCTCCCAGCAGTGCAGGGCACCTGCCAGCAGGCCCCCACTCATGTCCCCGTGCACGCCCACCCCCTCGCACTGAGGGGCACCTGTCAGCAGGCCCCCACTCATGTCCCCTTGCACCCCCAACCCCAGCAGTGCAGGGCATCAGCCAGCAGGCCCCCACCCATGTCCCCTTGCACACCCACACCCCAGCACTGAGGGGCACCTGCCAGCAGGCCCTGACTCATGTCCCACTCATGTCCCCTTGCACCCCCACAATCCAGCAGTGCTGGGCACCTGCCAGCAGGCCCCCACTCATGTCCTCTTGCACCCCCACTCCCCAACAGTATAGGGCACCTGCCAGCAGGCCCCACTCCTGTCCCCTTGCACACCCACCCCCCAGCACTGAGGGGCACCTGCCTGCAGGCCCCCACTCATGTACCCTTGCACACCCACCCCCCAGCACTGAGGGGCACCTGCCAGCAGGCCCCCACTCATGTCCCCTTGCACACCCACCCCCCAGCTCCGAGGGGCACCTGCCAGCAGGCCCCCACTCATGTCCCCTTGCACACCCACCCCCCAGCACTGAGGGGCACCTGCCAGCAGGCCCCCACTCATGTCCCCTTGCACACCCACCCCCAGCACTGAGGGGCACCTGCCAGCAGGCCCCCACTCATGTCCCACTCATGTCCCCTTGCACCCCCACCCCCCAGTAGTGCAGGGCACCTGCCAGCAGGCCCCCACTCATGACCCCTTGCACCCCCACCCCCCAGCACTGAGGGGCACCTGCCAGCAGGCCCCCACTCATGTCCCAATCATGTCCCCTTGCACCCCCACCCCCCAGCAGTGCAGGGCACCTGCCAGCAGGCCCCACTCATGTCCCCTTGCACCCCCACTCCCCAGCACTGAGGGGCACCTGCCAGCAGGCCCCCACTCATGTCCCACTCATGTCCCCTTGCACCCCCACCCCCTAGCAGTGCAGGGCATCTGCCAGCAGGCCTCCACTCATGTCCCCTTGCACCCCCACCCCCCAGCAGTGCGGGGCACCATCCAGCAGGCCCCTACTCATGTGCCCTTACACCCCCACCCCCCAGCAGTGCAGGACACCTGCCAGCAGGCCCCCACTCATGTCTCCTTGTAAACCCACACCCCAGCACTGAGGGGCACCTGCCAGCAGGCCCCCACTCATGTCCCACTCATGTCCCCTTGCACCCCCACCCCCCAGCAGTGCAGGGCACCTGCCAGCAGGCCCCCACTCATGTCCCCTTGCAAACCCACACCCGAGCACTGAGGGGCACCTGCCAGCAGGCCCCTACTCATGTCCCACTCGTGTCCCCTTGCACCCCCACCCCCCAGCAGTGCAGGGCACCTGCCAGCAGGCCCCCACTCATGTCCCCTTGCACACCTACCCCCCATCACTGAGGGCACCTGCCAGCAGGCCCCCACTCATGTCCCCTTGCACCCCCACCCCCCAGCACTGAGGGGCACCTGCCAGCAGGCCCCACTCACGTCCCACTCATGTCCCCTTGCACCCCCACCCCCCAGCAGTGCAGAGCACCTGCCAGCAGGCCCCCACTCATGTCCCCTTACACCCCCTCCCACCAGCAGTGCGGGGCACCTGCCAGCAGGCCCCCACTCATGTCCCCTTGCACCCCCACTCCCCAACAGTATAGGGCACCTGCCAGCAGGCCCCACTCCTGTCCCCTTGCACACCCATACCCCAGCACTGAGGGGCACCTGCCAGCAGGCCCCCACTCATGTCCCCTTGCACCCCCACCTCCCAGCAGTGCAGGGCACCTGCCAGCAGGCCCCCACTCATGTCCCCGTGCACGCCCACCCCCTCGCACTGAGGGGCACCTGTCAGCAGGCCCCCACTCATGTCCCCTTGCACCCCCAACCCCAGCAGTGCAGGGCATCAGCCAGCAGGCCTCCACCCATGTCCCCTTGCACACCCACACCCCAGCACTGAGGGGCACCTGCCAGCAGGCCCTGACTCATGTCCCACTCATGTCCCCTTGCACCCCCACAATCCAGCAGTGCTGGGCACCTGCCAGCAGTCCCCCACTCATGTCCTCTTGCACCCCCACTCCCCAACAGTATAGGGCACCTGCCAGCAGGCCCCACTCCTGTCCCCTTGCACACCCACCCCCCAGCACTGAGGGGCACCTGCCAGCAGGCCCCCACTCATGTACCCTTGCACACCCACCCCCCAGCACTGAGGGGCACCTGCCAGCAGGCCCCCACTCATGTCCCCTTGCACACCCACCCCCCAGCTCCGAGGGGCGCCTGCCAGCAGGCCCCCACTCATGTCCCCTTGCACACCCACCCCCCAGCACTGAGGGGCACCTGCCAGCAGGCCCCCACTCATGTCCCCTTGCACACCCACCCCCAGCACTGAGGGGCACCTGCCAGCAGGCCCCCACTCATGTCCCACTCATGTCCCCTTGCACCCCCACCCCCCAGTAGTGCAGGGCACCTGCCAGCAGGCCCCCACTCATGACCCCTTGCACCCCCACCCCCCAGCACTGAGGGGCACCTGCCAGCAGGCCCCACTCATGTCCCAATCATGTCCCCTTGCACCCCCACCCCACAGCAGTGCAGGGCACCTGCCAGCAGGCCCCACTCATGTCCCCTTGCACCCCCACTCCCCAGCACTGAGGGGCACCTGCCAGCAGGCCCCCACTCATGTCCCACTCATGTCCCCTTGCACCCCCACCCCCTAGCAGTGCAGGGCATCTGCCAGCAGGCCTCCACTCATGTCCCCTTGCACCCCCACCCCCCAGCAGTGCGGGGCACCATCCAGCAGGCCCCCACTCATGTGCCCTTACACCCCCACCCCCCAGCAGTGCAGGACACCTGCCAGCAGGCCCCCACTCATGTCTCCTTGTAAACCCACACCCCAGCACTGAGGGGCACCTGCCAGCAGGCCCCCACTCATGTCCCACTCATGTCCCCTTGCACCCCCACCCCCCAGCAGTGCAGGGCACCTGCCAGCAGGCCCCCACTCATGTCCCCTTGCAAACCCACACCCGAGCACTGAGGGGCACCTGCCAGCAGTCCCCTACTCATGTCCCACTCGTGTCCCCTTGCACCCCCACCCCCAGCAGTGCAGGGCACCTGCCAGAAGGCCCCCACTCATGTCCCCTTGCACACCCACCCCCCAGCACTGAGGAGCACCTTCCAGCAGGCCGCCACTCATTTCCCCTTGCACACCCACCCCCCAGCACTGAGGGGCACCTGCCAGCAGACCCCCACTCATGTCCCACTCATGTCCCCTTGCACCCCCACCCCCCAGCAGTGCAGGGCACCTGCCAGCAGGCCCCCACTCATGTCCTCTTGCACACCCACCCCCAGCACTGAGGGGCACCTGCCAGCAGGCCCCTACTCATGTCCCACTCATGTCCCCTTGCACCCCAACCCCAGCAGTGCAGGGCACCTGCCAGCAGGCCCCCACTCATGTCCCCTTTCACCCCCACCCCCCAGCAGTGCAGGGTACCTGCCAGCAGGCCCCCACTCATGTCCCCTAGCACACCCACCCCCTAGCACTGAGGGGCACCTGCCAGCAGGCCCCCACTCATGTCCCACTCATGTGCCCTTGCACCCCAACCCCAGCAGTGCAGTGCACCTGCCAGCAGGCCCCCACACATGTCCCCTTGCACCCCCACCCCGAGCAGTGAGGGGCACCTGCCAGCAGGCCCCCACTCATGTCCCTTTGCACACCCACCCCCCAGCAGTGCAGGGCACCTGCCAGCAGGCCCCCACTCTTGTCCCTTTGCACACCCACCCCCCAGCACTGAGGGGCACCTGCCAGCAGGCCCCCAGTCATGTCCCCTTGCACACCCACCCCCCAGCACTGAGGGGCACCTGCCAGCAGGCCACACTCATGTCCCTCTCATGTCCCCTTGCACCCCTACCCCCCAGCAGTACAGGGCACCTCTCAGCAGGCCCCCACTCATGTCCCCTTGCACACCCACCCCCCAGCACTGAGGGGAACCTGCCAGTAGGCCCCCACTCATGTCACCTTGCACCCTCACCCCCCAGCAGTGCAGGGCACCTGCCAGCAGGCCCCCACTCATGTCCCCTTGCACACCCACCCCCCAGCACTGAGGGGCACCTGCCAGCAGGCCACCACTCATGTCCCCTTGCACACCCACCCCCAGCACTGAGGGGAACCTGCCAGCAGGCCCCCACTCATGTCCCCTTGCACACCCACCCCCCAGCACTGAGGGGCACCTGCCAGCAGGCCCCCACTCATGTCCCACTCATGTCCCCTTACACCCCCACACCCCAGCAGTGCAGGGCACCTGCCAGCAGGCCCCCACTCATGTCCCACTCATGTCCCCTTGCACCCCCACACCCCCAGCAGTGCAGGGCACCTGCCAGCAGGCCCCCACTCATGTCCGCTTGCACCCCCACCTCCCAGCACTGAGGGGCACCTGCCAGCAGGCCCCCACTCATGTCCGACTCATGTCCCCTTGCACCCCCACCCCCCAGCAGTGCAGGGCACCTGCCAGCAGGCCCCAACTCATGTCCCCTTGCACCCCCACCCCCCAGCAGTGTGGGGCACCAGCCAGCAGGCCCCCACTCATGTCCCCTTGCAAACCCACACCCCAGCACTGAGGGGCACCTGCCAGCAGGCCCCCACTCATGTCCCACTCATGTCCCCTTGCGCCCCCACCCTCCAGCAGTGCAGGGCACCTGCCAGCAGGCCCCCACTCATGTCCCCTTGCACACCCACCCCCCAGCACTCAGGGGCACCTTCCAGCAGGCCCCCACTCATGTCCCCTTGCACACCCACACCCCATCACTGAGGGGCACCTGCCAGCAGGCCCCGACTCATGTCCCACTCATGTCACCTTGCACCCCCACCCCCCAGCAGTGCAGGGCACCTGCCAACAGGCCCCCACTCATGTCCTCTTGCACACCCACCCCCTAGCACTGAGGGGCACCTGCCAGCAGGCCCCTACTCATGTCCCACTCATGTCCCCTTGCACCCCAACCCCAGCAGTGCAGGGCACCTGCCAGCAGGCCCCCACTCATGTGTCCTTTCACCCCCACCCCCCAGCAGTGCAGGGCACCTGCCAGCAGGCCCCCACTCATGTCCCATGTCCCCACACCCACCCCCTAGCACTGAGGGGCACCTGCCAGCAGGCCCCCACTCATGTCCCACTCATGTCCCCTTGCACCCCAACCCCAGCAGTGCAGGGCACCTGCCAGCAGGCCCCCACTCATGTCCCCTTGCACACCCACCCCCCAGCAGTGCAGGGCACCTGCCAGCAGGCCCCCACTCATGTCCCCTTGCACACCCACCCCCCAGCACTGAGGGGCACCTGCCAGCAGGCCCCCAGTCATGTCCCCTTGCACACCCACCCCCCAGCACTGAGGGGCACCTGCCAGCAGGCCCCCACTCATGTCCCTCTCATGTCCCCTTGCACCCCCACCCCCAGCAGTACAGGGCACCTCCCAGCAGGCCCCCACTCATGTCCCCTTGCACACCCACCCCCCAGCACTGAGGGGAACCTGCCAGAAGGCCCCCACTCATGTCACCTTGCACCCTAACCCCCCAGCAGTGCAGGGCATCTGCCAGCAGGCCCCCACTCATGTCCCCTTGCACACCCACCCCCCAGCACTGAGGGGCACCTGCCAGCAGGCCACCACTCATGTCCCCTTGCACACCCACCCCCCGCACTGAGGGGCACCTGCCAGCAGGCTCCCACTCATGTCCCCTTGCACACCCACCCCCCAGCACTGAGGGGCACCTGCCAGCAGGCCCCCCACTCATGTCCCCTTGCACCCCCACACCCCAGCAGTGCAGGGCACCTGCCAGCAGGCCCCCACTCATGTCCCACTCATGTCCCCTTGCACCCCCACACCCCCAGCAGTGCAGGGCACCTGCCAGCAGGCCCCCACTCATGTCCCCTTGCACCCCCACCCCCCAGCACTGAGGGACACCTGCCAGCAGGCCCCCACTCATGTCCCACTCATGTCCCCTTGTACCCCCACCCCCCAGCAGTGTGGGGCACCAGCCAGCAGGCCCCCAATCATGTCCCCTTGCAACCCACACCCCCAGCACTGAGGGGCACCTGCCAGCAGGCCCCCACTCATGTCCCAATCATGTCCCCTTGCGCCCCCACCCCCCAGCAGTGCAGGGCACCTGCCAGCAGGCCCCACTCATGTCCCCTTGCACACCCACCCCCCAGCACTGAGGGGCACCTTCCAGCAGGCCCCCACTCATGTCCCCTTGCACACCCACACCCCATTACTGAGGGGCACCTGCCAGCAGGCCCTGACTCATGTCCCACTCATGTCCTCTTGCACCCCCACCCCCCAGCAGTGCAGGGCAGCTGCCAACATGCCCCCACTCATGCCCCCTTGCACCCCCACCCCCAGCAGTGCAGTGCACCTGCCAGCAGGCCCCCACTCATGTCCCCTTGCACACCCACACCCCAGCACTGAGGGGCACCTGCCAGCAGGCCCCCACTCATGTCCCACTCATGTCCCCTTGCACCCCCACCCCTCAGCATTGCAAGGAAACCTGCCAGCAGGCCCCCAGTCATGTCCCCTTGCACACCCACCCCCCAGCACTGAGGGGCACCTGCCAGCAGGCCCCCACTCATGTCTCCTTGCACACCCACCCCCCAGCACTGAGGGGCACCTGCCAGCAGGCCCCCACTCATGTCCCACTCATGTCCCCTTGCACCCCCACCCCCCAGCAGTGCAGGGCACCTGCCAGCAGGCCCCCACTCATGTCCCCTTGCACCCCCACCCCTCAGTAGTGCAGGGCACCTGCCAGCAGGCCCCCACTCATGTCCCCTTGCACACCTACCCCCAGGACTGAGGGCACCTGCCAGCAGGCCCCCACTCATGTCCCCTTGCACCCCCACCCCCCAGCACTGAGGGGCACCTGCCAGCAGGCCCCCACTCATGTCCCACTCATGTCCCCTTGCACCCCCACCCCCCAGCAGTGCAGAGCACCTGCCAGCAGGCCCCCACTCATGTCCCCTTGTAAACCCACACCCCAGCACTGAGGGGCACCTGCCAGCAGGCCCCCACTCATGTCCCACTCATGTCCCCTTGCACCCCCACCCCCCAGCAGTGCAGGGCACCTGCCAGCAGGCCCCCACTCATGTCCCCTTGCAAACCCACACCCGAGCACTGAGGGGCACCTGCCAGCAGGCCCCTACTCATGTCCCACTCGTGTCCCCTTGCACCCCCACCCCCAGCAGTGCAGGGCACCTGCCAGAAGGCCCCCACTCATGTCCCCTTGCACACCTACCCCCCATCACTGAGGGCACCTGCCAGCAGGCCCCCACTCATGTCCCCTTGCACCCCCACCCCCCAGCACTGAGGGGCACCTGCCAGCAGGCCCCACTCACGTCCCACTCATGTCCCCTTGCACCCCCGACCCCCAGCAGTGCAGAGCACCTGCCAGCAGGCCCCCACTCATGTCCCCTTACACCCCCTCCCACCAGCAGTGCGGGGCACCTGCCAGCAGGCCCCCACTCATGTCCCCTTGCACCCCCACTCCCCAACAGTATAGGGCACCTGCCAGCAGGCCCCACTCCTGTCCCCTTGCACACCCATACCCCAGCACTGAGGGGCACCTGCCAGCAGGCCCCCACTCATGTCCCCTTGCACCCCCACCTCCCAGCAGTGCAGGGCACCTGCCAGCAGGCCCCCACTCATGTCCCCGTGCACGCCCACCCCCTCGCACTGAGGGGCACCTGTCAGCAGGCCCCCCACTCATGTCCCCTTGCACCCCCAACCCCAGCAGTGCAGGGCATCAGCCAGCAGGCCCCCACCCATGTCCCCTTGCACACCCACACCCCAGCACTGAGGGGCACCTGCCAGCAGGCCCTGACTCATGTCCCACTCATGTCCCCTTGCACCCCCACAATCCAGCAGTGCTGGGCACCTGCCAGCAGGCCCCCACTCATGTCCTCTTGCACCCCCACTCCCCAACAGTATAGGGCACCTGCCAGCAGGCCCCACTCCTGTCCCCTTGCACACCCACCCCCCAGCACTGAGGGGCACCTGCCAGCAGGCCCCCACTCATGTACCCTTGCACACCCACCCCCCAGCACTGAGGGGCACCTGCCAGCAGGCCCCCACTCATGTCCCCTTGCACACCCACCCCCCAGCTCCGAGGGGCGCCTGCCAGCAGGCCCCCACTCATGTCCCCTTGCACACCCACCCCCCAGCACTGAGGGGCACCTGCCAGCAGGCCCCCACTCATGTCCCCTTGCACACCCACCCCCCAGCACTGAGGGGCACCTGCCAGCAGGCCCCCACTCATGTCCCACTCATGTCCCCTTGCACCCCCACCCCCCAGTAGTGCAGGGCACCTGCCAGCAGGCCCCCACTCATGACCCCTTGCACCCCCACCCCCCAGCACTGAGGGGCACCTGCCAGCAGGCCCCCACTCATGTCCCAATCATGTCCCCTTGCACCCCCACCCCACAGCAGTGCAGGGCACCTGCCAGCAGGCCCCACTCATGTCCCCTTGCACCCCCACTCCCCAGCACTGAGGGGCACCTGCCAGCAGGCCCCCACTCATGTCCCACTCATGTCCCCTTGCACCCCCACCCCCTAGCAGTGCAGGGCATCTGCCAGCAGGCCTCCACTCATGTCCCCTTGCACCCCCACCCCCCAGCAGTGCGGGGCACCATCCAGCAGGCCCCCACTCATGTGCCCTTACACCCCCACCCCCCAGCAGTGCAGGACACCTGCCAGCAGGCCCCCACTCATGTCTCCTTGTAAACCCACACCCCAGCACTGAGGGGCACCTGCCAGCAGGCCCCCACTCATGTCCCACTCATGTCCCCTTGCACCCCCACCCCCCAGCAGTGGCAGGGCACCTGCCAGCAGGCCCCCACTCATGTCCCCTTGCAAACCCACACCCGAGCACTGAGGGGCACCTGCCAGCAGGCCCCTACTCATGTCCCACTCGTGTCCCCTTGCACCCCCACCCCCAGCAGTGCAGGGCACCTGCCAGAAGGCCCCCACTCATGTCCCCTTGCACACCCACCCCCCAGCACTGAGGAGCACCTTCCAGCAGGCCGCCACTCATGTCCCCTTGCACACCCACCCCCCAGCACTGAGGGGCACCTGCCAGCAGACCCCCACTCATGTCCCACTCATGTCCCCTTGCACCCCCACCCCCCAGCAGTGCAGGGCACCTGCCAGCAGGCCCCCACTCATGTCCTCTTGCACACCCACCCCCAGCACTGAGGGGCACCTGCCAGCAGGCCCCTACTCATGTCCCACTCATGTCCCCTTGCACCCCAACCCCAGCAGTGCAGGGCACCTGCCAGCAGGCCCCCACTCATGTCCCCTTTCACCCCCACCCCCCAGCAGTGCAGGGTACCTGCCAGCAGGCCCCCACTCATGTCCCCTAGCACACCCAACCCCTAGCACTGAGGGGCACCTGCCAGCAGGCCCCCACTCATGTCCCACTCATGTGCCCTTGCACCCCAACCCCAGCAGTGCAGTGCACCTGCCAGCAGGCCCCCCACACATGTCCCCTTGCACCCCCACCCCGAGCAGTGAGGGGCACCTGCCAGCAGGCCCCCACTCATGTCCCTTTGCACACCCACCCCCCAGCAGTGCAGGGCACCTGCCAGCAGGCCCCCACTCATGTCCCTTTGCACACCCACCCCCCAGCACTGAGGGGCACCTGCCAGCAGGCCCCCAGTCATGTCCCCTTGCACACCCACCCCCCAGCACTGAGGGGCACCTGCCAGCAGGCCACACTCATGTCCCTCTCATGTCCCCTTGCACCCCTACCCCCCAGCAGTACAGGGCACCTCTCAGCAGGCCCCCACTCATGTCCCCTTGCACACCCACCCCCCAGCACTGAGGGGAACCTGCCAGTAGGCCCCCACTCATGTCACCTTGCACCCTCACCCCCCAGCAGTGCAGGGCACCTGCCAGCAGGCCCCCACTCATGTCCCCTTGCACACCCACCCCCCAGCACTGAGGGGCACCTGCCAGCAGGCCACCACTCATGTCCCCTTGCACACCCACCCCCAGCACTGAGGGGAACCTGCCAGCAGGCCCCCACTCATGTCCCCTTGCACACCCACCCCCCAGCACTGAGGGGCACCTGCCAGCAGGCCCCCACTCATGTCCCACTCATGTCCCCTTACACCCCCACACCCCAGCAGTGCAGGGCACCTGCCAGCAGGCCCCCACTCATGTCCCACTCATGTCCCCTTGCACCCCCACACCCCCAGCAGTGCAGGGCACCTGCCAGCAGGCCCCCACTCATGTCCGCTTGCACCCCCACCTCCCAGCAGTGCAGGGCACCTGCCAGCAGGCCCCAACTCATGTCCCCTTGCACCCCCACCCCCCAGCAGTGTGGGGCACCAGCCAGCAGGCCCCCACTCATGTCCCCTTGCAAACCCACACCCCAGCACTGAGGGGCACCTGCCAGCAGGCCCCCACTCATGTCCCACTCATGTCCCCTTGCGCCCCCACCCTCCAGCAGTGCAGGGCACCTGCCAGCAGGCCCCCACTCATGTCCCCTTGCACACCCACCCCCCAGCACTCAGGGGCACCTTCCAGCAGGCCCCCACTCATGTCCCCTTGCACACCCACACCCCATCACTGAGGGGCACCTGCCAGCAGGCCCCGACTCATGTCCCACTCATGTCACCTTGCACCCCCACCCCCCAGCAGTGCAGGGCACCTGCCAACAGGCCCCCACTCATGTCCTCTTGCACACCCACCCCCTAGCACTGAGGGGCACCTGCCAGCAGGCCCCTACTCATGTCCCACTCATGTCCCCTTGCACCCCAACCCCAGCAGTGCAGGGCACCTGCCAGCAGGCCCCCACTCATGTGTCCTTTCACCCCCACCCCCCAGCAGTGCAGGGCACCTGCCAGCAGGCCCCCACTCATGTCCCATGTCCCCACACCCACCCCCTAGCACTGAGGGGCACCTGCCAGCAGGCCCCCACTCATGTCCCACTCATGTCCCCTTGCACCCCAACCCCAGCAGTGCAGGGCACCTGCCAGCAGGCCCCCACTCATGTCCCCTTGCACACCCACCCCCCAGCAGTGCAGGGCACCTGCCAGCAGGCCCCACTCATGTCCCCTTGCACACCCACCCCCCAGCACTGAGGGGCACCTGCCAGCAGGCCCCCAGTCATGTCCCCTTGCACACCCACCCCCCAGCACTGAGGGGCACCTGCCAGCAGGCCCCCACTCATGTCCCTCTCATGTCCCCTTGCACCCCCACCCCCAGCAGTACAGGGCACCTCCCAGCAGGCCCCCACTCATGTCCCCTTGCACACCCACCCCCCAGCACTGAGGGGAACCTGCCAGAAGGCCCCCACTCATGTCACCTTGCACCCTAACCCCCCAGCAGTGCAGGGCATCTGCCAGCAGGCCCCCACTCATGTCCCCTTGCACACCCACCCCCCAGCACTGAGGGGCACCTGCCAGCAGGCCACCACTCATGTCCCCTTGCACACCCACCCCCCGCACTGAGGGGCACCTGCCAGCAGGCTCCCACTCATGTCCCCTTGCACACCCACCCCCCAGCACTGAGGGGCACCTGCCAGCAGGCCCCCACTCATGTCCCCTTGCACCCCCACACCCCAGCAGTGCAGGGCACCTGCCAGCAGGCCCCCACTCATGTCCCACTCATGTCCCCTTGCACCCCCACACCCCCAGCAGTGCAGGGCACCTGCCAGCAGGCCCCCACTCATGTCCCCTTGCACCCCCACCCCCCAGCACTGAGGGACACCTGCCAGCAGGCCCCCACTCATGTCCCACTCATGTCCCCTTGTACCCCCACCCCCCAGCAGTGTGGGGCACCAGCCAGCAGCCCCCACTCATGTCCCCTTGCACACCCACACCCCAGCAGTGCAGGGCACCTGCCAGCAGGCCCCCACTCATGTCCCAATCATGTCCCCTTGCGCCCCCACCCCCCAGCAGTGCAGGGCACCTGCCAGCAGGCCCCCACTCATGTCCCCTTGCACACCCACCCCCCAGCACTGAGGGGCACCTTCCAGCAGGCCCCCACTCATGTCCCCTTGCACACCCACACCCCATTACTGAGGGGCACCTGCCAGCAGGCCCTGACTCATGTCCCACTCATGTCCTCTTGCACCCCCACCCCCCAGCAGTGCAGGGCAGCTGCCAACATGCCCCCACTCATGCCCCCTTGCACCCCCACCCCCAGCAGTGCAGTGCACCTGCCAGCAGGCCCCCACTCATGTCCCCTTGCACACCCACACCCCAGCACTGAGGGGCACCTGCCAGCAGGCCCCCACTCATGTCCCACTCATGTCCCCTTGCACCCCCACCCCTCAGCATTGCAAGGAAACCTGCCAGCAGGCCCCCAGTCATGTCCCCTTGCACACCCACCCCCCAGCACTGAGGGGCACCTGCCAGCAGGCCCCCACTCATGTCTCCTTGCACACCCACCCCCCAGCACTGAGGGGCACCTGCCAGCAGGCCCCCACTCATGTCCCACTCATGTCCCCTTGCACCCCCACCCCCCAGCAGTGCAGGGCACCTGCCAGCAGGCCCCCACTCATGTCCCCTTGCACCCCCACCCCTCAGTAGTGCAGGGCACCTGCCAGCAGGCCCCCACTCATGTCCCCTTGCACACCTACCCCCAGGACTGAGGGCACCTGCCAGCAGGCCCCCACTCATGTCCCCTTGCACCCCCACCCCCCAGCACTGAGGGGCACCTGCCAGCAGGCCCCCACTCATGTCCCACTCATGTCCCCTTGCACCCCCACCCCCCAGCAGTGCAGAGCACCTGCCAGCAGGCCCCAACTCATGTCCCCTTACACCCCCTCCCCCAGCAGTGTGCGGCACCTGCCAGCAGGCCCCCACTCATGTCCCCTTGCACCCCCACTCCCCAGCAGTGCAGGGCACCTGCCAGCAGGCCCCACTCATGTCCTCTTGCACACCCACACCCCAGCACGGAGGGGCACCTGCCAGCAGGCCCCCACTCATGTCCCCTTGCACCCCCACCTCCCAGCAGTGCAGGGCACCTGCCAGCAGGCCCCCACTCATGTCCCAGTGCACGCCCACCCCCCCACACTGAGGGGCAGCTGCCAGCAGGCCCCCACTCATGTCCCCTTGCACCCCCACCCCCAGCAGTGCAGGGCACCAGCCAGCAGGCCCCCACCCATGTCCCCTTGCACACCCACCCCCCAGCACTGAGGAGCAAATGCCAGCAGGCCCTGACTCATGTCCCGCTCATGTCCCCTTGCACCCCCACAACCCAGCAGTGCTGGGCACCTGCCAGCAGGCCCCCACTCATTTCCTCTTGCACACCCACCCCCCAGCACTGAGGGACACCTGCCAGCAGGCCCCCACTCATGCCCCACTCATGTCCCCTTGCACCCCCACCCCCCAGCAGTGCAGGGCACCTGCCAGCAGGCCCCCACTCATGTCCCCTTGCACACCCACCCCCCAGCTCAGAGGGGCACCTGCCAGCAGGCCCCCACTCATGTCCCACTCATGTCCCCTTGCACCCCCACCCCCTAGCAGTGCAGGCCACCTGCCAGCAGGCCCCCACTCATGTCCCCTTGCACCCCACCCCCCAGCAGTGTGGGGCACCTTCCAGCAGGCCCCCACTCATGTCCCCTTGCACACCCACACCCCATCACTGAGGGGGATCTGCCAGCAGGCCCCCACTCTTGTCCCACTCATGTCCACTTGCACCCCCACCCCCCAGCAGTGCAGGGCACCTGCCAGCAGGCCCCCACTCATGACCCCTTGCACCCCCACCCCCCAGCACTGAGGGGCACCTGCCAGCAGGCCCCCACTCATGTCCCACTCATGTCCCCTTGCACCCACACCCCCCAGCAGTGCAGGGCACCTGCCAGCAGGCCCCACTCATGTCCCCTTGCACCCCCACCCCCCAGCACTGAGGGGCACCTGCCAGCAGGCCCCCACTCATGTCCCACTCATGTCCCCTTGCACCCCCACTCCCTAGCAGTGCAGGGCATCTGCCAGCAGGCCTCCACTCATGTCCCCTTGCACCCCCACACCCCAGCAGGGCGGGGTACCATCCAGCAGGCCCCCACTCATGTGCCCTTACACCCCCACCCCCCAGCAGTGCAAGGCACCTGCCAGCAGGCCCCCACTCATGTCTCCTTGTAAACCCACACCCCAGCACTGAGGTGCACCTGCCAGCAGGCCCCCACTCATGTCCCACTCATGTCCCCTTGCACCCCCACCCCCCAGCAGTGCAGGGCACCTGCCAGCAGGCCCCCACTCATGTCCCCTTGCACCCCCACACCCGAGCACTGAGGGGCACCTGCCAGCAGGCCCCTACTCATGTCCCACTCATGTCCCCTTGCACCCCCACCCCCCAGCAGTGCAGGGCACCTGCCAGAAGGCCCCCACTCATGTCCCCTTGCACACCCACCCCCCAGCACTGAGGGGCACCTGCCAGCAGGCCGCCACTCATGTCCCCTTGCACACCCACCCCCCAGCACTGAGGGGCACCTGCCAGCAGGCCGCCACTCATGTCCCCTTGCACACCCACCCCCCAGCACTGAGGGGCACCTGCCAGCAGGCCCCTACTCATGTCCCACTCATGTCCCCTTGCACCCCAACCCCAGCAGTGCAGGGCACCTGCCAGCAGGCGCCCACTCATGTCCCCTTTCACCCCCACCCCCCAGCAGTGCAGGGTACCTGCCAGCAGGCCCCCACTCATGTCCCCTTGCACACCCACCCCCTAGCACTGAGGGGCACCTGCCAGCAGGCCCCCACTCATGTCCCACTCATGTCCCCTTGCACCCCAACCCCAGCAGTGCAGTGCACCTGCCAGCAGGCCCCCACTCATGTCCCCTTGCACCCCTACCCACAGCAGTGAGGGGCACCTGCCAGCAGGCCCCCACTCATGTCCCCTTGCACACCCACCCCCCAGCAGTGCAGGGCACCTGCCAGCAGGCCCTCACTCATGTCCCTTTGCACACCCACCCCCCAGCACTGAGGGGCACCTGCCAGCAGGCCCCCAGTCATGTCCCCTTGCACACCCACCCCCCAGCACTGAGGGGCACCTGCCAGCAGGCCCCACTCATGTCCCTCTCATGTCCCCTTGCACCCCCACCCCCCAGCAGTACAGGGCACCTCTCAAGAGGCCCCCACTCATGTCCCCTTGCACACCCACCCCCCAGCACTGAGGGGAACCTGCCAGTAGGCCGCCACTCATGTCACCTTGCACCCTCACCCCCCAGCAGTGCAGGGCACCTGCCAGCAGGCCCCCACTCATGTCCCCTTGCACACCCACCCCCCAGCACTGAGGGGCACCTGCCAGCAGGCCACCACTCATGTCCCCTTGCACACCCACCACCAGCACTGAGGGGCACCTGCCAGCAGGCCCCCACTCATGTCCCCTTGCACACCCACCCCCCAGCACTGAGGGGCACCTGCCAGCAGGCCCCCACTCATGTCCCACTCATGTCCCCTTACACCCCCACACCCCAGCAGTGCAGGGCACCTGCCAGCAGGCCCCCACTCATGTCCCACTCATGTCCCCTTGCACCCCCACACCCCCAGCAGTGCAGGGCACCTGCCAGCAGGCCCCCACTCATGTCCCCTTGCACCCCCACCTCCCAACACTGAGGGGCACCTGCCACCAGGCCCCCACTCATGTCCCACTCATGTCCCCTTGCACCCCCACCCCCCAGCAGTGCAGGGCACCTGCCAGCAGGCCCCAACTCATGTCCCCTTGAACCCCCACCCCCCAGCAGTGTGGGGCACCAGCCAGCAGGCCCCCACTCATGTCCCCTTGCAAACCCACACCCCAGCACTGAGGGGCACCTGCCAGCAGGCCCCCACTCATGTCCCACTCATGTCCCCTTGCGCCCCCACCCCCCAGCAGTGCAGGGCACCTGCCAGCAGGCCCCCACTCATGTCCACTTGCACACCCACCCCCCAGCACACAGGGGCACCTTCCAGCAGGCCCCCACCCATGTCCCCTTGCACACCCACACCCCATCACTGAGGGGCACCTGCCAGCAGGCCCCGACTCATGTCCCACTCATGTCCCCTTGCACCCCCACCCCCCAGCAGTGCAGGACACCTGCCAACAGGCCCCCACTCATGTCCTCTTGCACACCCACCCCCTAGCACTGAGGGGCACCTGCCAGCAGGCCCCTACTCATGTCCCACTCATGTCCCCTTGCACCCCAACCCCAGCAGTGCAGGGCACCTGCCAGCAGGCCCCCACTCATGTGTCCTTTCAACCCCAGCAGTGCAGGGCACCTGCCAGCAGGCCCCCACTCATGTCCCATGTCCCCACACTCACCCCCTAGCACTGAGGGGCACCTGCCAGCAGTCCCCCTCTCATGTCCCACTCATGTCCCCTTGCACCCCAACCCCAGACGTGCAGGGCACCTGCCAGCAGGCCCCCACTCATGTCCCCTTGCACACCCACCCCCAGCAGTGCAGGGCACCTGCCAGCAGGCCCCCACTCATGTCCCCTTGCACACCCACCCCCCAGCAGTACAGGGCACCTGCCAGCAAGCCCCCACTCATGTCCCCTTGCACACCCACCCCCCAGCACTGAGGGGCACCTGCCAGCAGGCCCCCAGTCATGTCCCCTTGCACACCCACCCCCCAGCACTGAGGGGCACCTGCCAGCAGGCCCCCACTCATGTCCCTCTCATGTCCCCTTGCACCCCCACCCCCAGCAGTACAGGGCACCTCCCAGCAGGCCCCCACTCATGTCTCCTTGCACACCCACCCCCCAGCACTGAGGGGAACCTGCTGGCAGGCCCCCACTCATGTCCCCTTGCGCCCCCACCCCCCAGCAGTGCAGGGCACCTGCCAGCAGGCCCCCACTCATGTCCACTTGAACACCCACCCCCCAGCACTCAGGGGCACCTTCCAGCAGGCCCCCACTCATGTCCCCTTGCACACCCACACCCCATCACTGAGGGGCACCTGCCAGCAGGCCCCGACTCATGTCCCACTCATGTCCCCTTGCACCCCCACCCCCCAGCAGTGCAGGACACCTGCCAACAGGCCCCCACTCATGTCCTCTTGCACACCCACCCCCTAGCACTGAGGGGCACCTGCCAGCAGGCCCCTACTCATGTCCCACTCATGTCCCCATGCACCCCAACCCCAGCAGTGCAGGGCACCTGCCAGCAGGCCCCCACTCATGTGTCCTTTCACCCCCAGCAGTGCAGGGCACCTGCCAGCAGGCCCCCACTCATGTCCCATGTCCCCACACCCACCCCCTAGCACTGAGGGGCACCTGCCAGCATGCCCCCACTCATGTCCCACTCATGTCCCCTTGCACCCCAACCCCAGCAGTGCAGGGCACCTGCCAGCAGGCCCCCACTCATGTCCCCTTGCACACCCACCCCCCAGCAGTGCAGGGCACCTGCCAGCAGGCCCCCACTCATGTCCCCTTGCACAACCACCCCCCAGCACTGAGGGGCACCTGCCAGCAGGCCCCCAGTCATGTCCCCTTGGACACCCACCCCCCAGCACTGAGGGGCACCTGCCAGCAGGGCCCCACTCATGTCCCTCTCATGTCCCCTTGCACCCCCACCCCCAGCAGTACAGGGCACCTCCAAGCAGGCCCCCACTCATGTCTCCTTGCACACCCACCCCCCAGCACTGAGGGGAACCTGCCAGCAGGCCCCCACTCATGTCACCTTGCACCCTCAACCCCCAGCAGTGCAGGGCACCTGCCAGCAGGCCCCCACTCATGTCCCCTTGCACACCCACCCCCCAGCACTGAGGGGCACCTGCCAGCAGGCCACCACTCATGTCCCCTTGCACACCCACCCCCCAGCACTGAGGGGCACCTGCCAGCAGGCCCCCACTCGTGTCCCATTCATGTCCCCTTGCACCCCCACACCGCAGCAGTGCAGGGCACCTGCCATCAGGCCCCCACTCATGTCCCACTCATGTCCCCTTGCACCCCCACACCCCCAGCAGTGCAGGGCACCTGCCAGCAGGCCCCCACTCATGTCCCCTTGCACCCCCACCCCCCAGCACTGAGGGGCACCTGCCAGCAGGCCCCCACTCATGTCCCACTCATGTCCCCTTGCACCCCCACCCCCCAGCAGTGTGGGGCACCAGCCAGCAGACCCCCACTCATGTCCCCTTGCAAACCCACACCCCAGCACTGAGGGGCACCTGCCAGCAGGCCCCCACTCATGTCCCACTCATGTCCCCTTGCGCCCCCACCCCCCAGCAGTGCAGGGCACCTGCCAGCAGGCCCCCACTCATGTCCCCTTGCACACCCACCCCCCAGCACTGAGGGGCACCTTCCAGCAGGCCCCCACTCATGTCACCTTGCACACCCACACCCCATTACTGAGGGGCACCTGCCAGCAGGCCCCGACTCATGTCCCACTCATGTTCCCTTGCACCCCCACCCCTCAGCATTGCAAGGAAACCTGCCAGCAGGCCCCCAGTCATGTCCCCTTGCACACCCACCCCCCAGCACTGAGGGGCACCTGCCAGCAGGCACCCACTCATGTTCCACTCATGTCCCCTTGCACCCCCACCCCCCAGCAGTGCTGGGCACCTGCCAGCAGGCCCCCACTCATGTCCCCTTGCACACCCACCCCCCAGCACTGAGGGGCACCTGCCAGCAGGCCCCCACTCATGTCCCCTTGCACACCCACCCCCCAGCACTGAGGGGCACCTGCCGGCAGGCCCCCACTCATGTCCCACTCATTTCCCCTTGCACCCCCACCCCCCAGCAGTGCAGGGCACCTGCCAGCAGGCCCCCACTCATGTCCCCTTGCACCCCCACCCCCCAGTAGTGCAGGGCACCTGCCAGCAGGCCCCCACTCATGTCCCCTTGCACACCTACCCCCCAGGACTGAGGGCACCTGCCAGCAGGCCCCCACTCATGTCCCCTTGCACCCCCACCCCCCAGCACTGAGGGGCACCTGCCAGCAGGCCCCCACTCATGTCCCACTCATGTCCCCTTGCACCCCCACCCCGCAGCAGTGCAGAGCACCTGCCAGCAGGCCCCCACTCATGTCCCCTTACACCCCCTCCCCCCAGCAGTGTGGGGCACCTGCCAGCAGGCCCCCACTCATGTCCCCTTGTACCCCCACTCCCCAGCAGTGCAGGGCACCTGCCAGCAGGCCCCACTTATGTCCTCTTGCACACCCACACCCCAGCACGGAGGGGCACCTGCCAGCAGGCCCCCACTCATGTCCCCTTGCACCCCCACCTCCCAGCAGTGCAGGGCACCTGCCAGCAGGCCCCCACTCATGTCTCCGTGCACGCCCACCCCCCCACACTGAGGGGCACCTGCCAGCAGGCCCCCACTCATGTCACCTTGCACACCCACCCCCCAGCACTGAGGGGCACCTGCCAGCAGGCCACCACTCGTGTCCCATTCATGTCCCCTTGCACCCCCACACCGCAGCAGTGCAGGGCACCTGCCATCAGGCCCCCACTCATGTCCCACTCATGTCCCCTTGCACCCCCACACCCCCAGCAGTGCAGGGCACCTGCCAGCAGGCCCCCACTCATGTCCCCTTGCACCCCCACCCCCCAGCACTGAGGGGCACCTGCCAGCAGGCCCCCCTCATGTCCCACTCATGTCCCCTTGCACCCCCACCCCCCAGCAGTGTGGGGCACCAGCCAGCAGACCCCCACTCATGTCCCCTTGCAAACCCACACCCCAGCACTGAGGGGCACCTGCCAGCAGGCCCCCACTCATGTCCCACTCATGTCCCCTTGCGCCCCCACCCCCCAGCAGTGCAGGGCACCTGCCAGCAGGCCCCCACTCATGTCCCCTTGCACACCCACCCCCCAGCACTGAGGGGCACCTTCCAGCAGGCCCCCACTCATGTCACCTTGCACACCCAAACCCCATTACTGAGGGGCACCTGCCAGCAGGCCCCGACTCATGTCCCACTCATGTTCCCTTGCACCCCCACCCCTCAGCATTGCAAGGAAACCTGCCAGCAGGCCCCCAGTCATGTCCCCTTGCACACCCACCCCCCAGCACTGAGGGGCACCTGCCAGCAGGCACCCACTCATGTCCCACTCATGTCCCCTTGCACCCCCACCCCCCAGCAGTGCTGGGCACCTGCCAGCAGGCCCCCACTCATGTCCCCTTGCACACCCACCCCCCAGCACTGAGGGGCACCTGCCAGCAGGCCCCCACTCATGTCCCCTTGCACACCCACCCCCCAGCACTGAGGGGCACCTGCCAGCAGGCCCCCACTCATGTCCCACTCATTTCCCCTTGCACCCCCACCCCCCAGCAGTGCAGGGCACCTGCCAGCAGGCCCCCACTCATGTCCCCTTGCACCCCCACCCCCCAGTAGTGCAGGGCACCTGCCAGCAGGCCCCCACTCATGTCCCCTTGCACACCTACCCCCCAGGACTGAGGGCACCTGCCAGCAGGCCCCCACTCATGTCCCCTTGCACCCCCACCCCCCAGCACTGAGGGGCACCTGCCAGCAGGCCCCCACTCATGTCCCACTCATGTCCCCTTGCACCCCCACCCCGCAACAGTGCAGAGCACCTGCCAGCAGGCCCCCACTCATGTCCCCTTACACCCCCTCCCCCCAGCAGTGTGGGGCACCTGCCAGCAGGCCCCCACTCATGTCCCCTTGTACCCCCACTCCCCAGCAGTGCAGGGCACCTGCCAGCAGGCCCCACTTATGTCCTCTTGCACACCCACACCCCAGCACGGAGGGGCACCTGCCAGCAGGCCCCCACTCATGTCCCCTTGCACCCCCACCCCCCAGCAGTGTGGGGCACCAGCCAGCAGACCCCCACTCATGTTCCCTTGCAAACCCACACCCCAGCACTGAGGGGCACCTGTCAGTAGGCCCCCACTCATGTCCCACTCATGTCCCCTTGCGCCCCCACCCCCCAGCAGTGCAGGGCACCTGCCAGCAGGCCCCCACTCATGTCCCCTTGCACACCCACCCCCCAGCACTGAGGGGCACCTTCCAGCAGGCCCCCACTCATGTCCCCTTGCACACCCACACCCCATCACTGAGGGGCACCTGCCAGCAGGCCCCGACTCATGTCCCACTCATGTCCCCTTGCACCCCCACCCCCAGCAGTGCAGGGCACCTGCCAACTGGCCCCCACTCATGCCCCCTTGCATCCCCACCCCCAGCAGTGCAGGGCACCTGCCACCAGGCCCCCACTCATGTCCCCTTGCACACCCACCCCCCAGCACTGAGGGGCACCTGCCAGCAGGCCCCCACTCATGTCTCACTCATGTCCCCTTGCACCCCCACCCCCAGCATTGCAGGGCAACTGCCAGCAGGCCCCCAGTCATGTCCCCTTGCACACCCACCCCTCAGCACTGAGGGGCACCTGCCAGCAGGCCCCCACTCATGTCCCCTTGCACACCCACACCCCAGCACTGAGGGGCACCTGCCAGCAGGCCCCCACTCATGTCCCCTTGCACCCCCACCCCCCAGTAGTGCAGGGCACCTGCCAGCACGGCCCCACTCATGTCCCCTTGCACACCTACCCCCCAGCACTGAGGGCACCTGCCAGCAGGCCCCCACTCATGTCCCCTTGCAACCCCACCCCCCAGCAGTGTGGGGCACCAGCCAGCAGGCCCCCACTCATGTCCCCTTGCAAACCCACACCCCAGCACTGAGGGGCACCTGCCAGCAGGCCCCCACTCATGTCCCACTCATGTCCCCTTGCACCCCCACCCCCCAGCAGTGTGGGGCACCAGCCAGCAGGCCCCCACTCATGTCCCCTTGCAAACCCACACCCCAGCACTGAGGGGCACCTGCCAGCAGGCCCCCACTCATGTCCCACTCATGTCCCCTTGCGCCCCCACCCCCCAGCAGTGCAGGGCACCTGCCAGCAGGCCCCCACTCATGTCCCCTTGCACACCCACCCCCCAGCACTGAGGGGCACCTTCCAGCAGGCCCCCACTCATGGCCCCTTGCACACAGACACCCCATCACTGAGGGGCACCTGCCAGCAGGCCCCGACTCATGTCCCACTCATGTCCCCTTGCACCCCCACCCCCAGCAGTGCAGGGCACCTGCCAACAGGCCCCCACTCATGCCCCCTTGCACCCCCACCCCCAGCAGTGCAGGGCACCTGCCAGCAGGCCACCACTCATGTCCTCTTGCACACCCACCCCCAGCACTGAGGGGCACCTGCCAGCAGGCCCCCACTCATGTCCCCTTGCACACCCACCCCCCAGCACTGAGGGGCACCTGCCAGCAGGCCCCCATTCATGTCCCACTCATGTCCCCTTGCACCCCCACACCCCAGCAGTGCAGGGCACCTGCCAGCAGGCCCCCACTCATGTCCCACTCATGTCCCCTTGCACCCCCACACCCGCAGCAGTACAGGGCACCTGCCAGCAGGCCCCCACTCATGTCCCCTTGCACCCCCACCCCCTGCACTGAGGGGCACCTGCCAGCAGGCCCCCACTCATGTCCCCTTGCACCCCCACCCCCCAGCAGTGCAGGGCACCTGCCAGCAGGCCCCCACTCATGTCCCCTTGCACCCCCACCCCCCAGCAGTGTGGGGCACCAGCCAGCAGGCCCCCACTCATGTCCCCTTGCAAACCCACACCCCAGCACTGAGGGGCACCTGCCAGCAGGCCCCCACTCATGTCCCACTCATGTCCCATTGCGCCCCCACCCCCCAGCAGTGCAGGGCACCTGCCAGCAGGCCCCCACTCATGTCCCCTTGCACACCCACCCCCCAGCACTGAGGGGCACCTTCCAGCAGGCCCCCACTCATGTCCTCTTGCACACCCACACCCCATCACTGACGGGCACCTACCAGCAGGCCCCGACTCATGTCCCACTCATATCCCCTTGCACCCCCACCCCCCAGCAGTGCAGGGCACGTGCCAACAGGCCCCCACTCATGCCCCCTTGCACCCCCACCCCCAGCAGTGCAGGGCACCTGCCAGCAGGCCCCCACTCATGTCCCCTTGCACACCCACCCCCCAGCACTGAGGGGCACCTGCCAGCAGGCCCCCACTCATGTCCCACTCATGTCCCCTTGCACCCCCACCCCCCAGCATTGCAGGGCACCTGCCAGCAGGCCCCCAGCCATGTCCCCTTGCAAACCCACCCCCCAGCACTGAGGGGCACCTGCCAGCAGGCCCCCACTCATGTCCCCTTGCACACCCATCCCCCAGCACTGAGGGGCACCTGCCAGCAGGCCCCCACTCATGTCCCACTCATGTCCCCTTGCGCCCCCACCTCCCAGCAGTGCAGGGCACCTGCCAGCAGGCCCCCACTCATGTCCCCTTGCACACCCACCCCCCAGCACTGAGGGGCACCTTCCAGCAGGCCCCCACTCATGTCCCCTTGCACACCCACACCCCATCACTGAGGGGCACCTGCCAGCAGGCCCCGACTCATGTCCCACTCATGTCCCCTTGCACCCCTACCCCCCAGCAGTGCAGGGCACATGCCAACAGGCCCCCACTCATGCCCCCTTGCACCCCCACCCCCAGCAGTGCAGGGCACCTGCCAGCAGGCCCCCCCCTCATGTCCCCTTGCACACCCACCCCCTCAGCACTGAGGGGCACCTTCCAGCAGGCCCACACTCATGTCCCCTTTTACACCCACACCCCATCACTGAGGGGCACCTGGCAGCAGGCCCCTACTCATGTCCCACTCATGTCCCCTTGCACCCCCACCCCCCAGCAGTGCAGGGCACCTGCCAACAGGCCCCCATTCATGTCCCCTTGCACCCCCACCCCCAGCAGTGCAGGGTACCTGCCAGCAGGCCCCCACTCATGTCCCCTTGCACACCCACCCCCCAGCACTGAGGGGCACCTGCCAGCAGGCCCCCACTCATGTCCCACTCATGTCCCCTTGCACCCCCACCCCCCAGCATTGCAGGGCACCTGCCAGCAGGCCCCCAGTCATGTCCCCTTGCACACCCACCCCCCAGCACTGAGGGGCACCTGCCAGCAGGCCCCCACTCATGTCCCCTTGCACACCCAGCACTGAGGGGCACCTGCCAGCAGGCCCCCACTCATGTCCCACTCATGTCGCCTTGCACCCCCACCCCCCAGCAGTGCAGGGCACCTGCCAGCAGGTCCCCACTCATGTCCCCTTGCACCCCACCCCACAGCAGTGTGGGGCACCTGCCAGCAGGCCCCCACTCATGTCCCCTTGCACACCTACCCCCCAGCACTGAGGGTACCTTCCAGCAGGCCCCCACTCATGTCCCACTCATGTCCCCTCGCACCCCCACCCCCCAGCAGTGCAGAGCACCTGCCAGCAGGCCCCCACTCATGTCCCCTTACACGCCCTCCCCCCAGCAGTGCGGGGCACCTGCCAGCAGGCCCCCACTCATGTCCCCTTGCACCCCCACTCCCCAGCAGTGCAGGGCACCTGCCAGCAGGCCCCACTCATGTCCCCTTGCACACCCACACCCCAGCACTGAGGGGCACCTGCCAGCAGGCCCCCACCCATGTCCCCTTGCACCCCCACCTCCCAGCAGTGCAGGGCACCTGCCGGCAGGCCCCCACTCATGGCCCCGTGCACGCCCACCCCCCGCACTGAGGGGCACCTGCCAGCAGGCCCCCACTCATGTCCCCTTGCACCCCCACCCCCAGCAGTGCAGGGCACCAGCCAGCAGGCCCCCACCCATGTCCCCTTGCACACCCACCCCCCAGCACTGAGAGGCACCTGCCAGCAGGCCCTGACTCATGTCCCACTCATGTCCCCTTGCACCCCCACAACCCAGCAGTGCAGGGCACCTGCCAGCAGGCCCCCACTCATGTCCCCTTGCACACCCACCCCCCAGCACTGAGGGGCACCTGCCAGCAGGCCCCCACTCATGTCCCACTCATGTCCCCTTGCGCCCCCACCCCCCAGCAGTGCAGGGCACCTGCCAGCAGGCCCCCACTCATGTCCCCTTGCACACCCACCCCCCAGCACTGAGGGGCACCTTCCAGCAGGCCCCCACTCATGTCCCCTTGCACACCCACACCCCATCACTGAGGGGCACCTGCCAGCAGGCCCCGACTCATGTCCCACTCATGTCCCCTTGCACCCCCATCCCCAGCAGTGCAGGGCACCTGCCAACAGGCCCCCACTCATGCCCCCTTGCACCCCCACCCCCAGCAGTGCAGGGTACCTGCCAGCAGGCCCCCACTCATGTCCCCTTGCACACCCACCCCCCAGCACTGAGGGGCACCTGCCAGCAGGCCCCCACTCATGTCCCACTCATGTCCCCTTGCACCCCCACCCCCCAGCATTGCAGGGCACCTGCCAGCAGGCCCCCAGTCATGTCCCCTTGCACACCCACCCCCCAGCACTGAGGGGCACCTGCCAGCAGGCCCCCACTCATGTCCCACTCATGTCCCCTTGCACCCCCACCCCCCAGCAGTGCAGGGCCCCTGCCAGCAGGCCCACACTCATGTCCCCTTGCACCCCCAACCCCCAATAGTGCAGGGCACCTGCCAGCAGGCCCCCACTCATGTCCCCTTGCACTCCCACCCCCCAGCACTGAGGGGCACCTGCCAGCAGGCCCCCACTCATGTCCCACTCATGTCCCCTTGCACCCCCACACCCCAGCAGTGCAGAGCACCTGCCAGCAGGCCTCCACTCATGTCCCCTTACATCCCCTCCCCCCAGCAGTGCGGGGCACCTGCCAGCAGGCCCCCACTCATGTCCCCTTGCACCCAAACCCCCCAATAGTGCAGGGCACCTGCCAGCAGGCCCCCACTCATGTCCCCTTGCACACCCACCCCCCAGCACTGAGGGGCACCTGCCAGCAGGCACCCACTCATGTCCAACTCATGTCCCCTTGCACCCCCACCCCCCAGCAGTGCAGGGCACCTGCCAGCAGGCCCCCACGCATGTCCCGTTGCACACCCACCCCCCAGCACTGAGGGGCACCTGCCAGCAGGCCCCCACTCATGTCCCCTTGCACACCCACCCCCCAGCAGTGCAGGGCACCTGCCAGCAGGCCCCCACTCATGTCCACTTGCACCCCCACCCCCCAGTAGTGCAGGGCACCTGCCAGCAGGCCCCCACTCATGTCCCCTTGCACACCTACCCCCCAGGACTGAGGGCACCTGCCAGCAGGCCCCCACTCATGTCCCCTTGCACCCCCACCCCCCAGCACTGAGGGGCACCTGCCAGCAGGCCCCCACTCATGTCCCACTCATGTCCCCTTGCACCCCCACCCCCCAGCAGTGCAGAGCACCTGCCAGCAGGCCCCCACTCATGTCCCCTTACACCCCCTCCCCCCAGCAGTGTGGGGCACCTGCCAGCAGGCCCCCACTCATGTCCCCTTGCACCCCCACTCCCCAGCAGTGCAGGGCACCTGCCAGCAGGCCCCACTCATGTCCTCTTGCACACCCACACCCCAGTACGGAGGGGCACCTGCCAGCAGGCCCCCACTCATGTCCCCTTGCACCCCCACCTCCCAGCAGTGCAGGGCACCTGCCAGCAGGCCCCCACTCATGTCCCCGTGCACGCCCACCCCCCCACACTGAGGGGCACCTGCCAGCAGGCCCCCACCCATGTCCCCTTGCACCCCCACCCCCAGCAGTGCAGGGCACCAGCCAGCAGGCCCCCACCCATGTCCCCTTGCACACCCACCCCCCAGCACTGAGGAGCACCTGCCAGCAGGCCCTGACTCATGTCCCACTCATGTCCCCTTGCACCCCCACAACCCAGCAGTGCTGGGCACCTGCCAGCAGGCCCCCACTAATTTCCTCTTGCACACCCACCCCCCAGCACTGAGGGGCACCTGCCAGCAGGCCCCCACTCATGCCCCACTCATGTCCCCTTGCACCCCCACCCCCCAGCAGTGCAGGGCACCTGTCAGCAGGCCCCCACTCATGTCCCCTTGCACACCGACCCCCCTGCTCTGAGGGGCACCTGCCAGCAGGCCCCCACTCATGTCCCACTCATGTCCCCTTGCACCCCCACCCCCCAGCAGTGCAGGCCACCTGCCAGCAGGCCCCCACTCATGTCCCCTTGCACCCCCACCCCCCAGCAGTGTGGGGCACCTTCCAGCAGGCCCCCACTCATGTCCCCTTGCACACCCACACCCCATCACTGAGGGGCACCTGCCAGCAGGCCCCGACTCATCTCCCCTTGCACACTCACCCCCCAGCAGTGCAGGGCACCTGCCAGCAGGCCCCCACTCATGTCCCCTTGCACACCCACCCCCCAGCACTGAGGGGCACCTGCCAGAAGGCCACCACTCATGTCCTCTTGCACACCCACCCCCAGCACTGAGGGGCACCTGCCAGCAGGCCCCCACTCATGTCACCTTGCACACCCACCCCCCAGCACTGAGGGGCACCTGCCAGCAGGACCCCACTCATGTCCCACTCATGTCCCCTTGCACCCCCACACCCCAGCAGTGGAGGGCACCTGCCAGCAGGCCCCACTCATGTCCCACTCATGTCCCCTTGCACCCCCACACCCCCAGCAGTGCAGGGCACCTGCCAGCAGGCCCCCACTCATGTCCCCTTGCACCCCCACCCCCTGCACTGAGGGGCACCTGCCAGCAGGCCCCCACTCATGTCCCACTCATGTCCCCTTGAACCCCCAGCCCCCAGCAGTGCAGGGCACCTGCCAGCAGGCCCCCACTCATGTCCCCTTGCACCCCCACCCCCCAGCAGTGTGGGGCACCAGCCAGCAGACCCCCACTCATGTCCCCTTGCAAACCCACACTCCAGCACTGAGGGGCACCTGCCAGTAGGCCCCCACTCATGTCCCACTCATGTCCCCTTGCGCCCCCACCCCCCAGCAGTGCAGGGCACCTGCCAGCAGGCCCCCACTCATGTCCCCTTGCACACCCACCCCCCAGCACTGAGGGGCACCTTCCAGCAGGCCCCCACTCATGTCCCCTTGCACACCCACACCCCATCACTGAGGGGCACCTGCCAGCAGGCCCCGACTCATGTCCCACTCATGTCCCCTTGCACCCCCACCCCCAGCAGTGCAGGGCACCTGCCAATAGGCCCCCACTCATGCCCCCTTGCATCCCCACCCCCAGCAGTGCAGGGCACCTGCCAGCAGGCCCCCACTCATGTCCCCTTGCACACCCACCCCCCAGCACTGAGGGGCACCTGCCAGCAGGCCCCCACTCATGTCCCACTCATGTCCCCTTGCACCCCCACCCCCAGCATTGCAGGGCAACTTCCAGCAGGCCCCCAGTCATGTCCCCTTGCACACCCACCCCGCAGCACTGAGGGGCACCTGCCAGCAGGCCCCCACTCATGTCCCCTTGCACACCCACACCCCAGCACTGAGGGGCACCTGCCAGCAGGACCCCACTCATGTCCCCTTGCACCCCCACCCCCCAGTAGTGCAGGGCACCTGCCAGCAGGCCCCCACTCATGTCCCCTTGCACACCTACCCCCCAGCACTGAGGGCACATGCAAGCAGGCCCCCACTCATGTCCCCTTGCACCCCCACCCCCCAGCACTGAGGGGCACCTGCCAGCAGGCCCCACTCATGTCCCACTCATGTCCCCTTGCACCCCCACCCCCCAGCAGTGCAGAGCACCTTCCAGCAGGTCCCCACTCATGTCCCCTTACACCCCCTCCCCCCAGCAGTGCATGAAACCTGCCAGCAGGCCCCCACTCATGTCCCCTTGCACCCCCACTCCCCAGCAGTGCAGGGCACCTGCCAGCAGGCCCCACTCATGTCCCCGTGCACGCCCACCCCCCGCACTGAGGGGCACCTGCCAGCAGGCCCCCACTCATGTCCCATTGCACCCCCACCCCCAGCAGTGCAGGGCACCAGCCAGCAGGCCCCCACCAATGTCCCCTTGCACACCCACCCCCCAGCACTGAGAGGCACCTGCCAGCAGGCCCTGACTCATGTCCCACTCATGTCCCCTTGCACCCCCACAACCCAGCAGTGCAGGGCACCTGCCAGCAGGCCCCCACTCATGTCCTCTTGCACACCCACCCCCCAGCACTGAGGGTCACCTGCCAGCAGGCCCCCACTCATGTCCCCTTGCACACCCACCCCCCAGCACTGAGGGACACCTGCCAGCAGGCCCCCACTCATGCCCCACTCATGTCCCCTTGCACCCCCACCCCCCAGCAGTGCAGGGTACCTGCCAGCAGGCCCCCACTCATGTCCCCTTGCACACCCACCCCCAGCTCTGAGGGGCACCTGCCAGCAGGCCCCCACTCATGTCCCACTCATGTCCCCTTGCACCCCCAACCCCCAGCAGTGCAGGGCACCTGCCAGGAGGCCCCCACTCATGTCCCCTTGCATCCCCACCCCCCAGCAGTGTGGGGCACCAGCCAGCAGGCCCCCACTCATGTCCCCTTGCAAACCCACACCCCAGCACTGAGGGGCACCTGCCAGCAGGCCCCCACTCATGTCAAACTCATGTTCCCTTGGACCCCCACCCCCCAGCAGTGTGGGGCACCAGCCAGCAGGCCCCCACTCATGTCCCCTTGCAAACCCACACCCCAGCACTGAGGGGCACCTGCCAGCAGGCCCCCACTCATGTCCCACTCATGTCCCCTTGCGCCCCCACCCCCCAGCAGTGCAGGGCACCTGCCAGCAGGCCCCCACTCATGGCCCCTTGCACACCCACACCCCATCACTGAGGGGCACCTGCCAGCAGGCCCAGACTCATGTCCCACTCATGTCCCCTTGCACCCCCACCCCCCAGCAGTGCAGGGCACCTGCCAACAGGCCCCCACTCATGCCCCCTTGCACCCCCACCCCCAGCAGTGCAGGGCACCTGCCAGCAGGCCCCCACTCATGTCCCCTCGCACACCCACCCCCCAGCACTGAGGGGCACCTTCCAGCAGGCCCCCACTCATGTCCCCTTGCACACCCACACCCCATCACTGAGGGGCACCTGCCAGCAGGCCCCGACTCATGTCCCACTCATGTCCCCTTGCACACCCACCCCCAGCACTGAGGGGCACCTGCCAGCAGGCCCCCACTCATGTCCCCTTGCACACTCACCCCCCAGCAGTGCAGGGGACCTGCCAGCAGGCCCCCACTCATGTCCCCTTGCACAACCACCCCCCAGCACTGAGGGGCACCTGCCAGCAGGCCACCACTCACGTCCTCTTGCACACCCACCCCCAGCACTGAGGGGCACCTGCCAGCAGGCCCCCACTCATGTCCGCTTGCACACCCACCCCCCAGCACTGAGGGGCACCTGCCAGCAGGCCCCCATTCATGTCCCCCTCATGTCCCCTTGCACCCCCACACCCCAGCAGTGCAGGGCACCTGCCAGCAGGCCCCCACTCATGTCCCCTTGCACCCCCACCCCCTGCACTGAGGGGCACCTGCCAGCAGGCCCCCACTCATGTCCCCTTGCACCCCCACCCCCCAGCAGTGCAGGGCACCTGCCAGCAGGCCCCCACTCATGTCCCCTTGCACCCCCACCCCCCAGCAGTGTGGGGCACCAGCCAGCAGGCCCCCACTCATGTCCCCTTGCAAACCCACACCCCAGCACTGAGGGGCACCTGCCAGCAGGCCCACACTCATGTCCCCTTGCACCCCCACTCCCCAGCAGTGCAGGGCACCTGCCAGCAGGCCCCACTCATGTCCCCTTGCACACCCACACCCCAGCACTGAGGGGCACCTGCCAGCAGGCCCCCACCCATGTCCCCTTGCACCCCCACCTCCCAGCAGTATAGGGCACCTGCCGGCAGGCCCCCACTCATGGCCCCGTGCACGCCCACCCCCCCGCACTGAGGGGCACCTGCCAGCAGGCCCCCACTCATGTCCCCTTGCACCCCTACCCCCAGCAGTGCAGGGCACCAGCCAGCAGGCCCCCACCCATGTCCCCTTGCACACCCACCCCCCAGCACTGAGAGGCACCTGCCAGCAGGCCCTGACTCATGTCCCACTCATGTCCCCTTGCACCCCCACAACCCAGCAGTGCAGGGCACCTTCCAGCAGGCCCCCACTCATGTCCTCTTGCACACACACTCCCCAGCACTGAGGGGCACCTGCCAGCAGGCCACCACTCATGTCCCCTTGCACACCTAGCCCCCAGCACTGAGGGGCACCTGCCAGCAGGCCCCCACTCATTCCCCACTCATGTCCCCTTGCACCCCCACCCCCCAGCAGTGCAGGGCACCTGCCAGCAGGCCCCCACTCATGTCTCCTTGCACACCCACCCCCAGCTCTGAGGGGCACCTGCCAGCAGGCCCCACTCATGTCCCACTCATGTCCCCTTGCACCCCCACCCCCCAGCAGTGCAGGGCACCTGCCAGCAGGCCCCCACTCATGTCCCCTTGCACCCCCACCCCCAGCAGTGTGGGGCACCAGCCAGCAGGCCCTCACTCATGTCCCCCTGCAAACCCACACCCCAGCACTGAAGGGCACCTGCCAGCAGGCCACCACTCATGTCCCACTCATGTCCCCTTGTGCCCCCACCCCCCAGCAGTGCAGGGCACCTGCCAGCAGGCCCCCACTCATGTCCCCTTGCACACCCACCCCCCAGCACTGAGGGGCACCTTCCAGCAGGCCCCCACTCATGTCCCCTTGCACACCCACACCCCATCACTGAGGGGCACCTGCCAGCAGGCCCCGACTCATGTCCCACACATGTCCCCTTGCACCCCCATCCCCAGCAGTGCAGGGCACCTGCCAAAAGGCCCCCACTCATGCCCCCTTGCACCCCCACCCCCAGCAGTGCAGGGTACCTGCCAGCAGGCCCCCACTCATGTCCCCTTGCACACCCACCCCCCAGCACTGAGGGGCACCTGCCAGCAGGCCCCCACTCATGTCCCACTCATGTCCCCTTGCACCCCCACCCCCCAGCATTGCAGGGCACCTGCCAGCAGGCCCCCAGTCATGTCCCCTTGCACACCCACCCCCCAGCACTGAGGGGCACCTGCCAGCAGGCCCCCACTCATGTCCCACTCATGTCCCCTTGCACCCCCACCCCCCAGCAGTGCAGGGCCCCTGCCAGCAGGCCCCCACTCATGTCCCCTTGCACACCCACCCCCCAGCATTGAGGGGCACCTGCCAGCAGGCCCCCACTCATGTCCCCTTGCACACCCATCCCCCAGCACTGAGGGGCACCTGCCAGCAGGCCCCCACTCATGTCCCACTCATGTCCCCTTGCACCCCCACCCCCCAGCAGTGCAGGGCACCTGCCAGCAGGCCCGCACTCATGTCCCCTTGCACCCCCACCCCCAATAGTGCAGGGCACCTGCCAGCAGGCCCCCACTCATGTCCCCTTGCACTCCCACCCCCCAGCACTGAGGGGCACCTGCCAGCAGGCCCCCACTCATGTCCCACTCATGTCCCCTTGCACCCCCACACCCCAGCAGTGCAGAGCACCTGCCAGCAGTCCCCCACTCATGTCCCCTTACATCCCCTCCCCCCAGCAGTGCGGGGCACCTGCCAGCAGGCCTCCACTCATGTCCCCTTGCACCCCCACCCCCCAATAGTGCAGGGCACCTGCCAGCAGGCCCCCACTCATGTCCCCTTGCACCCCCACCCCCCAGCACTGAGGGGCACCTGCCAGCAGGCCCCCACTCATGTCCCACTCATGTCCCCTTGCACCCCCACACCCCAGCAGTGCAGAGCACCTGCCCACAGGCCCCCACTCATGTCCCCTTACACAACCTCCACCCAGCAGTGTGGGGCACCTTCCAGCAGGCCCCCACTCATGTCCCCTTGCACCACCACTCCCCAGAAGTGCAGGGCACCTGCCAGCAGGCCCCCACTCATGTCCCACTCATGTCCCCTTGCACCCCCACAACCCAGCAGTGCAGAGCACCTGCCAGCAGGCCCCCACTCATGTCCCCTTACACCCCCTCCCCCCAGCAGTGCGGGGCACCTGCCAGCAGGCCCCCACTCATGTCCCCTTGCACCCCCACTCCAACAGCAGTGCAGGGCACCTGCCAGCAGGCCCCACTCATGTCCCCTTGCACACCCACACCCCAGCACTGAGGGGCACCTGCCAGCAGGCCCCCACTCATGTCCCCTTGCACCCCCACCTCCCAGCAGTGCAGGGCACCTGCCAGCAGGCCCCCACTCATGTCCCCGTGCACGCCCACCCCCCCGCACTGAGGGGCACCTGCCAGCAGGCCCCCACTCATGTCCCCTTGCACCCTCACCCCCAGCAGTGCAGGACACTAGCCAGCAGGCCCCCACCCATGTACACCCACCCCTTGCACACCCACCCCCCCAGCACTGAGGGGCACCTGCCAGCAGGCCCGGACTCATGTCCCACTCATGTCCTCTTGCACCTCCACAACCCAGCAGTTCTGGACACCTGCCAGCAGGCCCCCACTCATGTCCTCTTGCACACCCACCCCCCAGCACTGAGGGGCACCTGCCAGCAGGCCCCCACTCATGTCCCCTTGCACACCCAGCCCCCAGCACTGAAGGGCACCTGCCAGCAGGCCCCCACTCATGTCCCCTTGCACACCCACCCCCAGCACTGAGGGGCACCTGCCAGCAGGCCCCCACTCATGTCCCACTCATGTCCCCTTGCACCCCCACCCCCCAGCAGTGCAGGGCACCTGCCAGCAGGCCCCCACTCATGTCCCCTTGCACCCCCAACCCCAGCAGTGCGGGGCACCAGCCAGCAGGCTCCCACTCATGTCCCCTTACACCCCCACCCCCCAGCAGTGCAGGGCACCTGCCAGCAGGCCCTCACTCAAGTCCCACTCATGTCCCCTTGCACCCCCACCCCCCAGCAGTGCAGGTCACCTGCCAGCAGGCCCCCACTCATGTCCCCTTGCACCCCCACACCCCAGCACTGAGGGACACCTGCCAGCAGGCCCCCACTCATGTCCCACTCATGTCCCATTGCAACCCCACCCCCCAGCAGTGCAGGGCCCTGCCAGCAGGCCCCACTCATGTCCCCTTGCACCCCCACCCCCCAGCAGTGTGGGGCACCTGCCAGCAGGCCCCCACTCATATCCCCTTGCACCCCCACCTCCCAGCAGTGCAGGGCACCTGCCAGCAGGCCCCCACTCATGTCCCCTTGCACACCCACCCCCCAGCACTGAGGGGCACCTGCCAGCAGCCCCACTCATGTCCCCTTGCACCCCCACATCCCAGCAGTGCAGGGCACCTGCCAGCAGGCCCCCACTCAGGTCCCCTTGCACACCCACATCCCAGCACTGAGGGGCACCTGCCAGCAGGCCCCCACTCATATCCCCTTGCACCCCCACCCCCAGCACTGAGGGGCACCTGCCAGCAGGCCCCCACTCATGTCCCCTTGCACACCCACCCCCCAGCACTGAGGGGCACCTGCCAGCAGGCCCCCACTCATGTCTCCTTGCACACACACCCCCCAGCACTGAGGGGCACCTGCCAGCAGGCCCCCACTCATGTCCCCTTGCACCCCCACCCCCCAGAACTGAGGGGCACCTGCCAGCAGGCCCCCAATCATGTCCCCTTGCACCCCCACCCCCCAGCAGTGCAGGGCACCTGCCAGCAGGCCCCCACTCATGTCCCCTTGCACACCCACATCCCAGCACTGAGGGGCACCTGCCAGCAGGCCCCCACTCATATCCTCTTGCACCGCCACCCCCCAGCACTGAGGGGCACCTGCCAGCAGGCCCCCACTCATGTCCCCTTGCATACCCATACCCCAGCACTGATGGTCACCTGCCAGCAGGCCCCCACTCATGTCCCACTCATGTCCCCTTGCACCCCCACCCCCCAGCAGTGCACAGCACCTGCCAGCAGGCCCCCACTCATGTCCCCTTGCACACCCACCCCCCAGCACTGCGGGGCACCTGCCAGCAGGCCCACACTCATGTCCCACTCATGTCCCCTTGCACCCCCACCCCCCAGCAGTGCAGGGCACCTGCCAGCAGGCCCCCACTCATGTCCCCTTGCACACCCACCCCCCAGCACTGAGGGGCACCTGCCAGCAGGCCCCCACTCATGTCCCCTTGCACACCCACCCCCAGCACTGATGGTCACCTGCCAGCAGGCCCCCACTCATGTCCCACTCATGTCCCTTTGCACCCCCACCCCCCAGCAGTGCACGGTACCTGCCAGCAGACCCCCACTCATGTCCCCTTGCACACCCACCCCCCAGCACTGAGGGGCACCTGCCAGGATACCCCCACTCATGTCCCACTCATGTCCCCTTGCACCCCCACCCCCCAGCAGTGCAGGGCACCTGCCAGCAGGCCCCCACTCATGTCCCCTTGCACACCCACCCCCCAGCACTGAGGGGCACCTGCCAGCAGGCCCACACTCATGTCCCACTCATGTCCCCTTGCACCCCCACCCCCCAGCAGTGCAGGGCACCTGCCAGCAGGACCCACTCATGTCCCCTTGCACACCCACCCCCCAGAACTGAGGGGCACCTGCCAGCAGGCCCCCACTCATGTCCCCTAGCACACCCACCCCCCAGCACTGAGGGGCACCTGCCAGCAGGCTCCCACTCATGTCCCACTCATGTCCCCTTGCACCCCTACCCCATCAGTGCAGGGCACCTGCCAGCAGGCCCCCACTCATGTCCCCTTGCACCCCCACTCAGGTCCCCGTGCACACCCACCCCCCAGCACTGAGGGGCACCTGCCAGCAGGCCCCCACTCATGTCCCACTCATGTCCCCTTGCACCCCCACCCCCCAGCAGTGCAGGGCACCTGCCAGCAGGCCCGCACTCATGTCCCCTTGCACCCCCACTCCCAATAGTGCAGGGCACCTGCCAGCAGGCCCCCACTCATGTCCCCTTGCACTCCCACCCCCCAGCACTGAGGGGCACCTGCCAGCAGGCCCCCACTCATGTCCCACTCATGTCCCCTTGCACCCCCACACCCCAGCAGTGCAGAGCACCTGCCAGCAGTCCCCCACTCATGTCCCCTTACATCCCCTCCCCCCAGCAGTGCGGGGCACCTGCCAGCAGGCCTCCACTCATGTCCCCTTGCACCCCCACCCCCCAATAGTGCAGGGCACCTGTCAGCAGGCCCCCACTCATGTCCCCTTGCACCCCCACCCCCCAGCACTGAGGGGCACCTGCCAGCAGGCCCCCACTCATGTCCCACTCATGTCCCCTTGCACCCCCACACCCCAGCAGTGCAGAGCACCTGCCCGCAGGCCCCCACTCATGTCCCCTTACACCCCCTCCCCCCAGCAGTGTGGGGCACCTTCCAGCAGGCCCCCACTCATGTCCCCTTGCACCCCCACTCCCCAGAAGTGCAGGGCACCTGCCAGCAGGCCCCACTCATGTCCCCTTGCACACCCACACCCCAGCACTGAGGGGCACCTGCCAGCAGGCCCCCACTCATGTCCCACTCATGTCCCCTTGCACCCCCACAACCCAGCAGTGCAGAGCACCTGCCAGCAGGCCCCCACTCATGTCCCCTTACACCCCCTCCCCCCAGCAGTGCGGGTCACCTGCCAGCAGGCCCCCACTCATGTCCCCTTGCACCCCCACTCCCCAGCAGTGCAGGGCACCTGCCAGCAGGCCCCACTCATGTCCCCTTGCACACCCACACCCCAGCACTAAGGGGCACCTGCCAGCAGGCCCCCACTCATGTCCCCTTGCACCCCCACCTCCCAGCAGTGCAGGGCACCTGCCAGCAGGCCCCCACTCATGTCCCCGTGCACGCCCACCCCCCCGCACTGAGGGGCACCTGCCAGCAGGCCCCCACTCATGTCCCCTTGCACCCTCACCCCCAGCAGTGCAGGACACTAGCCAGCAGGCCCCCACCCATGTACACCCACCCCTTGCACACCCACCCCCCAGCACTGAGGGGCACCTGCCAGCAGGCCCGGACTCATGTCCCACTCATGTCCTCTTGCACCTCCACAACCCAGCAGTTCTGGACACCTGCCAGCAGGCCCCCACTCATGTCCTCTTGCACACCCACCCCCCAGCACTGAGGGGCACCTGCCAGCAGGCCCCCACTCATGTCCCCTTGCACACCCAGCCCCCAGCACTGAAGGGCACCTGCCAGCAGGCCCCCACACATGTCCCCTTGCACACCCACCCCCAGCACTGAGGGGCACCTGCCAGCAGGCCCACACTCATGTCCCACTCATGTCCCCTTGCACCCCCACCCCCCAGCATTGCAGGGCACCTGCCAGCAGGCCCCCACTCATGTCCCCTTGCACCCCCACCCCCAGCAGTGCGGGGCACCAGCCAGCAGGCCCCCACTCATGTCCCCTTACACCCCCACCCCCCAGCAGTGCAGGGCACCTGCCAGCAGGCCCCCACTCATGTCCCACTCATGTCCCCTTGCACCCCCACCCCCCAGCAGTGCAGGTCACCTGCCAGCAGGCCCCCACTCATGTCCCCTTGCACCCCCACACCCCTGCACTGAGGGACACCTGCCAGCAGGCCCCCACTCATGTCCCACTCATGTCCCCTTGCACCCCCAGCCCCCAGCAGTGCAGGGCCCTGCCAGCAGGCCCCACTCATGTCCCCTTGCACCCCCACCCCCCAGCAGTGTGGGGCACCTGCCAGCAGGCCCCCACTCATATCCCCTTGCACCCCCCCCTCCCAGCAGTGCAGGGCACCTGCCAGCAGGCCCCCACTCAGGTCCCCTTGCACACCCACATCCCAGCACTGAGGGGCACCTGCCAGCAGGCCCCCACTCATATCCCCTTGCACCCCCACCCCCAGCACTGAGGGGCACCTGCCAGCAGGCCCCCACTCATGTCCCCTTGCACACCCACCCCCCAGCACTGAGGGGCACCTGCCAGCAGGCCCCCACTCATGTCTCCTTGCACACACACACCCCAGCACTGAGGGGCACCTGCCAGCAGGCCCCCACTCATATCCTCTTGCACCGCCACCCCCCAGCACTGAGGGGCACCTGCCAGCAGGCCCCCACTCATGTCCCCTTGCACCCCCACCCCCCAGCAGTGCAGGGCACCTGCCAGCAGGCCCCCACTCATGTCCCCTTGCACACCCACATCCCAGCACTGAGGGACACCTGCCAGCAGGCCCCCACTCATATCCTCTTGCACCGCCACCCCCCAGCACTGAGGGGCACCTGCCAGCAGGCCCCCACTCATGTCCCCTTGCATACCCACCCCCCAGCACTGATGGTCACCTGCCAGCAGGCCCCCACTCATGTCCCACTCATGTCCCCTTGCACCCCCACCCCCCAGCAGTGCACAGCACCTGCCAGCAGGCCCCCACTCATGTCCCCTTGCACACCCACCCCCCAGCACTGCGGGGCACCTGCCAGCAGGCCCACACTCATGTCCCACTCATGTCCCCTTGCACCCCCACCCCCAGCAGTGCAGGGCACCTGCCAGCAGGCCCCCACTCATGTCCCCTTGCACACCCACATCCCAGCACTGAGGGGCACCTGCCAGCAGGCCCCCACTCATATCCTCTTGCACCGCCACCCCCCAGCACTGAGGGGCACCTGCCAGCAGGCCCCCACTCATGTCCCCTTGCACACCCACCCCCCAGCACTGATGGTCACCTGCCAGCAGGCCCCCACTCATGTCCCACTCATGTCCCCTTGCACCCCCACCCCCCAGCAGTGCACAGCACCTGCCAGCAGGCCCCCACTCATGTCCCCTTGCACACCCACCCCCCAGCACTGAGGGGCACCTGCCAGCAGGCCCACACTCATGTCCCACTCATGTCCCCTTGCACCCCCACCCCCCAGCAGTGCAGGGCACCTGTCAGCAGGCCCCCACTCATGTCCCCTTGCACACCCACCCCCCAGCACTGAGGGGCACCTGCCAGCAGGCCCCCACTCATGTCCCCTTGCACACCCACCCCCAGCACTGATGGTCACCTGCCAGCAGGCCCCCACTCATGTCCCACTCATGTCCCTTTGCACCCCCACCCCCCAGCAGTGCACGGTACCTGCCAGCAGACCCCCACTCATGTCCCCTTGCACACCCACCCCCCAGCACTGAGGGGCACCTGCCAGGATGCCCCCACTCATGTCCCACTCATGTCCCCTTGCACCCCCACCCCCCAGCAGTGCAGGGCACCTGCCAGCAGGCCCCCACTCATGTCCCCTTGCACACCCACCCCGCAGCACTGAGGGGCACCTGCCAGCAGGCCCACACTCATGTCCCACTCATGTCCCCTTGCACCCCCACCCCCCAGCAGTGCAGGGCACCTGCCAGCAGGACCCACTCATGTCCCCTTGCACACCCACCCCCCAGCACTGAGGGGCACCTGCCAGCAGGCCCCCACTCATGTCCCCTAGCACACCCACCCCCCAGCACTGAGGGGCACCTGCCAGCAGGCCCCCACTCATGTCCCACTCATGTCCCCTTGCACCCCTACCCCATCAGTGCAGGGCACCTGCCAGCAGGCCCCCACTCATGTACCCTTGCACCCCCACTCAGGTCCCCTTGCACACCCACATCCCAGCACTGAGGGGCACCTGCCAGCAGGCCCCCACTCATATCCCCTTGCACCCCCACCCCCCAGCACTGAGGGGCACCTGCCAGCAGGCCCCCACTCATGTCCCCTTGCACACCCACCCCCCAGCATTGAGGGGCACCTGCCAGCAGGCCCCCACTTATGTCTCCTTGCACACCCACCCCCCCAGCACTAAGGGGCACCTACCAGCAGGCCCCCACTCATGTCCCCTTGCACACCCACACCCCAGCACTGAGGGGCGCCTGCCAGCAGGCCCCCACTCATGTCCCACTCATGTCCCCTTGCAGCCCCACCTCCCAGCAGTTCAGGGCACCTGCCAGCAGGCCCTCACTCATGTCCCCTTGCACACCCACCCCCCAGCACTGAGGGGCACCTGCCAGCAGGCCCCCACTCGTGTCCCCTTGCACCCCCACCCCCCAGCAGTGAAATGATCTCATGACATAAACCAAAAGTCAACTATGTACATCAACACATGTCCGCCACACGAAGGCAGGCGGTAGCGTCCCTGCGCATTAATAAATTGTGCGCTAACAAAAATCCTGTATATACAGCTCTGATGAATGTCCCATACTGTGGCCCTCCTGGACAAATGATGTGCAAAGGGGTACGCGACAAACACGGACACCCGCTGTGTCAAAAATAGCGTGTATTTCAGGGGTGCCTGGCCGAGCGGGGTACGTGTACTTCAGGGGCTCGCAGGAAGTTTTATATGCGATTGTGCCTGGGCGAGCAGGGTACGTGTACTTCAGGGGCACGCAGGAAGTTTTACACGCGATTGGGCCTGGGCGAGCGGGGTACGTGTATTACTGGGGTGGTCGGGGAAGTACAGGAGGCAAATGCGCGGAACGCCCACACGCACGCGCCAAAAAAAACGCAGTAATCCGGAAACACGTACGCCAGCAGGAAGCAGGCGTACGTGGACCCGTGCAGCATAAAAGTGCGCGCAAACAACAAGCAAGCTCAGACGCCAGGATGAACATACCGTTCCTAGCAGCAGTGGTCATGGGATACCGCAGGAGGAGGAGGAGGATATTCAGGCCCAGCATTTTCACACCCAGAACCAGCCTTTTTGGCATGCCTAATGACCAGGTGTTTGGGAGGTACAGGTTTCCACCTCACATAATACTCGACCTGGTCAGTGAGTGGGAGGATGACCTCACATCACTCACCCTGTGCTCCCAAGCACTCTGCCCCCTGGAGAAGGTCCTCAATGTACTGCACTTTTTGGCCACCGGATCATTTCAGTGGACAAGTGACATAGTTGGGGGGTGTCACAGGCCATGCAGTCTAGCTGCCTACACCAGGTCTTGGTCATCATGACTAAACGCCCATCAGTCCGCAGGCACATATACCTGCCCAGAACACCTGCAGAAAGGCAGGCTGCCGTCCAGGATTTCTACGGGGTGGCACAATTCCCCAAAGTCCTAGGTGCCATTGATTGCACCCATGTGGCTCTACGTCCCCCCACGGCATCAGAGCACATCTATTGAAACCGCAAGCACTGGCATTCCATCAACGTCCAGGTAGTATGTGATGCCAAGGGAATCATCACCTCAGTATATGCCAACTATCCAGGGTCCACCCACGACAGTTTCATTTACAGAATGTCAACCCTAAACCGGGACCTAGAAGCTGGGCGGCATGGCGATACATGGCTGCTCGGTGAGTATAAATGCCACAGCACATGCATGCATGCCAGATACTGAGTAAGTCACAACCCTACTAATGATACCCATCACCACCTCCCCAGGGGACAGTGCCTATCCTCTGAGCACCCACATGATGACGCCAATTCGGAACCCCACCATGCCACCCGAGGTAAGATACAACACAGCCCATATTGCAAGCCGGGGCATAGTGGAGCGCACATTCAGAGTGCTCAAGTCACACTTTCGCTCCCTTGACCGTTCTGGCGGGCAGCTGTTATACGCTCCCCCAGTAGTGTGCAGGATCATAGTGGCAGCATGTGTCCTGCACAACGTTGCAACACGCCGGGGCCTGCCGGTGGACATGGTGGTGCCCCCACATCCCCAACCACATGCATGCCCACTGCGCATGGGAGGGGAAAGGGCACAGGGTGAGGCAGCCCGAACGTAGCTGGTGGCTAATTACTTCACTTAGAATCACACCCCTGTGGAGTGCACACAGCCCTGCCACATACCAGCTGACAATCTATGATGACACAAGGGACAGTGAACTGTCACAACCATACCAGCCTGAGATTGGTCACCTGGAAGTGTCACAATGTGTGCATCCCTACCTACAGAAACACCACCAATGCTGTGTCATCAAAAGACACATATGCTGCTAAATGCATTACCCCCTTGCAAAATACAACATGAGAAAAGTGGCATGTCACCCAACCCCTACCCAGCACCACCACCCAACACACCATGGCATGTCATGCTATGTGAGAGCAAACAAAGCAATCCCGAAAACCTGACACAAGTGTCACAAAGTACAGTGCCTTTAATGGAAACTGGCCACACACAATATGCTCCCAGTAATGTTGAACTAACAACACACATGCCCAAATACTTACCAACAATACAATGCAGCTACACAAGCTCAAACATAACTAAAACATGACAGTTCTAAGTTAAAGTAGTCTTAGTCTTACAACCTCAATATGCCACCAGATCGCCCCTTCCAACTGTAGTCTTGCAGTCTTCAAAACTTTTCTGTGTACTGCATACAACATGAACTCCATCTCCAAAGTAGACGGCCTTGTGAAGACATGAGGAATGAACCTGCAAATTCAGAGGGAGACATGGAAGCAGAAGCATACATAATTCCAACATGCAGTGTACAATACAACAACAATATACACAAGGAATGTCTACACAGTATTGACTACAGACTGCCCACACAGCTCATGGGAGCCCAACATCACTGTGTAGATCACTGTCACTTGGTCACACCCTTTGCAAGCCCATGGAAACGGGAACCAGGAGGGGTGTGTGTCTCACGAACCCAAGCATTGAACCCAAACTCAGGACAAGCCTGCATGTGCCCAGCCGGAATACAGTGGATGCCCACGGGAGCCACACAAGGCAACACACTGTTAGAAAATAATCAAAAATCAAAAATGGTCATGTGGGAGACAGGGGGGGGGGCACCCACGAGATCTGAGGACAGGGTGCGCACCAACAGCCGCCTGTGTGGATGTTGGGGAAAAAAAACACCTCCATGGGCTCATGGCCTGCACGGCTATGCCAATGTGGGAGAACTGCTGCTGTCGCTCTCATTACCCTCTGCTGCTGCCACAGGAGGAGGTGGTGCTATGGGAGGCAGCCCACACAAAGCCCTGGTATGGTCCTCCATGGCAGCAAGCATGCAGGTGTGGAAGGTCTCGTTCTGGAGGATTATAGTGCAGAGATCCCCATGCAGCACCTGACGTGATGCCCCGATCTCCTCCCGAGTTGCCTGCATCTCAGCTGAGAGCGAACATGTGAGCCGCTCCAGCTGCTGTTCTGTCCTCAAGTTAGTGGAAGTCTCAAGGTCAACAAGAGTCTCCCTGTGGTGATGGAGTTCTACCCTCAGGGCTTCCCTGTGGCCCTGGGACTCTATTGATATCGATTGGCGTAGAGTCTCCAGTGCCGCCCGTCTGTCCCTGTTGGACGCCAATATGTCCTCCCTGTGTGATTGGCAAATGGAGTCTGTTGCCTGCTGTAGTAGCTCCATCTGCCTTTCAGGGGGGACAATGGAAGTGGCCACCCTCTCCATTGCTTGAGCCATCATCTCAACTAATTCTGCCTGTTGGGTTGCCATACCGTAAATGGATTGTTCCCATGCGGTATTGCCTGGTGGCGTACGGGCACCGTGTCGGCGGGCACCACACCTGTTTGGGGCAAGGCGATCTGCGCCTTGCTGTGCCGGCACTGCCTGAGGCTGCAGGACTGCATTCCCCCTCTGATCTGCTGGCCCAGGAACAGGATCAGATGTTGTGGAGTGTGGCCCTGCACCCGTAACCGCCAAAGGCTGACTAACCAACACTGACATCCCCATAGAGGGTTCTACCCCATGTGCAGGTGGGTTGGACAGAACAGAACCCCTTCCAGATGCACTTACCTGCGACGCCACATAGGTCTCATCATCTGAATCAACACCTGAATTGAGGTCTGGGGAGGTGCACCCAGAGACACCCCTGGACAGAATCGTCTGCAGCAAGAGTGGGTTCTCACCCACCACCACCCCACATCCCCCACTGGTGGCCAGTTGTGCCTCAGGTTCCTCCTAGGTCTGCACCATCTCCTCAACTTCAACAGCATCAAGTGCGTCATCCCCTGCAAAAACACGAAAGACAAAAAATGGAAACAGGCATTAGCACCATAGCACACAAATAGGCCTGACAAGCTACAGAACCAGTACATGATTTACACATGTCCCACATGACTATAACCCTCCCATGCATGCACTGTCACAGAGTTGGAAGGGGAGGAAAAAGTCTGACACTGATGACACCAAGATGGAAGAGCAACACATTTGCTGCATGCTGGGTAGCACTGCCATCACATATTGGCCTGTGAGTGGCATGTCCTATACACATAAATGACACATGCCATCACACAGATGGCATGTACCATAGCCATGGTACATTCCACAAGTACATCCATATGTCAGTGAATGAGTACTGTCACCCATACATGTGAGATGGACATGAAGTGATGAAAAATGCCATATAGTGTGAAAAGATACGCCATGTGCCACACACTGCAATACATTCAGTGTACAAAAATACAGTGATTGCAGGGCCATGTACATATCAATGGTTGTGCACTTCAACATGACAGGAAACAACTAGCATGTTCCACATTCAAACAGGCCCAAAAACATCATGTGATCAGGACAATACTCATTCAGCCTGAATGGTCAAATCATTCAACTACCAAGGTGACACATGTGGGCCAATGTGGGGTTATTCAATGACAGAAGCATGTCACATATGTCACAATAGGGCTGAGGAATGTGTTTCAAAAGTGGGAGAATTGAAACAATCAGCCTGAAAGAACACTGAAAAATACAAACAATGTTGTTGCATGATGCCACCTCAAGGGCAACTGCCGTAATGTTGCGCTAAATTACTACTGTGGGCAGACGAGATAGTGTCACACACAAATTCAAGGCCGCACAATGTTTTGGGTGAAGCACATGGGTGACCCATACTACTCAGTCACACACACCCTCACCTGGCACTCAATCAGAACCCGTCACCCAAACAACATACACATGCATTACACACACACGGATGGGCACTCACCGGACAATGTGTCATAATCGGGTAGTTCTCCCACACCTCGGATCTGTTCCTCTGTGACGAAGGTCCAAGCAACAGACTCATGTTCAGTGAGTTTGTTGTCCTCATGTGGAGACCCACCGCCAGTCACCAGAGTAGCGGCATGACTTGAGGCCAGCTTGTTCTTTTCTCTGCGTTTCAGGTCGTTCCACCGCTTGTAGCAATCATCAGCTGAGCGCCTCACAAATCCAAGGGCACTTATGTGGTTGGCGATGATCTGCCAGTGTGCCTTACGTTGACCAGGTGTCGTCTTGGACCCTGCAGTCACCACCATTTCGTGGCTAGGTTGCAACACATAGCTCACAAGTGCAGCAAGTTCCGAATCATTGAAGCAAGGCTTCCTTGAGGTACCGGAGTGTGCAGCCGTGCCTGGGGTCTCAGCCTGTCCTGCCAGAGCACCCTTCTTCCTCTATTTAGAAGGTGGAGCGGAGCCAAAGAGGCCAACACCGCCCTGGTCAGTAGGGGCAGAATCACCGGTGGACTGGGTAGTTGGAGTGTGCAAATGCACATTGACCATAGGACTTGGTGCAGGCATTGCCTGAAGTGTGATGTTGGCAGGGGGGAACATCAGTATGATGGACCAGGACCGACACTGTCCTGGCTGGGAGAGTCAGAGCTGGGGCGGATGGAGCTGCAGCTGCCCCTGCAGCCTCACCACCCTGCATTCTTGGGGCAGCAGATGACATAGCTGCCCCAGATCCACGTGGCTTGGTGACAACTTGCACCGCCACACGTGGCTTAGACTTGCTGACCAGGAAGTCAGCCAGGGAGTCATCCTGTGCCAGGTCAGGTGCCACAATGGGCTGGTCCAACAAGGGATGAGCTGGGATGGTCTCAGCCACGTTTCCCTCAAACATGGGGGGGGGGTCATGGGTGTCCCTGATTGGTCCTCCACACATGGGCGTATAGGGGCACCCTGCAAATCCCGGCCACGTCCCCTACTGTGCCCACCACGTCCACCTTTTGAAGGTCGGCCACCTTTGCCTCCCTTACCGCTTGGTCGCCTCCCAACCATGGCACTGATATTGTTGTGCCTATGGGAGGAGCAGTAAACTATTGTCCTGGGCAATTGGGGGTCAAAGGGGTAGGGTACTAGATGGAATTCATACCCTAGTGCTCTAACAAGGCTGTCTGTGACCCCTGGGGGAAGATGACGGGTCACGCAACGCACAGGCAGGCCAAAAACAAAAATAAACGTGCACGCAACCCCTCGTAGACCACGTGTGTGGAAAAATGAACCCGCACTATGCTGTGGCACCCAGAAACACAAAAATAAGCGTAGGCATGATACACGCAGCCTACAATGACCTCTGAAGGGGTACGCGACACACGGGGCAAGCACAGTTGCTAAGTACCTGCAGAACTCACCGTCTGCCTGGAAAAAGAACGTGAAAAATACGCGTGTGTGCGCGTTGGCAACACCCCCACCAACAGAAGAATTGTACGCTGTCTGAGGAGACAGGACAAAAGGAGAAGTGAACACTGTTTGAGGAAACAGGCCCAAAAAAAGTAGAAAAATGAAAGCTGTCAGAGGTAACAGGGAGTACAAACTTGAAACGCTGTGAAGTAATCGCGTGTGAATTGACAAGAAGTACAGAATTTACCCACTCGCTCTCCACAAAAAGCATGTACAAGGAAATGGCGTCCTACACGTACCTTTTAAACCGGCCCACACGTACACGTCACTTACGCGTGTACGTGCCCTTTCCTCCAATTACACGGGCTGATACTAGGACGTACAGCTTTTCCACGTGTGCTCTGTCATCACGTGCTATGAGGGAAACACCCGCGCGTCACGTCACAGATGCGCTTACGCGCTAAGGGCCTTTGGTCCAATGAAATCACGTACGTGCGCTGACGCGTTTACGTGCTAAGGGCCTTTCCTCGAATTACATGCTGATGTGCAAGATTTTCACGTGCCAAATCACTCCGTATCAAGCTGGCCACGCGTTCACACACGGAAGACCACTCTCCTGCCCAGAAGGCTGAATTACTGCCCCCCAGAGCCCTGAGCAGGCTCCCACCTGCCATCTTCTGCTGCCTGATTGCCTGCTGCCCACGTGCCCTGCCATTTGCTGCCTGCACGTTAGCCAGGGGTGCTGTTGCTGTGACCACCCTTGCTGGAACTGAAGACTCCCGACTGGGATTCCATCGCTCCACAGTCCAGCCCCAGGACCCAGTTGCCCACCCACTCCTGCCTCTGGGGTTGCCCTGTCCAGCACTACACCATATGGCGGCACTGGCAACCCCCAGCTAGAGAGGCAGAGGGCCACCAGCTTCACTGCCACCGAAGTTGGTGTCTGGTGGAGCAAGTCCTGGGGCAGTATGATGCCCTCTTTGGAAGGTCGCACACCGACAGGGAAGGACGGACCAGGATCTGGACGGACATTGTGATTGCCATCAACGCTGAGGGGGTGGCAGTCCGCGAATTCCATCATGTCAAGAAGCGCTGGGAGGACTTTGGGTCCAGGACCCTCAACAAGGCCCGGCGCCTCTTAAAGGCAGCGGATGCTAAGGGGTGCCGGGGCCACCAGTCCGACCACCAAATGAGGGTCCTGGAACGCATATGCCCAGCGCTCCACGTCCAGGTCCTTGAGAGGCACACCCGTCTGGAGTCGAGCGGTAAGTGTACATGCATACTGATTGGAAGCTGTGCGTGTGGTGGTGTGCCAGTAGTGTGCAGGTTGCACATGTGGTTTTGTAGGGCCATGTATGGATGTGTATGTACAGGGCCGTGAGGCTGACACATGCGAGTCCTTTCATGTGTGAGACACATGGATGTGTATTTGTGGGTAAGTATGCAGGCCAAATGCAGATGTGTGAGCACACATGTTTGAATGACTGTGTATGTCAGTTGTCAAGGTTGTGGTGTCACACATGGATGTTGGTCCCAGCTGCATGTATCTGCACTGTGTACGTGTGCATGTATGTGTATCTGACAAGTGTGCAACTGTCATGCAACATGGATGCATGGGAGACTGATATGTAGAAGACTGATTGCCAGATGTGACATGGATGCCGATCTCATCACTGCGACACTTGGTGGAGGTGTACACATGCATGTAAGTGTGGTGGATGTCTAGCGCACTCCCTCTGTCTCATGTGATGTCTGGCTCACCTTTGCCTGCTCATGCTGTTGTATGTGTATGGATGGTGCTGGCTTTTGCGATATGGCTGTGGAATAGCTCATGTGTGTGATTTGAAATGACATGTGTGTTGGGGATTGTGATGCCATGTCCGAAGTTTGACAATGACACCCGTGTGCAACTGTCATGTGTGTATGAGTCCATTGTACAGTGCCCTGATACCTGTGTCCTATCTCTCCCTGTCTGCAGCGTCGACTGATGAAGAGGGCGGAGAGGGTGCTGTGGAGCACAGATGCAGGGATCGGACCACCAGCCGGAGACGCAAGGCCCGGCTCCCCTCCCAGGTTGTCATCTCGTCGGGGAGTGAGGAGTCTGGTGCCGCGTCCCAGGTCACAGCTGCCAAGGGGAGGTCCAAGAGGCGGAGGTCAGAGTTGGACTCCTCGGCAGCAGAAAGGGCAGCTGAGACCCCGCAGGGCCCAACGGAGGAAGATGGCACAGAGTCATCCAGGTTGGTGGGGGGTTTGGTGGAGGTGGAAGCCGTGCAAGGGACAGAGACGGGGTCTGGAGGTGGGGATTCCATTAGTGCTAGTGGTGCAGTGCAGGGGCAGGGACAGGAGGCAGCACAGGCTGCCACGGAGGTGCCTGTGTGTAATCCTGTCCCCGATCCAGTGACTGCATCATCTTGCACCAGCAGGGATACCTACGTCCAGACCCGTTTTCAGGCAGGGGATGAGCTTTCGACAACTGGCCTTCCTCTGCCTGCGGACGTGGCTATCCGGGAGCGGGTTGAGCCTGTCCTGGGTGGTGTGGCGTTGCGTCAACGGGCCATGCGAGGCGAAATGCAGTCTTTTCATGGGGAGACTGTATGTCGTCTCGACTGGCTCATTGACCACGTCGACCTACTGGAACAGGACACCAGGGCCGGATTCCTCTGTTTGCTGGGCCTTTTTCCGGCCCCCTCCTCAACTGAACCCCCTATGCGCCAGTCATACTCTGTGCCATCTTCCCACCCATGTGTCAGCTGGGTGCCCTGTGGAGCTGCCTCTGACCCTGCGGCCAGGCTGGTGGAGGACACATCCCTGCCACAGTCGGGAGTCGGACGTCCAGCAGGGGTGGGCACCTCAACAACTGCACCTGTAAGAGGATTCAATTCAACACTACAGCTAAGTCAATGCCTAGTCTAAGATACTGAATGGAAACCCTTTTTGATATATCTTTATGTCCAGTTCATGCGTTCTGGATGACTACCCCTATATAACACCCCTCTCTTGGAATCCCCCTGACCCCACTGAGCCAAGAAGTAGTTCTGTTTTGCAAGTTAAAAGGTTTATTTGAGAATTTAAACAATATATATATATCACACTATATAATAAATGAATAATTGAATATCACACTTAATCTGATATGATAAAGATTAACAACAGAGAATCTGGCACTAGCCCACTTCTTTATAATCACTAAGGAGTTGACATGAAATGGATAAGGTAGCACACTGGTAAATAGGGACAGAAGAATAATGTGGTAGAGAATGCTTTATAGGGTTCAAGGAAATGCAAGGTTGAATGAATGAAATGCAGTATAGAAGATAAACTGATATGGTTTCACAAAAGACAAGGTAATCACTTTCCCTTTGTGGCAATTCACCCCCCCCTATACAATGTAAGGAGATGGAAGGAAGAGCACACAGTTCAGGTATACAATCACAATGTAATACAGAGTTCCAGTTTCCCAGCAAGCTTAGAGGAGAATAGATATGAGTTTTACACAGGCTCAAAATGCTTTAAAATGTAATAGCAATATATTGTAAAATGTGCTAAAATGATTTTAATTCCCTCTGGAGGTTCAGGTTGAGGATTAGTTGGTTTAAATAAGTTCAGGCTTACTTTAGCAATGTTCTAGGAATGATTGGCAGGTTAAACGAATTTTTGGCAAATGAAAGCAAGGAAGCTGCTGTTTTCACACGTGGAGAAATTTGCAAATCGCGGAAAAATTCGTGATTGCGGCAAAAGTATAGGGAATAGGAATGCATTTCTAGGTTCGTTGAAAAGCCAAGATTCCCAGCTTTCAGAGGAAAGTTACTGCAAGTCTCTAAGACAAACGGTCACGGAGATATGAGCGATATGGTAAAGGTAATTTTTCAGATTGAAATTTTAAAAGTTCAAAGTGACAAGTTACAGCTAGCAACTAGAAATGACAGGTGACAGCTTTGCAAATGACAGGTGACAGTTAGGAGACAGTTCTGGTTAGATTAAAAATAGATTGAATTATATTATTTTAACTAAGAGATTGGTTCTGCACAGTTCTGCTAGGTACTCACAATATATTTAGAAATAGAATGGGCCTCGCCACGGATCTGGTCAGGTTTTCTTCACTCGCCACGGACGGTCTCTGCGCACAGCGTCGGGGTCAGCTCTACTCTGCTGGTCTGGGTCTCTGGTTCTGATCAGGTCTGTGGGTCTGGATACAGCGGTCTCCGGTTCAGCTGGTCTCTCTCTGGATACAACACTGCTCTCTGGCAAATGGCAAGAGTTCTTGCAAAGAATTCAAACAGCTCACCTGACTGTGATAATGGCAATGATTTGAGGCCTGCTAAAGAGGGATTTAGCTTGTAGTTGACCTCTCTGCTACAAATTCTGAAGTAAAGTCTTGGTCTCTGAAGGTGGATAGATTGAAGTCTCTATGTTGGCTCTCTGGAGGTTGATGGAGGTAAAGTGTGGATTTTCCCAGCAGAGCGTCCCGCAGGAGATGGAATAGAATGTCCCTTTCTGTCCTGACTGTCTGCTTTTATGTGTTTTGAAATTGGGTGGAGAGGCTAGCTTTCTAGACCCTACCCCTCTCCACTTGTCATTGGCCACTTCATCCTCTTCCCCTTGATTGGGGGAATGAAATGAAGTGTCATCATGATGAGGTCTGTTTATGATATAGAGAACCCATCCCTGTCAAATTACACACAATCTATATTTTGACCCAAAAGACATATTTGCACAGGTACACATTTGTTTAAAATTACATGCACCCATCACATATCCCAGGAGGTATACCCTGTCCAAATCTGCTCTTCCTGAGAGCTTGCATTGAGAAATGGCAACATTTGCACTTTTTAACTGGTTTTGCAATATCGGACATTAACCCAAATTTACACACATGTGCGCAAGGAGAATGGACATTAATTGATGAAGTGTCAGATTTTTAACATGCATACATTTTAAGTAATACCCTCTTAACTGCTAGCTTGCCCCCAGATCATACCACCGGTTCTAAAAACCTCTTAAAATGTGGGCAGAAAAATCACAAGAATTATGGTATCATTTATAAAATTTTCACAAGTCCGCTCTATGAATGATCCATCTTTTTAGAGTTATGTTCTGGCAGCAAAGGGGTGTGGTTTCCCCCCAGCACAAGGTTGAATTTCTGGTTTTTCCAGTTCTGCCAAGCCAGCTTGCTCTCACATGCAGTGCTCCTCCCCTTTCCTTCCAGGAGGAAGCCACATTTACGACTCCCACCAATAAAACATTTGCCTGAGTCAGGACAGGGCTTTGTTCAATTTCCTGCAGAGCCCAGGTAATTCAATCAGAGAAGTGTCATAGCCTTTTTGGTGGGAACAGCAAAAGGTAGCTAGGCCTGGGAACACAGCTGTTGTGCAAGTCTCATCTCCTGTCGGGGGTAGCTGGTGGGCAGAATTCAGTTCCTTAAGCCAGGCCCCTGCTAATGTCACTTTTAGTTACCCAGTTTTCTGCATTCAAATAAAACTAACCATTTTTACATATGCAGCTAGAATGCTGATTCTAAGTTTAAAACTATGACATTTAAACAATTGAAACCTATGTGACACTCAAAAGTAGGTCACTCATTTCTTTTAAACATTTAGATTTTTAGTGTCTTTCAGTCCAAATTTACTTAAACTGCTGACATCCACAGCTCAGCCAGTCTTGTTATAAACCTTCAAGTCACTTCAGAATATAACTTTACATTGTATCCACCTCTCAGTAAGTCTTTCTTTGGCCTGCTTTGGGTTCATTTATTCAGTTTTACACAAAAAAGTCTGGTGTTGTTTTAAAACGCCGGCTTTCTGATAGTGGTGAGTACTGGTAATGCACCCATTTTTTGATTTAAGAAAATGAATTCCCCACAATTCTAGGTTGCTTTTGGCAATCAGCATTGCCATTCCCAATAGTTTCAGGCTACTGTGTGGGTAGTCCAATGGGGTTTTAGGCAGTGCCCTTCTGTGCCCATAACATCGGCAAAAATGGGTGGCAGCCTATTCTTCATGCTTTTCCCTGGGCATTTTCTGGGAAGCTCTGGCCATCATGATGTTTTCAATGCCAGTACTGCACAGTTTTTGAGGAAGGGCTCGGATGCTTGGGTAAAAACATCCCACAAGCCCCCCTCTTGCGATGGCCATTCTGTTTCACTGATGGGACTCGCAAGACCTGGGATGTTTCCTCATCTTCTTCCAATAGATGGCACAGTTCAGCATCTTTTCCTCCATCCGGTACTGATCGATCGGTTCTCCTCGTCGGTCCTGATGGGAATATTGGGCGGTACACTGGGCCCCTTGCGTCTCTGCTCCCGGTCTCCGGATCATCCTCCTTGGCCAGCCTGCAGGTTTTCCTTCTCCTAGGACGACAAAGGAAGAGCGGCAATACCTATTCATGGACATTTCTCCCCCACCATTGATATAGTGGGGTGGCATATCAATTTATAGTCAAAACATATGAACATGAACATTTCTTTTTGCATTCAAAAACAAAAACACCCACATTGAGAAACTCAGAATTTGATAGGCGATATGTAGGATATTTTAAGTTAGAAGTGAATTAATCTGAGACAGTACCCTCTAGGATTCCAGAGGATTCCTCCAGTTGTTGCAGAGGGTGCCTGGGATGGCAACACTTCAACTGGTTAATGTGGACCCACTTGTCTTCCCCCTCTGCCAAACCGCCTTTGGGGATGCGGATCTTGTAGGCCACAGGGGAGATCTTGTCTATAATCTCAAAGGGTCCCTTCCATGTAGGCAAGAATGTTCGCTGTTTTGCCTGGTTTCTTTGGAAGTTGTATAGATAGACCCGGTCCCCCACCTGATATTCCTTCCTGGAAGTTTTCAGGTCATAGTGGGTCTTCATGCTATCAGCTGATCTTTCTAGATTCCGCTGAGCATAAGAAAAAGCATGTTGAAGGTGTTTCCTTAAATTCTCCACATACTCATGAGTTGTGGAGGCATTTATCAGTGTCTGCTCTTCGGTCCTGTAGAGCAAATGCTGAGGAAGCACCATCTTGCGCCCAGTCATCAACTCAAATGGTGACATTTTGGTTGCAGATGAAGGGGTAGATCTGATGGCCATTAGGATCAGAGGTAATCGGATATCCCAACTTGGCCCAGAATCTGCCACAAACTTCTTTAATATTCTCACAATGGTTCGGTTATATCTCTCTACTGCCCCAGAAGAAGCTGGCCTGTAAGCAATATGTAACTTCCTTTTGATCCCCAGTATCTCCCACATCTTTGTCATTACTTCACTGGTGAAGTGGCTACCCCTGTCTGACTCAATCCTTTGAGGTAGACCAAAACGGGAAAAGATGTGGTTAATCATCAGGGCAGCTGCGGTTTCTGCCTTGCAATTTGGGGCTGGGAGACATTCCACCCACTTGGTAAACAAGCATGTCACAGTCAACATGTACTTATTCCCCCTAGCAGAGCGAATCACGGGGCCTACAAAGTCGATTTGTAAATCTGACCATGGCAGTGTCATCCCCCTCTTTTGGAGAGGCGCACGGTGCGTGAGGGATGATGGCTGAAATTGTGCACACACAAGACACCCCTTCAAGTATTGGTCGAGGTCCTGCCCCATGTGTGGCCAGTATGCAACCTCTCTTAAGATTTCCAGTGTTGTGTGAAACCCCCTATGACCGGCGGTGGCCGCATCATGGGCGTGACTTAACATCAGGCTTCGGAATGAGGTAGGAACCACCCACTGATCGTGGCCAGCTTTGGATTTCCTTATCAACAAACCGTCTTGGATTCGGAACATTTTTGGACATTTCATCAACACTCTTAGGTCCTCTTTCCCAATGTAATCGGTATCCGTCAGGGGAAAGTTCTCAGGGTCCTCAAGGTGCTGGTAAAATTTACCAATTATTGGATCCCCCTTCTGAGCTGTAATCAAATTAGCATCAGGGGTCTCCTTGCTCCATTGGGCAGTTGAAAGATCATTGTGAGCATTTGTCTGGGACCTAGTGATAGCAGTGACCTGGATTTCCCCCAACAGGGACTCAATCTCAATTAGATCCCCTTGATGGCCCCGGTTTTGGCCAGCTGATCAGCTAAGTCATTTCCAGTTTTGTCTGGTCCCTCTACTTTGGAATGACCCTTGATCTTTTTCCAATAGATGGTCATCTCATTCGAGGTGACCAGATCATCAATGTTTTGGATCAACTTCCCATGTTTCAAGGGTTTGTTGTTAGCACATAACATGCCTCTGGTTTTCCAATTAACCAGGTGCTCCACGAACCCGTTCCATACATAATCCGAATCTGTGATTATGACCAGTTCGTGGAGTTGATTCTGGACAGCAGTGAGGATGTCCTGATGCACAGCCATCAATTCTGCCACCTGACTACTTCGGGGACCAATTTTGTATCCAGCGGAGGGTTCTGGGAACTCATTCACCCATGCATTCCATACGCCGGCCACCAGTTCTTTCTCCCCGTTGTTGTCAACATGGTAAGAGAATCCATCCACATAGACAGTGGGCATTCCCTCACACTTGTCCTCTTCAAAGACTTTGTGTGGGGAATTAAGGTATACCTCCATGTTGTCCTTGATTTTTAGACTTTCGTCCTCGAGACAGTTTTCTCTGGCACAATCATGCAAGTCAGCCAGACCTTGCGCGAGGGGACTCTTCTTGTTTTGGCCATATCGGACCTCCACAGGAAAGCCTTGCATTGACAGAATCCAGGAAGTAATTCGGGAATTACTCACATTTCCAGCCCGGATTCTATCACTTTGGAGATATTGCAGAGGCTGGTGTGGAGTCTCCACTATGATGTGTTCCCCCTGGATAAACGGGCGGTAATTCTTCAATGCCCACACCGTCGCCAGGAGTGCCTTCTCACAATCGTTGAATTTTTCCTCCACAGAGGATAAAATTTTGCTCGCATAGGAGATTACTTTATTGACCTTGTCATGCTTTTGGTATAATACTGCCGTCAAGCACGTATTAGAGAACCCCGTCTCCAGGAAGAACTCCTTGTTTCTGACAGGGTAAGCTAGGCAGGGCGCTTGTGAGAGGCTTCTTTTGAGTTGTCTTACTGCCTCGGCTTGTTCTGGACCCCATTCCCACTTGACCCCCCCCTTCAAGAGATGAATCAGGGGTCTGGTGATCTCTGCGTAGCCCTCAATGAACTTTCTGCTCTAATTAGTCAGTCCAAGGAGGCTCCTTAGTTCCCGCAGAGTTGTGGGGTCTTTCAGTTTCTGAAGTGCTTCCACTTTCTTTTCCTGGGGACAGAGACTCTGAGGAGTAATCTCATGCCCCAAGAAATTAACACGGGTTCTGCACCACTGTGCTTTTTGAAAGGAACGTTTTGCTCCGGCGGCCCTCAACTGTGTCAGAACATAACAGATCTCCGCTATGTGTTCCTCAACAGTTGAGCTTTTGATGAGGACATCATCTACATAAGCCAGGTTACCCCTCGCACCCAGGTCGGGCATGGCCTTATGTAGGAAAATATTGAACTCATTACCGGAGTTAAGGTATTCGAAGGGAGTCCGGGTCCATGTATACTGCTGGCCCCCAAAGATAAAAGCCAGCTTGTATTGGTCCTCCCTACTGACCGGCACGGTCCAGTATCCATTGGTCAGGTCTATTGCAGTGAATACCTGTGACCCCTGGATCTGGGCCAGCCCTTGGTCAATGTAGGGCAGAGGCCATCGGGAAGTATGGACCCATTTGTTGAGCTCCCTGAGGTCGGCGCAGAGTCTCCACTGGCCGTTTGGCTTCAATATTCCCAGCACCGGATTATTGAAGGTGCTGTGGACTGGACGGATTTTTCCCCGGGAATCAAGGTTCTTAATTATTTCAGTAAGGGACTCCATTGATGCGAGAGGCAAGCGATATTGCTTCACAAACACAGGAGTCATGCCAGGGTCCATGGGGATTGTTGTTGTGTGGATGTCAGTGCAACCACAGTCATATGAGTCTACTGCAAAGAGATCTTGGAAATCCAAGAAAACTTGTTTCAACTTTTGCTTTTGTTCCAGAGTCACACAGGCATCAGCTAGATTGACTCTCTCTTCCACCATCTGCCTGAAGCCTGGAAAGACTTCTGGTTTGGCTATCTCCACGGCCTACTCCAGATGGGTGGAGAAGTCCCTGGTCAGAGTGCTGATTTGGACCGGAGGCTTCAGGTGGGAAAGGCAGCCCTCATGGACCTGGAAAATCACCTCATCCCTCCTGAAGTCACAAGTCACATCTTCCTTACCATAGGGGCAGGAAGTATACACCAGGAAGTTCCCCCCATGCCGGGTACAAATCCTGTCTGGTGTTGTATTGTCCTCACTGTCACTGTCAACGCAGTCCTTGGGGATTGGCCCTAACAGTTCATTACCTAAATAAATGGAAAAATGTCGGTCATCAACCGCCATTCCAATAATGGTGCCTGCGGCTAGAGTAATACTCTTTAAGTCGCTGTTATCCACCTCTATTGGAATGGTGTCATGTTCTATGTTGACTAATGGTGTTGGGTTTACCCCTAACCCTTGCTGTTGGAGAGAAGCATTTAGATGTATGTAAGCATCAGGGTTTTGCAAATATTGTCCTCTTTTAGCTTTCACTTCCAGGGAGAATTGTCGGGTCCTTTCTGGGATGGTGACCTCCTCTTTGATCTGAATTTCAACTGCATAAGGTAGCAATTGAGCTGACCTAAATGCTTTTTCTGGATCATCAAAGCCCATGGGATTATCTGCTAATCGGCACCAAGCTTTGAAGTTTATTAGGTCCAAACTAATGGCAAAGCGATTGAGAATGTCACTGCCTAAGTAAAAGGCGGCAGGGACGTCTCGCACGACCCAACAATTGTGGACTATGCTCTTGTTGCCAATGGAGATTTTGAGCATACACCTGCTTGGCAGGAGATGTTTGGAATTAGGTGCTTCCAGGTCCATTTCCCATTTGTCTATCAGTTTGAAGGTGGGAATGGCTGGATCTTTTGGAAGTTGGCGAAACATGGCTTCGCTGATGAAGCTCTTACCATTGTTCACGCACACTCGAGCGAGAACAGAGTCCTTCCCATCATTTAACTGAACAGGGATGAACAACTGCTCTCCAATTTGCTGAATATCAGCCAGGCTCTGAGCTGATTTCACATCTTTCTGGACTGTAGGAGTGGGAGTTTCTGATTGTGGATTAGTAAAGAATTTCAGGGTGTTTCCTTCCAGTGTGGAATACCACCTTAAACTGGAAGGAAGGTTGATTTTCAGAAATAGAGAGGACCCCCCATCACCAGTCTGTTGTCCTACGGCTATTACTGTCACGTCTGGAATTTGGTTGTTCTGGAAGTTAAATTCTACTTGGTCAGATTTTTGTTCAACCATGTGGCAGGTGCCGTTTAAACTAACATGGTTGACACTCGGTTTTAATTTTATTGGTCGGCTAGTCTGGGTCCAGAGGACCTTGTTTATGCAATCTATTAAGGGTGACAACCTCCTCAGGAGGTCATTCCCCAGTAAACAAGGGGTGCCCTCTGGAGTCACTACTATGACCGGGTGTTTCACCTTGTGTCGCCCGATCTTAATGTCCAAGTCTGCAGTCCCCTCAACGGGAATTTCCTTCCCGTCAAAGTTCTGCAGTTGTCCAGGAAGAGAGGTGAGAGGAATTTGGTAATTCTCTCCCCTTCCTGCATTCAGTTCGTCAAAGGCCCTTCTGTACAGAAGGGTAGCTTGAGATCCAGTGTCCACCAGTGCCATAATTGTACCCTGCCCCTGTACTTGTACCGGGGCATAGTATCTTCCCTCCTTCTCCTCAAGGGGGCACAGATAATGCACATTTTTGGACAACTGGTGGGCTAACTTTCTGGTTTTGGACATCGCTAGCGAAGAGAATTGGGCAGAATTCTGTGGAGAGCCTTGGGAATCTGAAAGAAAAAATTGGCAACTGGAGATCAGAGCCATTGTGGGTTCCCCTGGCTCCGGTTCCGGGCCGCCCCCCCCTTTTTGGAGGAAGTCACCAGGATGGGTTTGAACCAGGGGATTTTCTTGCTGTTGGTTCTGGGATGAGATGGTGGGCGGTGGTAGCTCAGTCTCCACATCTCCCCAGTCTGGATTTGCATCCCTAGGGACCCATTTTTCTTTGGGAGGAGTTCCCCCCTCTCTGAAGGAGAAGATCCTTTTCCCAGGATCCTCTGAGGATCCCTCTCCCTCAAATTGGAAGATCTGTACCTCCTCCTCAAACTGAGTCTGTTTGGGTCTTTTGTTTCTCCTACCCCCCCTCTCCTCCTTAGGAGGCAGACTTTCAGGGGCAAGAGATTTTGTTTCCGGTTCCTGGGTTTCCAGGGGCTGTTTACAAGTGAGGAAGGAAGCTTCCTCCAAGGCTTTACACCCCCCTTCCCTTTGTGCCTCCTCCCTGGGAACCGGTGAGTTATCGGGGTGCTGCCCCCGTCATTGTTCTGGAGCACCAGTTCCAGAGTTGGGTGCGTTCTGCGCCGGCATGCCGATCTGAGGGTTCTGCTGAGCCCTCAGTGTGTGACCCAGATCCCGCGCCATGTTTTGAACCTGGCACTCTAACTGGGAAACCCGCTCAGGCTGATACGGGGCCCTGTTTTCTCATCTGGGCTGAACCCGGGAAGGGTAGCTATCCCTTCTTTGGTAGTACCCCTGGTTGGGAAGATTTGGATACCCCTCCACCCTTGGCCTCCCCTCTCCCGGATTCGGTTGTCTGGGCTCAGGGAATTGGGGAAAGAAGGGTGGAGGATTTTGGGGCTGGAAGTTGGGTGGATACCTGGGGAAGAAGTTCTGCCCAGGGTTTGGTGAGTTTCTGCCCTCCTGTGAGAAGTTGGGAGGGAAGTTCTCTGGGTTAGGTGCTTGGCTGGATCCCCCCCCTTGGGCTGGAGGAGCCCACACATAACCCAGGATGGGTCTGTTTCCCTTGTAACGGGGGCTTACATAATCAGGAGAGCGAGGGACCCCATTTGTGGGGCTGCCTCACTGGCTCCCTGTCTGTGACTGGCCCGAGGACCTTCTGGGCCTAGCATTACTAGGTGCAGGTAGGTTTTTAGGCCCCCTCCATCTCCAAATCTAAAACGGGGGTGACCTTTACCTCTGCCACCTTGGCAGCAGCAGGGGTGTTGTTGGCTTTGGGGTTTTTGGGCGCATTATTTTTATTTTCTATTGGCTTCTGCACCTCATAGATCCGGGTCGCCTGTTCAATGACCCAGTCTAAAGATCTTTTCTCGTGAAAATCCCTCACGAGCTGGGTCATTATGTATTTGGGCAAGGCATGGAAAAACGTATTAATAAATTCTCTGCTATCCGTGCGCACCCTTCTTGTGGTCTGTGCAAAAGCACGGTTTAACTCCTGCACAAATTCTTGTGGGGCCTGATCCTCCCCACATTGTAAATTGTAGGCTGCCTTGCGAGCCTCTTGAGGATTTCTATGAGTAGAAAAATGTTTCAAGATGGCCGCCTTATAGGTGGACCATCTTAAATGATTTTGGTCCTCCAGCCCCGCAAAGAAACTGGAGTATTCCGGGGAGAAGGTCCACTTTACATATTGAATACAGCTTTGGCTGTCCTTCAAATGGAAAGTCTCCATCATTTGCTCAAACAACTCTAAGTGCCCCCAAACAGAATACTTGGCGTTCTTATGATAAGGCGTGATGACGCTCCTGATTGCCTTAATCTGCTTTAAGGGGTCCTTAAGCAAGGCCCTTTTTGTCTTATTGGCCCTTTTGGTCCGGGTAACCCTGGTCCATTCATCTTCTGACTCAGAGGCACTGCTCCCAGAGGTTCCCGTCTGTTCTTCCAGGTTTTCCCGGATTCTGCGAGCCTGGGAATGGCTGGCAGAATGTGAGGACCTGGTCTCCTGTGTCCTGTACCGCTCAGAGGAGTCTTCAGATACCTCCTTGCTGCCAGGATTTGATGGGTACCCCCCCACTGACCTAACTGGGCAGAGGTTTTCAGGATGCCCTTAATGGGCCTACTCTCCTGGGGTTCCCCATCAAATTGCACTGTGCTTGGGTGCCCATACCCGGATGCCAGCCCCTCCATTCCTGGGTGGTACTGGCCTATGAGCCCCATGCTTCTGGCTGGATAGTAATCTGCCATCCCTGTGGCCCTGTGCTCATGTGCGCCAGGGGACATGGGGGTGGCAGAGTCCAGGGACTGAGAGAGATAAAGGCCTCTGGTACTAGGGCTCCTGGGGTTATGCTCAGGAGTTTCTCTTTCCCAGCGAACCTCATCTCTATCCGCCCCTGCTCCCTGTTGCAATGCAAGAGCCTGCACCTTCAGTTCCTCAGTTAAGGCCTTACTAGACTCTATCAGTCTCTCCTGCATCGCTACCTGTTGTTGGAGTCTATCATTGTGCTGGCAGAGAGCCTCATTCTCTCTCTGTGCCTCCTGATTGGTCCTGGAGCACTGGGCCAGCTCGCCTGGCTGTGATAATGGCAATGATTTGAGGCCTGCTAAAGAGGGATTTAGCTTGTAGTTGACCTCTCTGCTACAAATTCTGAAGTAAAGTCTTGGTCTCTGAAGGTGGATAGATTGAAGTCTCTATGTTGGCTCTCTGGAGGTTGATGGAGGTAAAGTGTGGATTTTCCCGGCAGAGCGTCCCGCAGCAGATGGAATAGAATGTCCCTATCTGTCCTGACTGTCTGCTTTTATGTGTTTTGAAAGTGGGTGGAGAGGCTAGCTTTCTAGACCCTACCCCTCTCCACTTGTCATTGGCCACTTCATCCTCTTTCCCTTGATTGGGGGAATGAAATGAAGTGTCATCATGATGAGGTCTGTTTATGATACAGAGAACCCACCCCTGTCAAATTACACACAATCTATATTTTGACCCAAAAGACATATTTGCACAGGTACACATTTGTTTAAAATTACATGCACCCGTCACATATCCCAGGAGGTATACCCTGTCCAAATCTGTTCTTTCTGAGAGCTTGCATTGAGAAATGGCAACATTTGCACTTTTTAACTGGTTTTGCAATATCGGACATTAACCCAAATTTACACACATGTGCGCAAGGAGTATGGACATTAATTGATGAAGTGTCAGATTTTTAACATGCATACATTTTAAGTAATACCCTCTTAACTGCTAGCTTGCCCCCAGATCATACCACCGGTTCTAAAAACCTCTTAAAATGTGGGCAGAAAAATCACAAGAATTATGGTATCATTTATAAAATTTTCACAAGTCCGCTCTATGAATGATCCATCTTTTTAGAGTTATGTTCTGGCCCCAAAGGGGTGTGGTTTCCCCCCAGCACAAGGTTGAATTTCTGGTTTTTCCAGTTCTGCCAAGCCAGCTTGCTCTCACATGCAGTGCTCCTCCCCTTTCCTTCCAGGAGGAAGCCACATTTACGACTCCCACCAATAAAACATTTGCCTGAGTCAGGACAGGGCTTTGTTCAATTTCCTGCAGAGCCCAGGTAATTCAATCAGAGAAGTGTCATAGCCCTTTTGGTGGGAACAGCAAAAGGCAGCTAGGCCTGGGAACACAGCTGTTGTGCAAGTCTCATCTCCTGTCGGGGGTAGCTGGTGGGCAGAATTCAGTTCCTTAAGCCAGGCCCCTGCTAATGTCACTTTTAGTTACCCAGTTTTCTGCATTCAAATAAAACTAACCATTTTTACATATGCAGCTAGAATGCTGATTCTAAGTTTAAAACTATGACATTTAAACAATTGAAACCTATGTGACACTCAAAAGTAGGTCACTCATTTCTTTTAAACATTTAGATTTTTAGTGTCTTTCAGTCCAAATTTACTTAAACTGCTGAAATCCACAGCTCAGCCAGTCTTGTTATAAACCTTCAAGTCACTTCAGATTATAACTTTACATTGTATCCACCTCTCAGTAAGTCTTTCTTTGGCCTGCTTTGGGTTCATTTATTCAGTTTTACACAAAAAAGTCTGGTGTTGTTTTAAAACGCCGGCTTTCTGATAGTGGCGAGCACTGGTAATGCACCCATTTTTGGGATTTTAGAAAATGAATTCCCCACAATTCTAGGTTGCTTTTGGCAATCAGCATTGCCATTCCCAATGGTTTCAGGCTACTGTGTGGGTAGTCCAATGGGGTTTTAGGCAGTGCCCTTCTGTGCCCATAACATCGGCAAAAATGGGTGGCAGCCTATTCTTCATGCATTTCCCTGGGCATTTTCTGGGAAGCTCTGGCCATCATGATGTTTTCAATGCCAGTACTGCACAGTTTTTGAGGTAGGGCTCGGATGCATGGGTAAAAACATCCCACACACCCCAGCCGGAGGAGGATGTGCAGGCAGCAAGAGCCAGGGCACGGGCAGAGGCACAGCAGCAGCAGCAACAAGGTGGGAGCCATGATGGCTTGGGGCCTTCGTAATCGGAGGGGCAGGCTTTAGCCAGAGGGCAGGAGGACCCAGGACGGGAATTGTCTTCCGTGTGGCAGCGGTTAGGCCATGCCATAGATGCGGAGCGGCAGCGGGCAGAAGAGGCATGGCTCACGATGGTCAGGGTGGAGAACTCCATTCAGAGGGCCCTGAGGCGGGCCGAGTGCCTCGAGGCAATTCGCAGAGAGTTGGAGGAGAACATGTCGTCGTCCCCGCGGACCCTCTGGGCCATTGAAGAGGACCGCCTCCGGGACATTGAGCAGGAGTTCGATGATGCCCTGGCCCGGGACATCCAGAAGTGAGCCGTCGGACTGGCCCCCTGCCCTTGTAAATAGTTAGATAGTGTTAGGTTTCCTTTGGTTTTTTCTTTATTTTGGTTGCGCTTGGACAATGCACCACGTTTCTGTATATAGTTTTTCATTAGGTAGTATTTTTGATAGGTTTCATTTCTTCAGTTGGGATCATGGACCCTGGATTGTTCATCTGTATATAGATCACTATTGGATTCATCTCTTTTTTTGGCTTTCCCCATGGAGCAATGGTTTTCACTTTTGTTTTTCCCTTGGATTTGCTTTGTTGGACTGTGACTTTGTACACCTTTCCTTTGGATAATGATTTCTTGTTTTTTATTATTTCACGGACATGCAGCTTTTCTTTTTTTATTCCCATTGTTGTTTGTTTATTTTTAATTCTATTCATGTTGCTTTTAATACATTTTTTTCTTCATACTTCGATGTGTGGTATTATCTCATTGGTTTTATGCATGTCATGGTATGGGTTTTCACATTCACTTGCAACCATTGTGTGTCTGTGACGGACATGTGTTCATTTACATACTTGCCATTGGGGTTGTATCATGTAATTGCCTTTTCTATGTGGGTGGATGCAATACTTGGTTGGGTCTTTGGGCTGGGGAGGCTGGCCATAAGGGCCATGATTGAGGATCGTCATGACCTGGGGGCAGGGGGACAAGAGTGGGGGCCTGCTGGCTGGTGTCCTGCACTGCTGGTGAATGGAGGTGCAGGGGGACATGTGTGGGGGCCTGCTGGCAGGTGCCCTGACTGCTGGGTGGTGGGGGTGCAAGGGGACATGAGTGGGGGACTGCTGGCAGGTGCCCCTGACTGCTGGGGGGTGGGTTTCAGGGGGACATGTGTGGGACATGTGTGGGGGCCTGCTGGCAGGTGCCCCTGACTGCTGGGGGGATGGGGGTGCTGGGGGACATGTGTGGGGGCCTGCTGGCAGGTGCCCCTGACTGCTGGGGGTGGGGGTGCAGTGGGACATGTGTGGGGGCCTGCTGGCAGGTGCTCCTGACTGCTGGGGGGTGGGGGTTCTGGGGGACATGTGTGGGGACCTGCTGGCAGGTGCACCTGACTGCTGGGGAGTGGGGGTGCTGGGGGACATGTGTGGGGGCCTGCTGGAAGGTGCCCCTGACTGCTGGGGCGTGGGTGTGCAGGGGGACATGTGTGGGGGCCTGCTGGCAGGAGCCCCTGACTGCTGGGGGGTGGGGGTGCTGGGGGACATGTGTGGGGGCCTGCTGGCAGGTGCCCCTGACTGCTGGGGGGGTGGGGGTGTAGGGGGACATGTGTGAGACATGTGTGGGGGCCTGCTGGCAGGTACCCCTGACTGCTGGGGGGTGGGGTTGCTGGGGCACATGTGTGGGGGCCTGCTGACAGGTTCCCCTGACTGCTGGGCTGTGGGGGTGCAGGGGGACATGTGTGGGGACCTGCTGGCAGGTGCCCCTGACTGCTGGGGGTGGGGGTGCAAGGGGACATGAGTGGGACATGAGTGGAGGCCTGCTGGCAGGTGCCCTGCACTGCTGGGGGGTGGGGGTGCAAGGGGACATGAGTGGGGGCCTGCTGGCAGGTGCCCTGCACTGCTGGGGGGTGGGGTTCAAGGGGACATGCGTGGGACATGAGTGGGGGCCTGCTGGCAGGTGCCCCTCAGTGCTGGGGCGTGGGGGTGCTGTGGGACATGAGTGGGGGCCTGTTGGCAGGTGCCCTGACTGCTGGGGGGTGGGGCTGCTGGGGGACATGTGTGGGGGCCTGATGGCAGGTGCCCCTGACTGCTGGGGGTGGAGGTACAGGGGGACATGTGTGGGGGCCTGCTGGCAGGTGCTCCTGACTGCTGGGTGGTGGGGGTGATTGGGGACATGTGTGGGGGCCTAATGGTAGGTGCCCCTGACTGCTGGGGGTGGGGGTGCAGGGGGACATGTGTGGAGGCCTGCTGGCAGGTGCCCCTGACTGCTGGGGAGTGGGGGTGCAAGAGGACATGTGTGGGACATGTGTGGGGGCTGCTGGCAGGTGCCCTGCACTGCTGGGGGGTGGGGGTGCCAGGGGACATGAGTCGGGGCCTGCTGGCAGGTGTCCCTGACTGCTGGGGGGTGGGGTGCTGGGGGACATGTGTGGGGGCCTGCTGGCAGGTGCCCTGCACTGCTGGGGTGTGGGGGTGCTGGGAGACATGAGTTGGTGATCATATTGCAACGTGACATGTGGCTTGGCTGGGGGGAATGCCCATGGTGGATGTGCTGCCTGCGGGACATGACCAGGGGTGTGGGGTAGTCCCCTGTGGTGTGGGCTGCCTGCAGGGGCTGTGGAGGGGGTAGAGGGGACACCTGGGAGGACCCACACTGCCAATTCACATGTAGGACTCCCCGCGCACCCCCGAAATACGCGTACACCGCTCTGACAGCAAAATCGCGAGTGAAACTTCATGCACAGCCCGGTAATACACGTACCCTACTCCAATCGCGTGTGAAACTTCCTGCGCACCCCTGAAATACACGTACCCAGCCCAATCGCGTGTGAAACTTCCCGCGCACCCCTGAAATACACGTACCAAGCCCAATTGCATGTGAAACTTCCCGCGCACCCCCGAAATACACGTACCCAGGTCAATCGCGTGTGAAACTTCCTGCGCACCCCTGAAATACACGCACACAGGCCAATCGCGTGTGAAACTTCCCGCGCACCCCTGAAATACACGTACCCAGGCCATTCGCGTGTGAAACATCCCGCGCACCCCCGTAATACACGTACCCCACTCGCACAGGCCCTTTCGTGTGTGAAACTTCCTGCGAACCCCGTAATATACATACCCTGCTGAAATCGCGTGTGAAACTTCCCGCGAACCCCAGTAATACACGTACCCCACTCGCACAGGCCCTTTCGCGTGTGAATCTTCACGAGCACCCCAGTAATACACGTTCCCCGCTTGGTGTTTGCTGTTTGCCAGCCCTGTAAACTGGTCCAGGGTTAGCGCAGCCCTTTGCGCTGAATTAGGAATTTTGATTGCTTTTCCTTGCGTGAGGGTGTTCTTGGGGGCGTAACTGGCGCTGCTGCAGGGTCGCTGCGTCACTCTGCGCCACGGCTGGTTTTGGAGGCTAAAATCCATGAATACGCTGTGCGCGGAAATCGATTTTAGCGCACGCGGCTGGCGCAGACATTCGCACGCGCACACTGTGCGCCAACCGCGTGCGCCACTTTTGATCGAAATTCTATGAATTACCCTGACAATGTCCCATTGGTTTACACTCTATAGGACCTCTGAATATTGATATTGATATTTTATTTATATTGCTCTCGTACACAAGTGTTTCAGAGCGCGACAAGGCAAGGGAGGAAAAGAGGGGCGAACAAAACAGCAATCTTACTAGGCTCAGTGACATTGAGAACGCGCAACTGCATGGGAGAGGGGGAGGGGAAAAGTGCATGGAAGGGGGAGAAGTGGAAAGTGCGAAGCAGATGCAAAACAGAAATAATAATAAATAAATAATAAAGGCAACAAACAGTGGTAGTGCAGCCAGCCATTTGCATGTGCTAGGTTTATGGCAGCAGACAGGGTAGGTCTGATAAGTGCAGGAAGAAAAAAGGGGGGCTGTATGCACATACAGACCCCAGTGCAAGTGGTGACCCAGAGGCAGTGCGGGAGGGTGGCAGGGTATGCAGGTACCTGTGCCTGGAAGACAGAGGGTGGCCAGGTGCACAGTGCCAAGAGAGAACAGATCAACAGGGGAGAGGAGGACAAAGGTAGAAGAAAAGAGAAAGGTCTTGAGGTGCTTCCGGAACCGGAGATGGTTCTCCTCAAGTTTTAGAGGGGCAGGGAGGCTGTTCCAGAGGGAGGCCCCAGCCAGAGACAGAGATCTACCCCCAGCTTGTTTCTTTGAAAAACGTCTGACCCTGAGGGAGTTAGAGGTAGAGGAGCGAAGAGCTCGAGAGGGGGGGGGGGTATTTTCAGAGGGATAGCTGAAGGTATTTTGGAACAAGGCCCAGAAAGCCTTGTTGACAATGCAGAGGGTTTTGAATTTAATCCTTGTATTCACTGGGAGCCAATGAAGAGATTTCAGAGCTGGAGAGATAAGATCCCAGGGCTTGAGGCCAAGAACAAGTCTCACAGTCCTGTTCTGGATTAGTTGCAGAGGGCGAAGAGTAGAGGCAGGTAGATTTAGAAAGAGGTTGTTACAATAGTCCAACCTAGAGAGAACCAGAGCTTGGGATACCATGAACTTCTGGGGGATGGAGAGGAAAGGCAGAGTACCTCTGAGGAGGTGCAGTAGGAAGATTGACTTTTTAGAGACCTCAGAGATGTGGGCAGAGAAGGAAAGGGTGGAGTCAAAGATGACCCGAGGTTCTTAGCCTTGCAGGTGGGGGTAGCAGGAGCGCCAAGAGAAGCCGGAAAGAGAGTGAGGGGAAAGGATGGTGAAGGTTTGCCGATGAGGAGGATCTCAGTCTTGCTGTCATTCAGACAAAGATCATTGGTGGCACACCAATCTTGAATGGCAGTTAGGCAATCAGAGATGAGAGAGGGAGAGGAGGTGGCCGAGGGCAGCCTGAAAATGAGTTGAGTGTTGTCAGGGTAGCACTGGAAATGTGAGCAGAAAATGACAATGCAGTGGGTGAGAGTTGCCAGGTATTGGTTGCAAAGCCAGGGCGAGAGGTTAGACCCCGGGGGAACACCACAGGTAGAGAGGAAGATAGATTATAGGAAGGACACAAGTTGGACCTGGGAGGGTCGATCAGAGACGAAAGTGGTCAGCCATGCCAGAGCCTGATCAGTGATACCCAGGTTTTCACAGAGACAGTTGAGTAGGATGGTATGGTTGACCGTGTCAAAGGGAGAAGAGAGATCCAGGAGGATGAGGACAGAGGGAATGTTAGAGTCAAGGTTTGAGAGCAGATCTTCACAGATGTTCAGGAGAGCTGTTTCCGTGCTTCTGGCAGCTCTGAACCCAGACTGGTGGTCATGGAAACAGCCAACAGAATTGGAATGAAGGTTAAGCTCAGAGATGGCCAACTTTTCCAGGAGTCATCTATGCACAGGTCCTCTACAATTGGTTGGCACTCTATCCATCTTCAGTACTTTTCCACCTACGTTAGCAGCCTGCAGGCTGGCCGTCCAAATGCTGGTGAGGTTGCCTTAACTTTAGCTTCCCACCAATTAGCATATCAATCCATCATCACCATAGTTGTCTACTGTCAATTAGGCCTTTGAACTTTTTCCAGGTTAATTCTTAGCTCTTTTCTGAATATGGGGACCACTACACTCATCTTTGCCATTGACTTTCCAGGATCAGGTTGGCTATTAGGGCATCTTGGGATGTATCCTTTTCATTTATCAAGGCCCACGTAGCCGCCGTGTTTCTCTTACAGATGGTTAATATCATTTTCTGAGAGTCATGATTCAACATTGTTTTCTTGTGCATGATTAGTCAGGTATGGTATTTTTGTTTGATTTTCCGGATTTGTATAGCTTTGTAAGTTTCTTTTCTTCATGACCACTGTCATTATTTGTTTAGTACTGCCATGCTTAATAGTGGTGTGGAAAATTTTAAGTAATAGGACATAATCAATTATCTGGAGGGTTGCCTGTGACTGGAGCTCAGTGATAATTATCAGTTTAGCTGGTTGCATTTTTAGTTTATTTCTGCCTGAATTGATTCCCTGGTTGTGTGGGTACATTTCTAATTTTCTTTTAGCAGAAAGATTAGAGCATGTCAGCTTGGCCGGATTATGGTCGCTCGATTGCGTAGTTCCTACTTCTAGTTTTTGTATAAATTTTGACATGTTCGATGATAACGTCACATAATCGAGTATTGGCTCTGATTTCTGGCCCCGCCAGGTTGCTTTCCCTGGAATATTGCCAAACGTTAACCCATTTAGAATTGTACAGTTACGAGTTTGTATGGCGAGCCTCCAAGCTATTCCTCTTTTTTGTTTCATAGTAGACGTTACTGGTTCGTCTCTAATTGCATTGTTGCTTTTGTCTAGGCATGTGCAATTGAGATCTCCAACCATTATTATCCACGGCTCTTGCCATTTCCTCTTAGGTCATCAATTAGAGTTAGTATATCTTTCAGAAGGGATTTGTTTGTTTTTGCTCCGGATGTCCAGTATATGTTCATAAGAATTAGGCTCTGTGATTATGTTTTGCCTGGCTCTTTTGGTACTTCCACCTCCAGTATTTGGATATAGGGTGACAGGTTTTAAGAGTACAGCACATTCCAATTTAATTAATCTTTTATAGCTATAAGGAGGTCAGCCATTGGTCTTCCTTTTAGCCCTTTCAGCGCTGGATTTAGAAATACAGAAAAGCCTTCCATCAGGGGGATCTCTCTAAGCCACGTTTCTTGCAAACATAATACTTCAGGTGGTTCTTTTATAAGTTAATTTTTTGTTAGTAAGTGGCTAAATCCCCTTGTGTTCCATGTTACAAGTGACCAGTTTTCTGATTGGCATTCCTTTAGGCATTATTGAGATTTCATTTTTTCCGCTGCCAGCTTGGCCAGCCATTCCCATCTGGCCTGCTCTCCATCCGGAAGCTGGGTTGAATGGGCTTATTGTATGGCTTTTTTGTGTGTGTCATATGCCTCTTGAAATTGAGCTTCTTTGTTAAGATTCCCTGTTCTTTTTCAGCAGGAGCCATTTGTTCTTTGTTTTTTTCAGTTAACTTAAAGCCCATTGCCCACAAGGACCACTCTTCCATTAACAATAGTTGATTAATTAGTTGTGAGCAAGTAGAGAACCGCACTCTGTCATGTATGTTTTATCTGGAAATTCAATTAGCGCTATATCATTGGAACTTATTAATCTCAGTGCTGGGACGTGATGTAAGAGCCTTAAAATGTTGGCCCGGTTTAAAATTAGACCATCAGGCACCATTATATTAGGTATTTGTTTGTGAGTCAGGGTTTGAGCTTTATTTACTACTTGGTCCGGTTGGGCAGTTTCTTCCACTTCCAACTGCTCATCCTTTTCTTCTTCAGTTTCGTCTTCTACCGAGTCACTAAAAGAGCTATTTACTGGAGACATAGATCTCTCCTCTTCCGAAATTGAGTACGTGGATACATTCATCAAGTCTGTTTCCGGAATGTGCTTAATCGTTTCCTCTTCAGCCTCTCTGTTTATTTTGGCCAGGTCAACAGCTTTATTTATTCGACTGGATCTTTGGCTAGCCCCCTCATTACGACCCTGGCGGAAAGTGACTGACCGGACCGCCACAGCGTAAATAGCGTTTCCGCCATTGCACGATGGAGCAAAGTGCGGCCCATTCCGACCCATCGGGCACGAGCACCACGGCATGGCGGAAGTGCAAAGTCCGCGATGGTGGAAATGACCCCAAAACGGCCCACACCGCCGCCGTACGGCGCCCTAGGTGCAATACCGCCACCCATCTTAGCGGACACCGCAGTGAGCGCCAACCGGAAAGTACGGTGACCGTAAATATACGGAAACGGAAGTAAAAACATGGGCCCGGAACGGGAAACATTCCGCCGTACACCTATAAAACCACAAAATCCACACAACCACTAAAAACACTACCCTGAAACACACCCCAACCCGTCATCCACCCTAGCGAAACCAAGAAAAATGGGAAAAGTAGCGAAGAAAGCGTGCGACCGCAAGCGGCAGGTCCACTTCTCCCGTGAGGAACTCACCGTGCTAACAGAGACCCTCCAGGAGAATGCTGCCGTCGTCTTCTCCACGCAAATGACCAGGACGGCAGTTGCGAACAAGAAGGCCATATGGGCTCTGGTGGCACAGCGGGTAAGTGCGGTGGGGACCGCACCCCGCAACCCACAGCAATGCAGAAAGCGATGGGACGACCTGCGGATACGCGTCCGTAGCATACTTTCTGCCAACCGCAACATTGCCACAGCCACCGGGGGAGGTCCTGAATCACCCATCAAGTTGACCCCCTGGGAAGAAATCTGTGCCTCCACCATTGGAATGGAGAGCATAGAGGGAGTCGGAGGGATGGAGAAAGGAGTGCAGACATCCGAAGAATCAGGTAGGTGGCCCAAATAAAACAATGCTAAATCCACAATTTCCAATCATGTGAAGTACCATGTGTCCCCATAGTGCAACAGAAACACATGTCCAGGAGAACGTCCACACACATTGGCCTGATAGCGCACTTTAAAACTCACAATAAATACATAAATAATTAAAAACCCCTAAAACACCCACTACACGTGCAGCAGGCACACCCTAACTGCAGGCTGCCAAACAACTGCACCCTCACTCCACACACAAATGAAAGCACCTCCAAGGCCCCGACCCAAATCACCCTCAGGTACCACCCCAATGCATGTGATACAATGCCATTCCAATTCCCACAGACCCATTAATAACCCTCGCCCTCCTTTACTCCACCACAGGGTCCGATCCAAACGACGAGCATCAGGACACCCCTACCAGCACACCTGCAAAGAGGGCCAAGACCAACGGCCAAAGACCCTCCACCTCAGCTGCACGCATCAAGACACGGCAGCAGCACAAATCAGGTGGCAGCACAGAGGAGGGAACATCAACAGGCACCCCAGCAGCCAGCATGCCCACAACACCACCACCACAGGTCCCCCCAATGGATGCCACAGAAGGCACTGCCTCTGGTGGCAGCAGCACCATAGGTGACACCCCATTGATGGCAGCATGCTCCGACACAGAAGACGGGGATGTCGAAGTCAGATCCATCCATGACCTGTCCCAATCCCCCTGTCTGTCCCATCCCGTACAACATGAGGATACCACGCAGGGGCACCCACAAGACGACGACTGGCCATCCCCCACAATCCCTGTGGCAAGGCAACATGAGGTCACCAGCCCCTCTGTGACACCACCGCAAATGGCCATGGCCCAGCAGAGGCAACAGTCCCTCGACCAGTTAATCGTGCAACAGCAGCAACTGGCCACGCTCCTCAAGGACCATGCCGATGAATGTGGGGGCACTAAGGCAGACATAGAAACATCAACTGAGACACTGAGGGCAGAAATGGAGAGAAGTACAGAGACACTAAGGGCACAAATGGAGAGTAGCACCGAGAGCCTGAAAGTACAAATGGAGAGTAGCACCGAGAGCCTGAGAGTACAAATGGAGAGAAGCACCGAGAGCCTGAGGGGGGAACTGCATGCGACGTCCAAAGACGTATGTGCCGAACTTGCCGCAGTGCGCCGTGTGCTCACTGAGCTCTCACAAACCCTTAGGGACATGCATGGACGTGAGCAGGCAGAGACATCATCCGTTGCAAGTTCCATCCAGGGCAGCCCCCAACGTAGATCTGGGAGGAACCTGCGCTCCACAGGCAGGGGTGCCCCTGATACCCGCAGAGGGGGCTTGCAATAGCGACTGCCCACTGACAATGAGCATCTTTGGACACTGGTGTTCGGGGGGGAGGTAGGAGGGTGGAGGGGGTGTTTTGGGCTCACTTGGGTGGCGGGTCGATAGGGTGTTCAACATGATATCACATATGCCATAAACAATGCACGATCAACCAATGAGATGTGTGGACAATGATCTTTGTGTACTAGGCCATCATAGGCGTACAGTCCATATTGTGCATGTACCAGACACACACAGTGCCACGAGTACCGTGTCCATGTATCAGCCACCAGGCGTGAGTGCTAGAAGCATGCATCAATGAGATGCTGACGAATGTCACGGCCCTCCGGTGCCTCGCAGACTCCTTGAGGTGCTGCCACATCCCCACCCTCATCATGACCATCTTCAGGTGCTTGCAGTTCTGCGTCAGGGGGCATGGGCACATTTCTACGTACGCACATGTTGTGGAGCATGACACATGCCATGACCATCTTTGCAACCTTCTCATGGCGGTACAGGAGTGCCCCGCCAGACCTGCTGAGGCAGCGGAAGCGATTCTTCAGTAGGCCGAATGCCTGTTCAATGACTACACGGGTACGTGAGTGGGCATGGTTGTAGTCCTCCTCATGCTGGTCCCGTGGGTTCCGGACTGGTGTGAGGAGCCATCTCTTCAGTGGATATCCAGCATCACCTGTATGTGGACGATAAACGTATGATGTGGAATGCCATTGCTACGTACGCACACCCCCCCCCCCCTTCCTGCCAGGTCATTGCCGAATCACATACCCCACATCATCATGCATGAAATGAGACTCACCGAGTAGCCAGGATCTGTTCCCTGCGTGTCGCTCCATGTAGCGTGGTATTGTAGAGTTCCTCAAGACCATAGAATCATGGGTTGATCCAGGGAATCGGGCACAACACTGTGTAATGATCCTGTTGGAGTCACACACCATTTGTACATTCAGGGAATGAAATTGTTTTCGGTTGCGGTACTGGGCCTCCATGGCATGTGGGACGACCAATTCCACATGGGTGCAGTCGATGGCACCAATGCAACCCGGTATGCCGGCAAGTGCATGGAATCCCACTTTTGTGTTGGTAATTTCCTGCTCCGAGCGTGGTAGAGAGATGTAGTCGTCTGCGTGCTGCAGGAGGGCATCGAGCACTTGCAATAGTGTCCGTGAGAACAGTGGCTGAGAAATGCCATGCAACTGTCCGACTGTGTGCTGGTAGGTGCCTGTGGCCAGGAAGTGGAGTACAGACACCACCTTCAGTAGGGGTGGGATGGCGGTTGGGCTATCTATCATGCTGACAAGGTCAGCCTGTGTCATGTCCACAATGGCGGCTATGGTGTCCCGGTCCAAACGGTAGAGGGTGTGGATCTGCTCATCAGTGAGGTTGAACGGATGTGCTCGGAGGCGTGGGATTGCGGGCTGCCTGCGTGGTGGTAGTGGCTGTGCTGGCGGCCCTTGCTGGCCCTGCCTTGGCCTCCTCCTCCTCCTGCGTCTCCTCCGTGCGGCCGGTTGTAGTTGGTGTTCGTCTTCTTCTTGGAGTTGGAGTACTTGCAGTGCTATCAGGTCCCCCAGGGCCAACATCGCGAGTCCTGCCGGTAGCATTTCGGAGTGGGTGTGGTTGTGGGAGGAGACTGGGTGTGCAATTTATGTGTTTTCAGGCTGTATGGCCTCCACCTGTGGTGATTCATTCCACCTGTGCAAGCTGCTCTCCCCTTTGGCCGAGCACGTCCCGCACACAACGCTGCAATTCGAGTAATGGCATCTTGCTATTGCAATCATGTATTTGTACCCGATGGCCGTGTAACATTGGTTGATATGTACATTCGGCTATGGTCCCATTGTTTCACATACAATCTTTGCAGTCGCGAACAGACTTGTGAAGGGTCAGTGGAACGTAGTACTCGAGTAACGGTGGGCCCTCATGCATCACTGTACCGAGTTGCACCGACGGGCGGGGCGTCCCATTTGTGGGTGAAGGCAGTTGCCATTTTCACACACAGCCGCACTAGATGGATTAATTTGTGATTTCAAACGGCCACAGATGCCTTTTCGACGTGATGTTGCAAATGAGGAATTCGAAGGGCGGCGCTTTCGGTTTTCAGCTAGCGGCGAGGAGATGCCCACAGGTCTGACTGCAAATATAACGTTCTATTGTTCAATGTCCTTGAGACAGGGGCCATGGCGAGGATGCAATGATTGATATGAATAGTATGGGATGCGCAATAGCGACGTGGGCGATGAGGCCGGACGTTCCCAAATACATGTTACTTCACAACACTGGAATTACGGGCTGGGGCACTGTGGATTTTGCAGGCTGCATAACGCACAGACTCAATGGATATTTCTAATGTTATGTGAGTAAATATTCAGGCGTTTTTATACCGGGATGAGGGAATGATGAATGGATGCATGGGCAGATGATTTGATACAGAGTTTGCCATGTACAGGGCTTCTTGGAATCTGTCCGCCTCCCCTGCGCTATGTGATGCAGGGCTGCCATAGTGGGACCATCGTCTATCTGGCCTTGTTGAGCCCTCCCTGTCTCTACGCGCCTTCAGACACTTGTGTCCATGCACGTTAACATTCCCATCTGATGGATTCTGTTTTCACAGACGCATGCACAGGTACACTCGTTTGTGATGGTGTTTACACCTCGATATAGATGGTTATGAGTCGCAAGTGGTTTTGGGGTGGTGATGATCCTTTGGAGTGGGCTAGCATGCATATGGCTGTGGATTTAGTGTGATCATTGAAGTGAGTTGTTCGAATGTAGTTCTGATGGCCATTCTGTTCTTTTTATTTTCTTTTGGTTGACAGGTATCTCCTCCCCTTTTGCCACTGCCATCTATATGCCACTCCTGCAGATGGCTTTTACTCCCGACACCTGCTGCTTCGTGTTAATCAGTGGAGCAGCATTAAGATCTTATGGGACGATCGCCAATGGGCCACATGCCCTTACGCAGTACTAGTGGCTCGGAGCAACATTTCGGCCTTTCAGCTGGACTAGTGCCTCCCCATTGGGACGGCCCTGCGGTTCTGTGCGCTTCCATGTTGCCTTTTCGTACGTGAATGTGGCTCTGTGTACCATGATGGAACAGGGCGTCACACAAGTAGTAGCTGGTCATTTCTTGCGGATGCAGCCCACAATGGTGAAATGTGTTTTGGAGTTCATGGCCTAATGGCTGTATGGGCTTGGTGATTTTGTTGTGCATTAAATTTCTATTCTGATATGGGCCGTGTAGCGTTCTTCTTTGCAAGTGATGTGGCATATTCCTATTTGGGGAGCGATGTATTGTGAGGAGATCTGCATTGGGTTCCAGCTTCGGAGTTTAGTTGCGTGGTACTGTGCTGGGCGCGTTTGCCTACGAAGCCCAGTGAGGTCAGGGATGGGGGCTGCCAATATGACTGTTTGAATGTTGTCATGCTCAGGGGCGGGGGATTGGGTTTTGTGTAACAGATGCCGGTCAGCCAGGTGGACTGGTGGAATGATGTGATTTTCGGAATATTGCTGGTCACAGGTGCCTGTGTTTGCGTGCGTTTCTTGGTGGGGGACTGTGGTCATGTCCATTGGAATGGCTTCTGTATTCGTGCCATCTGTGCCCTGCAGCTCCCATTGGCCCCTCTTGTGATTCTTTTGTTCGTTGGCATGCATGGGTGACTTGTACATTTCACTGGTTGCATTGTGACTTCATTGCACCTACGGGGAGTTGTACTTTGTGGGCAGGGAGCGGTGTACAGGCACTCAGTGGGGCCGTTTACGGTTGATTCGCGATGCCGTACTTCTCACCATGGCGGAATGGTACTTTCCGCCGTGCTTGATGGCGTTAGGTACATGTCCGCTAGGGTCGGAATTCGCGTACCGTTGCGCCATGGTGGTATTTACGGTTTGGCATGGCGCGCGCGCGCGTACTTGGTGCAGATAGCGTTGGCGTTCACTACGGTGTCGCTAATGGCATCGTACTTTGCGGTGACGGGTCATAGTCGCACCGAGCGCTATTCGATGGCGGTATTGCATTTCCGCCATCGTTTTTCGATTTCCACCAGGGTTGTAATGAGGCCCCTTGTGTCTTTTGGCATTGTCAGGCATTTAAAGAATGTTCTTCTTTTGTTAGATTTATGTGGTATTTGAATGGATTGATTTTTCGGTTTCTTAACCGTCTGTAACATCCGGACCGTTCTTAACTTCCGTTCATCAATGGTAGTGGATTTCTCCTTTACCAGTATAGCTGGTACCACCAGCACCAACTTGGCTTTCATCTTGAAGATTTCACAACATTTTGGTTCTGTTTTGTCGCAAGTTGGTGAGTCAGATTCCTTCCCGACTTGTTGGGGTATAGATGTCGTTTGTTTTAAGTTCTTCCTTTTCCTAGGTGCTCGCTTGGTATCGGTCGATTTGGCTTCTGCTTGTGGCACGTTATGGTCCTGATCTTTTGGTCAAAGCTTTCGGGTTTTATTCGGTGAATCAAGCTCTTGTTGTTCTGGTGATATTTTCTCCGTAGTGGTTTGTTTCAGCTTGAGGTTTCCCTCATCAACTTCCTCCCCCTCATTCGGGGTTGGACTAGCAATATGAATGCTGGGTTCATCTGAGGGGGATTGTAGGATCAAGGTTAATATCTCCTGGTCCCTCTAAGGTCTTTCCTTGTACTGGCTTTAACAGGGTCCCCTCTGGTGAGACTTGTTGAACTATATACTCTTTATTCGATTGTGCGTTGCCTGTTTCCATTGCCTGGAACACTGGGTTATCAAGTCCCCCCACCAACTCTCTTCGAATACTCTTCCAACTGTCTCTCTTTTCTTTTATAATTGGCTCCAGAACGGTGTGCAATATTTCAGAGATTCTATGTTCAACGTTTTGCATATTATTTTGTAATGCCGTAACAAAGCCTTCAATGAAAATTGTCTTTGAGTGTAGCATTGCGAGCAGCGTAGTATGGTCTTTTAATGTATCCATAGCATCATTTCATATAGGGGCTAAAATTGTGGCCATTGTTGTGACCATCAAAAAGTTATCTTTTCCTAGTTTTTCTTCAGCTGTATCATCGTTTGATCGGTTTCCCCTAGGCCTTTGCGGGGACACTATTGTTTTGGCAACTCTATCATTTCTGGATCCTCCAGTTGATTTGGTTGTATGAGTTGATTGTTTTCCCCCCACAAAATCGTTTGCGTGGCTACCTCTATGGGCACAATATTTGTTTCCATCAGTGAGGATATCATCAGGGATTTCACTTATTTGTGGAGTTTTTTTGGAGATCTTCTTTACGGTATGGGTTACAACTACCTCTACCTAAATTTAGTAACAAGTGTTTCCCGAAAAAGAAGTTATCTCTGTCCTGACCATTTCTGATGATAATGATCAAGGTTTCCTTATCTTTTTTTCCTAACCAATATATCTTATAAAATCCATTTTGGTTGATTTCGAACCCGTTATTCTTCCATTCGTCAGTTGCAGTTTCCATAAAGATAATTGGTTATTACTCCCTTATCTAAGACAAAAATTTTAGGAGTGATCTTGGACTCGACATTAAGCATGAAAGCCCATGTCTCATCAGTGGTGGCAGGGGTAGTCTATTACATCAGACTTTTGGCTCTTCTGAGGCCCATGATTTCGCAGGGAAGTGCGGAGACCATAGCCATGGCAATTATAGGTGCCAAATTGGACTATTGTTGTAGCCTCCTGCTGGGCATCAATCAAAGAGAGCTGCATAGACTGCAGGTAGACCAGAATTGGGCGGTTAGAGTGGTTCTTAGACTTCCAAGGTATAGCCATGTAACGGTGGCCAGACGCTCATTACACTGGCTACCTATTGAAGCCAGGATTCATTTTAGAGTACTGGTTATAGTTTTCAAATGTCGGTTTCAAGTAATGCCTGAGTATTTACAACAGTATATAATTTCCAAGAGTAATGTACGATCTTTGAGATCTGATTTCTCTAATCAAATTATACAGCCAAGATGTAAAACAACAAAGGTGGAAAAGGGGGCATTTGAGGTGAGGGCCTCCTTGCTCTGGAACAATCTTCCTTCAAGCTTGAGGAGTCACTCCTCTCTTGCATCGTTCAAGAAGGAATTGAAGACATTCTTGTTTGTCTGACCTTTGGAACATAATGATGTCTCCAATTAGGGGATAGTGGAATAACCGCTGAGGAGTCTTATGATATTTCATCTCTAAGCCTGTCCTCTTTTGTGCTATATGTTTTTCCGTTGTCAGCGCCTTTATGCCTAAGGGTCAATAGTGCGCTTAACAAATGAAATGTAATGTAATGTAATGTAAGGTTAGGGTTTGTGATATGTTCATTTATTTGCCCACCGGTTTTTGCTGCATATCTTTTCTTTTGTCTACTTTCCCTAATCGCCATTTCTCTTGAAGTAATTGGCACTTTTTCCAATGAAGTATGAGACCCGGCAGAACAGCCTTCATTCGTGCTCTCTACAGGATTTACTAGATCTGTAGAATGGTTATTCATATTCATATCTACTTCATCCTGTTGATAGAACACGTCACTTATACTTTCATGGTTTTGTTGTTCACTTTGATGTAACTTTAACTTATTTTGGAGGGTTAACTCCGTAGAACTGGTTTCCTTCATCGTCTCCTGTTTATCCTTCTCATGTTGGCTTTCCGGTGGTTTCTCTGGTTGAGTGACCCTACCTCTAGACTTGATCGGGTTGGCGGCCATAGCTAAATCCAGCCTTTTGTGTTTTTCTCTAAGGTGTAAGTTAACTGAGTCCCTGTGTTGTTCCGTATGATTTTCAATGTTTACGTCAATCATGAAGGGGCAGGTTATTTCAATATGATTTAACTCAATGTTCAATACAGAGGGGTGTATGGAAAGGTCACTCTCTCCACGAGGGGGAACTTCTTCTAACTTTTTGTCCTCAGTGGTTTTATTTCTAAAAAGCTGCTGGAGTTGTGGCTGCTGTTATCAGCGGGGGGGGCAAAGACCCCTCATTCCACACCACCCATGGTGTTCCAATCGTTTCCGTCGTCATTTTTATTCCTTTGTAGTTTCAAATAGGTTTCAGTTAGTGCCCCGCAAATTTACCCTTATTGAGCTCTTTGCGCACTTTCATGAAATCTGCAGGTATTAAGTCGGTATTAAGTTTGCTTCCTTGTACAACCGCTTAATGGCCTCAAATTAAGTCAGGAATAATGCGGCAAATCAAGTGTGGTAATTATATTTGGCAAGATCAAAGAGGACACAGCCCCAACAGTCTCCCGTCCTGTTTGCTGAGATGGGTGGTTTCTTCACCACCATATGCTGATGTTCACTTCTCTTCCTTCCGCGAATGTAGCGGAGTGTGAACCTTCAAATTGCAAATTGCAAAGAGTTTTTTTTAACTCACATTAGGCTCAATCAGTTAAACCTGCCGTCAGGAATATATGGCAATGTCCTTTGTGTTAATATGTCACGTTAAACACGTTAAACAATTAAAGCCCAAATATCTGTTCATCAGTTGCCAACGGGGGAAATATATATAGGTACTCACGTCCTTTATGTTCCTCGCAGATTATGTTTCTGACGATATATCCGCCCAGGTCGTCAAGGCAAACAGACAAACAGAAAGCAGCCAAGGGCTTCTGGGTCCCCAATTTATATGCACTTCCTCCTTCCTCCTCTGCCATAGGGGTTGGGACCGGAGGGGCGTTAAAGACACAGTTCCTTCTTTCAGCTTCTATTATAGCTTAAAACGGAATGAAATTATCCTGGCACAGGTTACAAGATGCAGACAAACAGAAAGCAGCCATTTATGCAGCAGAGCTTAACATACCTTTAGAAAAACAGAATATTTGCTTGAAATAGGCAATTTACATTAAATTAGTAATTTCTTATTTTCTTCCCATATATAATAGACAGTAAAATGTAATACAGTGTTTCTACCTTCATTGATCACAGCCCAGAATTGATTCATGTGGATAAAATTCATATCATGAACCAGCATTGAATATCTTTTCTCATGTATGGAGCTTAAGCCAATGCTTTCAGTCAACAGATGTTGAGCAGTCTCCAAATGTTCCCCGCATATTCTACATGCTCGTTCCTGCGTTGAAGTCTTATCCCACATGCCCCTGCTCACCAGCACTGGGAGCTTATTAAGCCTTAGTAGAAGGATAAACCTCCTTACCTTAATGTTTTGCAAGTTAAGGATATAGGCGCAAGGGGTATCAGGTTGTAACGCTTGCATAGAGTGTAGCTTATAGTTAGATTTCCCTTGTAGGTAAGTGGTTTGCATATCCTGGTCCCAGATCATTGTCTTTCTTTTATTTCTGAACATGTTGTGGCTAGGTTATCATCTGGAAAAAGGGGGCAGCCTATTTCCTCCAAGAAGTGGTCAATTTCACCATACCATAAGTTCAAGACCGGATAAGTGCACAATTTGCCATTTTGATCTAAGAAATATGAATATACGCAATTGATGTTACCTGCACTTAACCTCATTTTTAAATAGAGTTTACAAGCTGAAATCATTTTTTGGGTGGTCAGAGAGATCAGGCCTGCTTCCACTGGCACACACTGAGTGAGACCCAGAGCAATCTTCCAAGGTTTCCCTTCTAATTGCTCTAGCCAATCAGTCTCTTTAGCAGAGAATGTGTCCAGACCATAAAGTGCCCTTGGAATTATACAGGTGTTATATAGTTCCAAGAGGCCCTCTGCAAGGTACCCACCAGTGATGAAAGATCTGGTTGCCTTAAACTTTGAGGTAGTCTTACAAACTATAGATATATCTTACAACATCAAATGCTTGTGGTTGTAGAACTGTGTAATCTCAGCAACCACTATGTCAAAACCAGAGATGGCTTGTGTTTACCAACTGCCACCAGGGTGTTGGGGTGCAGAATTGACATTTCAAACCAGGGGTTATGAAGCTAAGAGGCCACCTATGTCTGTTAGAACGTTGGTTTAAAACAAAGTTGGCTTTTTGACACACATACAACACAACACACCACACCGATACACACACACACACACACACACACACGTGCACACACTTTTTATCTGTATGCTAATTCGTAAGAGCTCTCTGCATGGTTTTGAGAGCATGTGAATAAAGTGATGTTACATGAGTAACGTGGGTAGTGATTTGTGCCCTTTGCACACTTAAAATGTACTGACTCTGTGATTACTTTCTGTGCAGATTACTGCTTTATGAACACATATATGCCAATAAAGTGGGCTCATCTGATAGGATCAGGTACACATGCATGGAGATATCCAGAGAAATGTGGTGGTCTGTGGTGGTCTAAAACCTGTATTTTGGCAGGGAAGTCATTGTGTACATCTTCCAAAGGAGCATGGTATTCTACAAAAATATTTGGCTTTAATGAAAATTGAGGAAGGGATGGAGAGTATGACAATATAACTGTGAGCAATAGTTAGGCTTGCTGTATGGTTTCTTATGTTATGTTGGCGGGAAGCCTTCACTCCTGAAGTTGATGTACCTCTTGTACCCCTTGTGTCAGAGTAAGTTTGCACTTGGTGGACCAGCTATATGAAGAAATCTTGCACAGCCGATACTTCTGTTGAGCTAGTTTTGTGATGAATGCATGTAGTGTTGCTGTACTGTACAGTGCACCTGCTCTGTTGAAGGGAAGTTTGTACTGCTGATAACCTTGCTGCATATATTGTGCAAATCCTTACTTTGTCAGTTGTTCATGAAAATCACAACATAGTGGGATACATGTACCTTACTGGACTTATTGTGCATCAAAAACAATTCCCTACATGTGCATACAAAGATTTCTCTATAGCCTACTTTTGGCATGATAGGCCTTTTTCTTCAACTGTATATTTGTAACTAGTGTACAGGCCCGTGTACACGGGCAAAAGTGCAGGTTTTCATTGACACAGTAGGACCACTATCAATCCTAAGCCTACAGCTCCCTCTAGCAGTGACAGGCAAAGCTATGCAAATTGGCATTGTCTCTATGTATCCTAAGGCAACAGCTCCTTCTAGCGGTGACAACAGGTGAAGTTACTGCATTGGACAAACATACAGAGACAAACATACACCTGGCCCTTTATTATATTGTTAGATTCGATAGTCTAGTAATTGGATTCAAGCAAAGGGCCAACAAAATAACTCCAAAAAGGCATTTCATCTTAACTAGCCACACTCCCTATCAAGCTTCAGGTGACAAGAGCATTTATTGTTTTATCCCCAAAGTCCACAGTTCCACTACTTTTCTTTGTGCACTTCAGCCACTGAGCAGGCACATGTTTGATTTGGGGGCATTCCCTAATACCAATAAGGTGCACCCACTGGGGGTGAAGACTGAAAATTGCAGAAGAGTTCTCTGCCTTTGTGAGCCTCCACTCATCACTGATGGCATGCCTAATAATTAGTTCTAAAGAAGAGTACTTAAGTGATTTTGTAAAATTCTACTTTTCCATCTTTTGTTTCCTAGAATATTGCATAAATCATACCTGAGGGCACAATATCCCTAGAGTCTTTAGATTCAAATGGGTTGGACTTTCTCTCTTTATTATGCTTAGATAGTGGAACATGACAAGGACTTTGGGGACGTCAGGGGCTTAAAGACATAAAGCATATCTTATGTCAACTCACAATCCACTTCGATTGACAGTGTACTGCTTAACATGATAATCATTGATCAGGTGAAGCTTCTGTAGATTCGTTTCTTGGTTATGGTGGCACACCAATTAATGATTCTCAGTCTAGGCTCTTTCTGATTTCAGGTGAAAAACCTCATACAGGGTTGAGAATGTATGTCATGATAACCCACTGTGTCTAGGAATATTTTAAATGCTTATCATGGATTTTCCCTAAAGTGTTATCACTGTTGTTCTCTTGATTTTAGGAAAGTTGAGAAATGCCAATGATCAGCATTGAGGTATTCCACAACATACAGGAATACAACCTTAGCGTATTTACACTGGAGTGGCTTATCTATGTGTTCTTTCCCCACAATATCATCTTCATGCTTATAAAATAGTCCCTTTATTTTAAAGACATATGTTTGTATTTATTTACTGATTGTGCTAGGGCGGCACAACTAATTTAACATTCCTGATGGTCAATATGTGAGGATTTGCCATCTGGCAAGGGTGTAATGCCCTGGCCTTTTTTATTTTTATTAACTAATAAAATGATTCAGGTAATTCTATCTCTGAAAGGGAAATCTACTGATTGGATTCCCTTTCATAAGCTCCATATCCATAGCATAGTGTTTACCTGTGCCGTGCTGCATCACTATCCTGATCTGCAATGCCTGCTCTACCAGTAGCACAGAGCAAGCTCAGAGGTCACAGGTGCAGCTGGAACAGCTGCAGTGATAGCCAAATCTCTGCAGTACAGGGGCATTTGAGATATGCACCCCTGTCTAAAAACTATGATGATTATAGGTAGCCCATGTGGGTGGCATGGTCAACTCTTATATAAGCCATGCCTGAGTTAGGGCATGGTGCATGGCATTGCCCATAATCATTGCAGCCACTACACCTGAGATGGATTCACTGGACCTCTTTTGGGAGAGTTGTACTTTCCAAAGCCCTCAACCACGGAGGTGAAAGACAGGCAGAGGAAAAACCTGCTCCCTACGCACTCCCAGGTCATATTGGGGTGACTCTTGTGGAGGACCAGAACGTGTCACTTTTTGGTGATCCTCCTAACCTTCAAACAAGTGCCTGCATCTTGAGTCTACTTGATGATGCATCGTGCCCTTGTTCTGCCATTACATACTAGGCTTGAATCAACTGCTCGATGCAGGGAACCAGCCCCGCCGATGGAGAGTCACATGCTGACTCGAACCAGGATTTATGCCATGACTTGACCCGACTTGTCCCTGAATTGCTGCTTTGCCGAACAGCAGACCGGAGCAACAGGATCACTGTTTTGAAATTCACCACCCACCACCTCAAATCGCTGGAGCGTAACTCATTGACCCTTCCTAGCCGTTACAACCTGACTATACCCAGCTCAACCTCAACCAGAGGTGAGTGTCTGGCCTGCTTCTCAGACAGCTGCCATCAAACAGCTCATACCAACTGCATTCAAATCTGTTCTACATCTGGTTACAGCTTGGGCACAAATGATCCAAGGTACCCAAACTGAACTTGATTTACTCTCACCAGTGCTCAAAGCCGGGTTTGACACTGTCAACCCGCCAATGAACCTAAACAATGTACTATCAACCAATATCTTCCTCTACACTGGTTAGGTCACTTTTTCAGCAGAGCTGGAGAGAGAGAGAGAGAAAGAGAGAAAGAGAGCAAGAGAGAGAAAAGAGAGAGAGATACAGAGAGAGAGAGAGAGAGAGAGAGAGAGAGAGAGAGAGAGAGAGAGAGAGAGAGAGAGAGAGAGAGATATTATTACTTCCCACCTGACTGACATGTGACATCTTGGTAAACTGCCTTTTTTAGTGTATCATAAATTGGCAGTTTTAGGTTGGCTCCTCAATATTAAAATGCATGGGACTTTAAGGAAATGGCATCTCACATGATGCTCAGTTTACATCGGTGGGAGGCAGAGGGCATTGTATTTAACACTGCACCTAGGTCCTTGTCATATTAGCATTTCCCTGGATTACCAGCTCTCTATTCCCTTTATTTTACTATGGATACTCTATAGGGGTGGTTTGGGGGTTATCTGAGGGTCTTCACTTATATTGTAGATGTGGCTTCTTGTTTTTGGAGACAGCTTGGGCCCTCACTCTCGGGTTGCTGCATTTAGCATGGCCATTTTCAGCTGGCTGTCTGGAATCCAGTTCCAATATGAACTTGCTCATCTCTCTGAAAATAGCTCCTTTCGCCAGCCTTTTCTTTCTTACAGCATTGAGGTCAATGTGGAAGAGAGTAAAAACAGAGAATGCAAGTACGTATTGACATGCGATGAAAGTGAACAGTGTGAGAAGGGGAAGGATAGACAAGATAGACAGATAGAGATAGACGGAGAAGCAAGGAAACAGAAGGAAATGAAGAACAAAGCTAAGGGAATAATGATAGTACACAATGAGTGGATGGGAGGACAAATATTGCTCAGGCTGGCTGGATGATAAGGGCATTGATGTGGTCCTAGAAATAGGAAAGAGCGGGAAAAGAAAGAATAGGAGGAAGAGAGAGCACACAGAGAAGAGAAAGAAAGAGATGCAAGCGTAGGGAAGAACAAAGAAGATACGAGGCAAAGAAGGAAAGGGCAAGGTTAGAAGAGAAGAGACAAGAGGCGATAGAAGTGCAAAGAATGAAAGAACGTAGGTTGCAAAGAAGGTGGGAGGAGGACGAATTAAGGGAGATGAGGAAAAGGGAAGAAGAAATGAACAGAAGTAGGGAACTAAAAGAAGATGAGATAGATTATCTATGTCTTAAGAGCATGATACTGACTTGAGGAAGAGAGAGGGTCACAACAGCCCCACAGGGAACTGCAAGGAGTACCAAGAACACCAATATGGGCTGATGTGTGGGACACAGAGGTGTAGAGAAAAGACTTGGGGATTTGTATATACAAATGAGGGATAAAAAAGCGTCTAAAACCGACGAGAATGAAGAAGGGTCTCTTTCAAGGGAAATGGGAGAAAGGTCAGGTGACAGTCATAACAAAGAAGCATATAACACTGTCTTTAAGCAGAATTGATCTTGATGATGCGGAAAAGGATAATAGTCATACAAGCTGGGGCATAACAATGTCAGACAAAGAAAGGGAATAAAACAGGAGTGCGCGAAGGGAGGGCACATGCAATTTTTCAAAAGAATCAAGTATAGAGACGGGGTTAAAATGGTCAGATTAAGAGTACCCCAAAGAGAGAACACCAGCATCAACACCATATACCGAGCAACCACACGCATGATTCTGCAGTATAGGGGATGTATCCCCACCTTATGTAAGCAGGTTAAGGGCACTACCAGGACAGAGACATACGGGCGAGACTATCCCAGCCTGGAAAACAAGGATTTAGGCAGGTGTGATTATGGACCTGGATTCTCATAATTACCATTATTAGAGAAGGGGGAGGACAACCGCAATGTATACCATGGCCACAAATGTATAAAGATAATTTAAGATCCGAATTACTGAGTTTAACTTATGGTGCAGGACAATGGATGAGAGAATGACATCAGGAATTATGTTAACCATGGGGGGCACAGAAGGACTGCCGGCAGCCATCATAGGAGAGAGAGCTGATGACATTTGGAAGTGAGCAGGATACGCAGGTGTGACTGCACAAAACATGTCACCCGATGGAGCGCCATTTAATAATAGCAGAGCAGATGTATGGCGGGCGCTCGGAGCTTAATATCCAAATACATCAGATATGGGTGCGATTATGACTAGGAAGATGGGGGAGGATGAGGACGCTGTTTGTTATATTCAAGATATTCGAGAGAGATGGCGCCTTGAGACAAGTGAACCATGAGAGAAAACAGTGGCATTATTTTACCAGATTTTGTGTCAGGGATTGCCCGAGCAAGTGCAACGGCAGCTGAAGAAAGAGGTATGAATGGAAGCAAAACTATGGGCAGAAATACAATTGACGATTGTGCATCAATGGCAATTAATACAGGAGAAAAATACGAAAACTGAAAGTAGAAAGCAGGAGGAAGAAAAGTTGGTTCCAAAGAAATTGTCAAAAATAGCCATAGAAGGAGTGGTATTGATGAGTAATATAAGGTAGTGTAATTTGTCCCCCAGATCAGAGTGGTATAATTATTGGCCAAGAAGAGGAGGGAATGGGCCTAGAGGAGGAGGAAGAGGTGGATATCAAAACCCTCAGGGACGGGGAGGATTTAATGGTGGGAAACTGCAACAATGTTGGAATTGCGGGACAATGGGACACAGAGGCAGAACATGTATAAGCAGAGTAGGCATGCAGCAAAATTGGCAAGCTCTAAGAGGAGGATGGGATATGTTCCACAATACAGAACCATAAGAGTATTATGCCCAAGATCACATGCAGGCTCAGACATATGTGCCGCAACCACAACAAATGCAATCACCACAAGGGCAGTTACAGCAAGTGCCCATGCAAACACAACAGACACAACCTAAGCAAGCGCAGACACAACAGGAACCTGCGCCTACATTGGGGAGCGTGACTGTGGTAGGAGGAAATCCTTTCACAGGTGCAGGGATGAATATATACCCATAATAAGTACTATCTGTGACACCAGACCCCCAAGAGGAACCAAGTGTCAAGGTGACGATAGGAGGAAAGACATTGGGCCTCATTACACGTAGTGCGGTAAGGGTTTACCGGTACCGGTAAGGGCACCGGTACCGGTAAACCCTTACAGCCTTACTACGAGGTCCCTTTGTGGGTTGGTACTTTAACGCCTGCTTTTTAGCAGGCGTTAAAAACCAACCCGCAAAGGGACCAGGGTGCTAATTATGGTACCGCAATTTGCGGCACCGTAATTAGCGCCTTCCCCATTCCCATAGAGCCCTATGGGGCAAAAATGGGAATGGGCAAGGGCAATGGGGGAAGGGGGAATTACCGCCCCGCCAACCTTGGAATAGGGCGGTAATTCCCCTTTCCTCCAAGGTGGTGCCGGTATTTTACCGGCATGGACCAAGGTGCTAGCAGCACCTTGGTCCACCGCCTACCGTGTAATGAGGCCCATTCTCACTTCCTGCAGACACTGGAGCAACTTGTTCCTGTGCCAATGAGGGAAAATATTAAATGTCAGATTTTGCCATGAATACACAGAGATTCTCTGGGGTGACAAATTTAGATCCTTTTACAGACGAATTACCAACATCTATTGGAGAACACAACGTGGCTATGCCATTTTTGTATTTTAGGCAGACCCCAGTTAACATATTGGGGCAGGACTTGAGGATGAAAATCAATATGACAATATGTTTTACTGCAGAAGGAATAATGTGTTTGACCCCAGGGATACATTATCTGAATGTGAGAGAATTTATATTTGCCTTTTCCAGGCCAGAAGGCATTATGAGGAGTTCCCTTTGATCCAGAAGTATTTTTGTATGGACTGACTGTTTTATTATCATGGTTGCCTAGACTGATAGACAAGTTATTAGGAATACCTGATTCATTTTTGTTCAGACCACACATCTCTATGGATGATGAAGAATGGCAGACTATTCCCTTAGATTTAGAAGCAGAAGTGGTCAGAGAGTAAAGAGTGGTTCCTCATGAGACAGATGATGAGGGAAGAGGATGGAGAACAGTGACAGCCCTCAGTAAAGGATACAGGTTGACAGATTTGACAGACAAGGAGCTGTTTAAGGTTGAATATTCAGATGATGAGTTAGTATTTTTTGTAAGGCTCACTTATTGGATTAAAGTAGAGACTAGAGAAATACCACAGAGAATGTTGATTTTAAAAAAGGTATTGTCATTTCTGCAAGAAGATTTAGAGAAAGTACTGAATATTATATGGACCACAAGTCCATATGACTTGGGTTTATCAAAAAGAATAGGAGCAGTTAAAATCAAACTTAAACCAGCATCTCTTTTGCCAGGAGCAAAGCAATATCCCATGTCTAGAGAAGTGGATGAAGGTATATTGGAGATGATTTGTGTTTTAATAATGCAAGGCATATTGATACCATCTGATTCTCCATGTAACACAGATGTATGCCCAGTGAGAAAATTGATGGAGGGGGTCGGGGAAATGTTTACATTTGCCCTCTAAACAACATAGTCAAGCTGAATTTCCTTTAGTTCCAAATCCTGAGACAATATTGTGCAACATCCCATTCAAGGCCAATTATTTCATAGTTATAGAGTTAAAAAGTGCTCTCGTTACAATTACACTCCATGAAGACTCAAGATTTGACTTCCTTTTCATATAGAAATATTTGTTTGAAACATACTCATTTTCCCCAAGGATCCTGTGAGTCCCCTTCGATTTTTAACAGAGTCCTTCAGATGGACATGGGTAATGTCCATCTCACAAGTGCAATAGTTTAATATGTGGGTGATATTTTGGTGTGCGGTGAGACAGAAGAAAGATGTAGAGAATATTCAGTTAAGGAAAATACTATACTCCCAGAGAAGGGGTGTAAGGTGGAAAAAGAGAAGTTACAATATTGCCAGAAATAGGTCTTGTATATATAGGACAATTGATTTCTCAAGAGGGTACGAAAGTGAAACCTGAGAGAGAAGAAGCGTTTATTAAGACTGAAAAACCTAAAACAGTGAGGGAAATGCAACAATTATTAGGCCTATGTAATTATTGTAAGGCCTGGGTTTTTGATTACTGTACTTATATTCAACCACTTTTGATGAAGCACAGGTAGGCAAGAGGAAAAATAATGTTGACAGATGAGAAGACTGAATGATTTGACAAATTGATAAAAGCAATCAGTACAGCCCTGCGTTGGGAATTCCAGATTACCCTGATGAGTTTTATATATTTTCTCATTTGAATGGAGAAGATATGACAGCAGTCCTTACACATACAATTACATTAGGACATGGACACAAACCATTTGCCTATTATAGTGGGATTTTAGATCCAGTTATGAAAGGGCATTATGCCTGTGAGCAGTCTTTAGCTGCTGGTGCATTCACAATTGAAAAAGATTCACGTATAACAAGGGGGTGTTCAGTAACACTATTTGTAGAGAATGCATTATTTGCAATATTAGAGAAGCCCAAAAGTACATTGACCACAAAAAGAGTAACACAAAGAGTAACAGGATGCAAGGCAATTATATCGAATCATGTGATTAAAATTGTTATATGCAAGACAGTGAACTCAGAAACGTTCATAGCTGAACCAGTAGGGGGGATGGTTATGTACATGATTGTACAACATACATTGAAAATTACAATGAAATTCTCCAAGTTAGAGAAAATACTATTGGGAGAGGGGAAATTGTCTTTAATGATGGTTCTTTGAAAATTGACAAAATGACTGGTGAAAATCATACTGGATCAGCCGTAGTAAAGCTGAACTGAGAGGGTGAACTTGAAATAGTAGCAAGCACTGAAGTAGTAGCAAGCACAATATTGCATTCACATTACTCAGCACAGGCTGCAGAATTAATGGCGCTTATCACCATGCTTCAGATATTTGAAGATGAGGAAATGACAGTATGCTCTGACCCTGCCTATGTGTCATCAAATGTACACACAGGTTTGTCATGCTGTAAAACAAGGGGCTTCATTTGATTCTAATATTTATAGAGCGCATATCGCAGAGTTGAACCTAGCAGTGGATCTCATCTAGGCACAGATTGAAATGAATTTGAATAAAATAAGGTACCTGCTTTAAACTAGCCACAGCGATTATTTAAATAGATTGGAGCAAGCCCATAAATGCATTTATAAACAACGCATAATATCTCCAACTCTATCCGCTGTTGAAAAGGTAACCAATGATGGCTCTCCGGAACTCTGATGTTTTTGTGGCACTGAAAAAATCTGCAAACTACTTAATTTTGAGCTATCTTTAAATGCTGCAGTTGATATTTTAGGATTCCGAATAACAAGCATTGCAGAAGTCCAATTTAGAATTGGTAAGAGTGACAACTGTAATGGGACGATCATTCTCAAAATCAATGAAAGCACAGACTTTATATATTTTAGTTGATAATAGAAAGACTTGAGAATATGATTGACTTGTGAATTGCAACTAAGACTTGACTGCCAAATGCAACCCAATAAACTCGGTGTTCGAGGGATTCAGCTGGAGTTTATTTTCTAGCATCCAGAGTTGAATCTTTTCGGTGCACTTCACAACTTGCTCCACTGGCTCGAAAGGCTGCTCTAGACGAACAAAGATCTGTATATCATCTGCATATGAATGGTACTGTAAGTCAAATTGTGTAAAAATGTTAAGTAGTGGGTGGATGTAGATGTTAAAAAGTAGACGTGACGGAGATGACCCCTGTGGCCCTCCACAAGTAGCTTGTAGTGCTCGTAAACAAAACTTGCCCATCCTAACCTGTTGAAATCGATCAACAAAGAAGTAAGTTGAACCATTTAATGGCTTCTTTGGATACATTTACCTAAGACGTCAATCTGTATTTAAGTAGGGCAAAATGAACAGTTTCAAAGGTTGCTGACAGGTCCAGCATGACAAGCATGCTGATGTCACCTTTGTCAGCAGCCTCAAGAATATCATTCCAGACAGCCAGTAATGCTGTCTCTGTGACATGACCTGGCCTAAACCTCCTTTGGAAACCATCCAAATGCCTCTGCAACTGTGAGGTCACAACTTTTTCAAAATGTTTGCTGTCCAAAACAGAACATCAATTTGATGATAGTTTAAAAAAATAAAACATGGTCCAATGTGGGATTCTTTAGCAGCGGAGTAAAGAATGACTTCTTTGCTCCCAGTGGTACACAGCCCTGAGTCGGTGAGGCACTCATCAAAGTTTCAATGGGCTTCCTAAGAGCTTGTGCATTTTGTTTGGCCAAATAGGCTGTAATAGGGTGATGGGGATAATTAGTTGGTTTAAGATTGATGATAAGTTTCACTATATTTTCTTCAGTCACCATCAAAAAAGTAAATTCAGGTTCAGTCACCCCTTCATCCCTCACGTGGTCAATAATGACCTCAGTAGGGATGGTCATTGTGTTAGAATCAACATTACATCTAATCTGCCCAATTTTATCCCAAAAAACACATTGTCATAATTGTCCTAAAAGAGCAGTTGGCCTGTTATCTGCCAGATTATCTGCTTCTGAAGCAGGAACATTTAGCCATTATGATCTCATTTTTGTAAGCTTTAAATGTGAGCTTAGCTTTAACAAGGTCAGGTCCAGCTCTGGTCCTTCCCCTTTTTTTCATTTCTCCAGTAAAGCACCTTAAAAGATTTCAAGTTTTCACTAAACCAATATTTGTTTCTTCTATCCATGGTTTGAACTTTTTTTGTTTAAGGGGGCTATAGTGTCACAATTAACTTGCAAATGCTGCATCAGATTTGTATATAAGTCTGTGCAGGTTAGTTCTTTTAGTTGTCCCAATAAATCACAGAGTAATTTAATATCAGACATACAGTCAAGATCCTTTGTTTGGCATTGAATTTCTGGAATAATTAGTACCTTTGAGGTCCCAAAAATATAGTCTTTAGCCGTGCTAACATTCACCAAATAATGGTCTAACCAGCTAACTGGAGTATTATCAAGTTGGCATAAGACAAGACCTCTGAACAATACAGAATCTAGACAATGACCATTCTAGGTGTGCAGAGATTAGAGAGGATATGGAGGTGATGTGAATCAAGAGTATCTTTATGATTTTTAAAATGAAAGTTGTTAAGATCATTATACCAGATGTTAAAATCCCCTAACATAATTAGCTTGAAGTAACAGAGGGCTTCTGTCCCCAAGTAAGCATCCATGGAGTTCAGAAAAACACTAGCTGGTCCTGAAGGTCTATAACACAGGACCACTTGACAGGATGTAGTAGGTGAAAACAGACACATGCAGGTCAATAATACCTGGTAAGTTTCATCCCAGTTCAAGGTCTTGAAATCTTTGAGTTTGCAAGTGCTGTTATATAGAATGGTGATCTACCCAACCCCTGCTCCCTTTTGCTGTTCTCTATGCAGCCATTTAATCTGCCCATTATCCGGCACCAGCAAATGGAAAGAAGTTGCACAGGTGGGAGTAAACCAGGATTCAGATAACCCTAAGACATCTAGAACTTTGGATTGTGTGTATGAGGTGTAAGAATTTCACCCATGTGCTGACAAATTAAAGGGAAGTCGAGCTTGGTTACATTTGCACAACATTAAGCCATATGAAGGAAAAGCTCTGAGTCTCCCTGAAGGTACTGAAGCTGAAGCAAGAGAAGAAGTTCCGTGCATGCAGACTCATTCGATGGCCAGGAGCAAAGACAAGGAAAATAAAGAGCACCACAGTATTTTCAACTAAGGGCCAATATCTTTCTGTGTTTGACAAGGAGTAAATAGACTTGCAATTATCCCAGAACTTTCTTTTAGGACAGCCCCAAGGAATACTATATTGCACTATCACAATTGAAAGAAGAAAGGCACACTTTACTTCTTTGTTATCTATTGCAATAACATTACATACATTCTTGTTTGCTGTTTTCACCTACATATTACAGTCTTTTCCAGGTTTGGTGAGAAGATATATGAATATAGTGACAGAACAATTATATTATTTTAAGAATAATTGTAGCAATCATCTTTTAGTTCTTGTGCTAAAAGTGTGCTTCATAAAGAGTTACAGAGTTACATATTCAGAATTAAAAATACAATGAGGAGGTTTCAGAATATATGACATTCATTGCCATCAAGACAATTGATGAACTTTCATGGACATGGAATACTAATTGTGATATCATTTTGTGTTATGATTTGTGTTTTCCTCCTGATTATTATGGCATTCAGACATGTTATGAAAAATAATGTAGACATGATGGGGAACAATGAGACAGTTCATATTATCCATGATGGAATCAGAAACAGCATTTTTTTACAATGTTACTAGGCATTTAGTTTGATTTAAAAGGGATGTTGGGGAAAATCATGAAGATATAAATACATATCTCGAAATTTAAAAAATAGCCTATAGTTTCAGCATATGAAAAAGGTGGGAAGACGAACATCAGATGAAAGATGCTATGTGTGTTCTCTAATACCTTATGCTTTGGCAACCTCTAAAATATTCATAGCAACAGACGTATCATTGAAAAAAGTACATTGCACTTGGCCCAACAAAAGGACAGTTTCATAGCAAAACCACATCCATAGTGTGGATGAATATAGCCACATCTCAAAGAGGGGACAATTATTGACAAGATACAAAGTCAAGAGAGAAGCCAGAAACAATGCATCACATAATAAAATACAAACAGCCTTGAATAATACTTGATTCCTAGTGTATTAAAAGATATTATTCTGTGTTCTGTCACTCCTTTGGTGATTGTTGTTTAACTATTAAAATATACTGTGATTAAATCTTCAATACACAAATAAATATTTACCTTTGCAAACCAGCCTGATTCCTGGTTCAGTGAGACCGGGGGGGGGGGTCTCAGGAGAAGGGTGTGATATGAGTGGTATATCGTTCAGAATATTGAACTTATAGACAAAACTAAATAAGGGCTTCAATTGTGCACTACATGCTGGGTGAGACTTGGGTGTGTGCCGGATTGAAATCACTTACACCACCATCAAACTGGAATAGCAGGAGAAGAGCTGCATTCCATACCCATGTGTTGTCCCTATGCCACATCGGGTGTATGCAAGATGTTATGCACTCAGAAAACCATACCAAATGAACCCTTACATTGAGAAAGTGGATGCTGTCTGCATACACCATTAGACATCAAGAAGCGCTGAGTCACATCTGATGAGGGCAGAGTGATGTCATAAAGAAGATATATGCGGACATACTTGACGGATATGAAAAATACTTAAGAAGGATGATGTAACTGAACCTATAAGAGAAACATGTATGAAATGATAAAGTAATTATGTGTGCAAAAAGGAGATAAAGTCACTTGTGGATCAATAAGTCTATATAGACAGCAAAGCAAGGTAGATGGGACATACAGATGCTTGCTTTAGAGGAATATAGAAAGTGGCTAGGATGGCCCTAATTGGAACATGGATGCTGACATGTGCAAGTATTCCTTCTAACTACCTAAGACCAGAGCTGAAGAGTCAGGAGATGCTGAAAAACAGCGCTCTGTGCAAACCAAGAGGAGTCTATGATGGCCTAGGATCAAGGATGCTATTTCAGGAAATAGCTGCAAAGCACAAATGGAGGCAGACGAATAAAGTCATGAGCGTGAGACTTATTTCTCTTAGAATAGCAAAGATGAAAACATGTGCAAGAGCCAAGTATTGGACAATTAACAGTGAATTAGGCTCATACACGATGGAGTGAGCAAGTCCCTATAGGCCAACGGAACAATAACACTGAGCATAAATTGAACCAAATAGCAGTAAATAGCAGGTCAATGTGGACACATTTCTGGTCTCCTCACACGTGATGCAGAAGTCAAAAACAAGGGTTATTTATTAAGCAGTGACTGAAGATAGGTGATGTGCTCATACTCCCTAGGATGTCCTAGAACAGAGTGCAATGGCAAGGTCAACTACATACGGGAAACTTTGGTTTATGGTCAAACTGATAAGAGATGATCAACTAATTGGGAAAGTGGGGAGTAATCTGAAGTAACCCGAGCACCTAGGTTTTGGTTTCCTTACGTGCTGCTAGCTGAGCTCAGGGTCTAAGGTTGGGTCAGAATGCCAACCAATCAGTGGGTCTACGGGGCAGCTTGCTATGCAATGAGGCGTAGATCAATCCGCTGCCCTTTTGTCTGCTACAATCAGTATTATACATATTTAGAGGTCGTTTCAGGGGTGTCTCACCCAAACTAGTACTAACCCATATACTTTCTGGTATGGCATCCTAGATATGTTCCCCTAACTAATCCTTCCTGCCAGTAGGTTCTACAGTTTGCCACATAGGATGACATCATAGATGATGCATTTTGGGGTATATGACCTCTGTGTAATCAAGTTTGTTTCTGTGTGTCGAATGTCTGCCGGTGTAACCTGCTTTATTAAATTGAGAACAAAGTAGTGCTTTGCTATATTCTTTGAGTCTGGCTAGTTATTTGATCTGAGATCTTTAATGGTAATTGTGTCCATCACAAGAGATGTTTCAGGGTGCTAGAGCACAGCATGCTTTCCTCTGCTTCTTCATGGAGATCAAAACACTCTCTCGTGACCTGAGCTAATGGATTTTATGAGGAACCTGAGCTTCAAGAATGTGGCAGGGCCCATTTGTATTTCACATATGATGGCCATTTGGCAGTGTTTATATGATGCTTTAATGTGGAAATCCAGTTTGAGCACAATTGAACACGGCATGTGTGGCCTCATGTTTTGTATTATGAATTCCTGTACTGGCGTAGTAGGCGAAATTTTGGCCAGTTCGAGTTATCAAGCTACATACAGCAGTATGCTCAGTCATGTTTCAATTCGAGTTAAATACTGCATAGTGTCATTCAGAGTGAAGTGCATGCATGGCAGAATAAAATAGAACTTCAACTGATGCTTAATTGTGTACATTACATATTGCAAGAGTGTAATCAAACAAACTAGATATCACATACAGTCATTGGAGCAAAAATCAGTTTCTTATATACAAGTGCAATTTCTTTTTCTCTGAGCTTAGGATCCAGAACATAACACTGTGGTGAAATCCCTGTTTTATTTGTGTTATGTTCTCCAATATATGTTTTGCAGATTATTGAATTCTTTTTGACATGGCAAACACTCCAAAAGTCTGGGTCTTTTCTTTTTACACATGGCAAAGTTCTGGCTTCCCTGTGCATTTTTCTACATGTCTTTAAACATAGATGAGGCAGCAGTTGAAGTTATGTGTGGTTTCCATTTGTGTCTTTAAATGCATAACATCAAGGGGCCGATTCATGGAACAAACGTGCGCCGAAAATCTTCGCGCAAGCAGGCGCAAGCAGCAGGCGCAAGCAGGTGCAAGCGGAAAAAAACAGGCGCACGCGCACGCGTGCGATTCATGGAAGGCCCTGCGCGTGTTCACCTCGGGATGTGCGCCAAACCCGTGCATGGCGCACAAGTCACTGCAACATCCCGAAAGGCGTGCGCGACGCGCACAGTGAAAGCGCACAACCTCGGCGCATACACCAGAAAGTGGGCGGGACACGGGGCGTAATGCGGAATGGGGAACAACGCGCAAAAATAAGGGCGTAACTGGGGATGTACTGCAGAGAAGCAGACGGAACGCCCACACGCACTCGAGCCACACGTATTCATGGAATCGAATAGGGCAAAGCCACGCACAGCCAAAGACACGCACAAGCTGAAACACGTCCGCCACACGAAGGCAGGCGGTAGAGTCCCAGCGCATCACAAAAGTGGCAACATACAGCAATTGGGCCTGTGCGAGCGGGGCACGTGTATTGCGGGGGTGCGCGGGAAGCAACACACGCGATCGAGCGGGGTACATGTATTTCGGGGGCGCGCGGGAAGTTACACACGCGATTGAGCGGGGTACGTGTATTTCGGGGGTGCGCGGGAAGTTACACACGCGATTGAGCGGGGTACGTGTATTTCGGGGGTGCGCGGGAAGTTAAATACGCGATTGAGCGGGGTATGTGTATTTCGGGGGTGCGCGGGAAGTTACACACGCGATTGAGCGAGGTACGTGTATTTCGGGGGTGCGCGGGAAGTTACACACGCGATTGAGCGGGGTACGTGTATTTCTGGGGTGCGCGGGAAGTTACACACGCGATTGAGCCGGGTACGTGTATTTCGGGGGTGCACGGAAGTTACACACGCGATTGAGCGGGGTACGTGTATTTCGGGGGTGCGCGGGAAGTTAGATACGCGATTGAGCGGGGTACGTGTATTTCGGGGGTGCGTGGGAAGTTACACACGCGATTGAGTGAGGTACGTGTATTTCGGGGGTGTGCGGGAAGTTACACACGCGATTGAGCGGGGTACGTGTATTTCGGGGGTGCGCGGGAAGTTACACACGCGATTGAGCGGGGTACGTGTATTTCGGGTGTGCGCGGGAAGTTACACACGCGATTGGGGGTGCGCGGGAAGTTACACATGCGATTGAGCGGGGTACGTGTATTTCTGGGGTGCGCAGGAAGTCACACACACGATCTCATCAGGGTACGTGTATTTCGGGGTGCAGGGGAAGTATCCCACGCAACATCAGCAGGGTACGTGTATTCCAGGGGTGCGCTGGAAGTTCCAAACGCAATTCCATCAGGGTACGTGTATTACAGGGGTGTGCGGGGAGCAGCACACGTGAATTGCACGTGTGGGTCCTCCCAGGTGTTCCCTCTACACCCTCCATGGCCCCTGCAGGTGGCTCACACCACAGGGGCCTACCCAGCACATGTCCTGCAGGCACCCCATCCACCATGGCCATGCCCACCAGCCAACCCACATGTCAACTTGCACTACTGCCCACCAACGCATCTCCCCCTGCACCCCCAGCCACCAGGGTCACCCTCCACCAGGCCCCCACACATGTCTCCCACCACCCCCACCCCCCAGCAGTGCAGGGGCACCCACCACCAGGCCCCCACCCATGTCTCCCAGCACCCCCACCCCCCAGCCACCAGGGGCAGCCTCCAACAGGCCCCCACCCATGTCTCCCAGCACCCCCACCCCCCAGTAACCAGGGGCAGCCTCCACCAGGCCCCCACCCATGTCTCCCACCACCCCCACCCCCAGCAGTGCAGGGGCAGCCTCCACCAGGCCCCCACCCATGTCTCCCAGCACCCCCACCCCCCAGCCACCAGGGGCACCCACCACCAGGCCCCCACCCATTTCTCCCACCATCCCCACCTCCCAGCAGTGCAGGGGAAGCCTCCACCAGGCCCCCACCCATGTCTCCCACCACCCCCACCCCCCAGTCACCAGGGGCAGCCTCCACCAGGCCCCCACCCATGTCTCCCACCAACCCCACCCCCCAGCAGTGCAGGGGAAGCCTCCACCAGGCCCCCACCCATGTCTCCCACCACCCCAACCCCAGTCACCAGGGGCAGCCTCCACCAGGCCCCCACCCATGTCTCCCACCACCCCCATCCCCCAGCAGTGCAGGGGCATCCACCACCAGGCCCCCACCCATGTCTCCCAGCACTCCCACCCGCAAGCCACCAGGGGCAGCCTCCACCAGGCCCCCACCCATGTCTCCCAGCACCCCCACCCCCCAGTCACCAGGGGCAGCCTCCACCAGGCCCCCACCCATGTCTCCCACCAACCCCACCCCCCAGCCACCAGGGGCACCCACCACCAGGCCCCCACCCATGTCTCCCAGCACCCCCACCCCCCCAGCCACCAGGGGCAGCCTCCACCAGGCCCCCACCCATGTCTCCCACCACCCCCACCCCCCAGCAGTGCAGGGGAAGCCTCCACCAGGCCCCCACCCATGTCTCCCACCACCCCCACCCCCCAGTCACCAGGGACAGCCTCCACCAGGCCCCCACCCATGTCTCCCACCACCCCCACCCCCCCAGCAGTGCAGGGGCATCCAACACCAGTCCCCAACCCATGTCTCCCAGCACCCCCACCCCCCAGCCACCAGGGGCAGCCTCCACCAGGCCCCCACCCATGTCTCCCAGCACCCCCACCCCCCAGCCACCAGGGGCAGCCTCCACCAGGCCCCCACCCATGTCTCCCACCACCCCCACCCCCCAGCAGTGCAGGGGCAGCCTCCACCAGGCCCCCACCCATGTCTCGCAGCACCCCCACCCCCCAGCCACCAGGGGCAGCCTCCACCAGGCCCCCACCCATGTCTCCCACCACCCCCACCCCCCAGCAGTGCAGGGGCAGCCTCCACCAGGCCCCCACCCATGTCTCCCAGCACCCCCAACCCCCAGCCACCAGGGGCACCCACCACCAGGCCCCCACCCATGTCTCCCACCAGCCCCACCCCCCAGCAGTGCGGGGGAAGACTCCACTAGGCCCCCACGCATGTCTCCCACCACCCCCACCCCCCAGTCACAAGGGGCAGCCTCCACCAGGCCCCCACCCATGTCTCCCAGCACCCCCACCCCCCAGCCATCAGGGGCAGCCTCCACCAGGCCCTCACCCATGTCTCCCACCACCCCCATCCCCCAGCAGTGCAGGGGCAGCCTCCACCAGGCCCCCACCCATGTCTCCCAGCACCCCCACCCCCCACCCCCCAGGGGCAGCCTCCACCAGGCCCCCACCCATGTCTCCCACCCCCCCCCACCACCCAGCGCTGTGGGGCAGCCTCCACCAGGCCCCCACACATGTCTCCCACCACCCCCACCCCCAGCACTGTGGGGCACCTGCCAGCAGGCCCCCACCCATGTCCAACTCATGTTCCCCACCACCCCCACCCCACAGCCACCAGGGGCAGCCTCCACCAGGCCCCCACCCATGTCTCCCAGCACCCCCACCCCCCAGCCACCAGGGGCAGCCTCCACCAGGCCCCCACCCATGTCTCCCACCACCCCCACCCCCCAGCAGTGCAGGGGCAGCCTCCACCAGGCCCCCACCCATGTCTCCCAGCACCCCCACCCCCCACCCCCCAGGGGCAGCCTCCACCAGGCCCCCACCCATGTCTCCCACCCCCCCCACCACCCAGCGCTGTGGGGCAGCCTCCACCAGGCCCCCACACATGTCTCCCACCACCCCCACCCCCAGCACTGTGGGGCACCTGCCAGCAGGCCCCCACCCATGTCCAACTCATGTTCCCCACCACCCCCACCCCACAGCCACCAGGGGCAGCCTCCACCAGGCCCCCACCCATGTCTCCCACCACCCCCACCCCCCAGCAGTGCAGGAGCAGCCTCCACCAGGCCCCCACCCATGTCTCCCACCACCCCCACCCCCCGGCACTGTGGAGCAGCCTCCACCAGGCCCCCACCCATGTCTCCCACCACCCCCACCCCCAGACACCAGGGGCAGCCTCCACAAGGCCCCCACCCATGTCTCCCACCACCCCCACCCCCCAGTCACCAGGGGCAGCCTCCACCAGGCCCCCACCTATGTCTCTCACCACCCCCACCCCCCAGCCACCAGGGGCAGCCTCCACCAGGCCCCCACCCATGTCTCCCACCACCCCCACCCCCCAACAGTGCAGGGGCAGCATCCACCAGGCCCCAACCCATGTCTCCCAGCACCCCCACCCCCCAGCCAGCAGGGGCAGCCTCCACCAGGCCCCCACCCATGTCTCCCACCCCCCCACCCCCCAACAGTGCAGGGGCACCCACCACCAGGCCCCCACCCATGTCTCCCAGCACCCCCACCCCCCAGCCACCAGGGGCAGCCTCCACCAGGCCCCGACCCATGTCTCCCACCACCCCCCAGCACTGTGGGGCACCTGCCAGCAGGCCCCCACCCATGTCCAACTCATGTTCCCCAGCACCCCCACCCACTAGCACTGTGGGGCACCTGCCAGCAGGCCCCCACCATGTCCAACTCATGTTCCCCACCACCCCCACCCCCCAGCACTGTGGGGCACTTGCCAGCAGGCCCCCACCCATGTGCAACTCATGTTCCCCAGCCAACATGTCATCACAATCTAGATCCCTGGTCCCTATGGTCAGCCTCCAAATGAGAAACACCCACCCGAGTATTGCATCCACCCACTCATAATTTGCAATTACATCACAGAACACCAATTGCAAGTCCCTCACATACACCCAATGGGTGTCAGTGAATCTCAAAACACATATCATGAAATGCATGAAACCAATGAAATACCACACTTTGAAGTTCACCAAAAAAAATATGTATTAAAGGAAACATAAATAGAATCAAAAATGAAGAAACAGAAATGTTCATGTACAAAAATTAAAAGAAGCATGTCCGTGAAAAAAAGCAAAACCAAAAATAAAATTCCAAAGTAATGTTGTCCAAAGTCAATGTCCACAAAACAAAATCCAATGGGAAATAAAAAAGAAAGACATTGCTCCATAGTTAAAATGTGAAAAAAAAATACAATCCAACAGTGAACTATGTACATGGGAACAAGCCAGGGTCCATTATCCCAACAAAAGAAAGGAAACCTATCTAACTACGCTAACTAATAAAATAAACTACATACAAAAATGTGGCCAATGTCCGAAAGGTCCAAATAAAATCAAAACAAAAATGAAACCTAACACTACCTACATAACTATGTACAAGGGCAGCGGGCTAGTTTTACGGCTCACTTGTTGATGTCCCGGGCCAGGGCATCATCGAACTCCTCCTCAATGTCCCGGGGACGGTCCTCCTCCATGGCCCAGAGGGTCCGCAGGGCCATCGACGTGTCCACCTCCAAACCCCTGCGGATTGCCTCGAGGCACTCGGCCCGCCTCAGGGCCCTCCGCATGGAGTTCTCCGCCCTGACCATTGTGAGCCGTGCCTCTTCCGCCCGCTGCCGCTCCGCATCTATGGCGTGGCCCAACCGCTGCCACACGGAAGACACTCTCTGTCCTGGGTCCTCCTGCCCTCCGGCCGATGCCTGCCCCTCCGATGTTGAAGGCCCCGAGCTTTCATGGCTCCCACCACGTTGCTGCTGCTGCTCTGCCTCTGCCCGTGCACTGCCTCCTGCTGCCTGCACATCCTCCGCCGGCTGGGGTGCAGTCGTAGATGTGGCCACCCCTGCTGGACGTCCGACTCCCGACTGTGGCAGGGATGCCTCCTCCACCAGCCTGGCCGCACCGTCAGAGGCAGCTCCACAGGGCACCCAGGTGACTGATGGGTGGGAAGATGGCACGGAGGACGACTGGCGCGTAGGGGGTCCAGTTGAGGAGGGGGTCGTAGCAAGCCCCATCAGACGGAGGAATCCAGCCTGGGTGACATGTCCCAGCAGGCTGACGTGGTCAACGAGCCATTCGAGATGACATGGAGTCTCCTCTTGAAAAGACTGCAGGTCACCTCGCATGGCCCGTTGACGCAACGCCACACCAGCCAGGACAGGCTCAACTCGGACCCGGATAGCCACGTCCGCAGGCAGAGGAAGGCCAGTTGACGTGAGCTCATCCCCTGCCTGAAAACGGGTCTGGATGTAGGCATCCCTGCTGGTGCAAGATGATGCAGGGACAGGATCAGGGACAGGATTGCACACAGGCACCTCCACGGCGGCCTGTGCTGCCTCCTGTCCCTGGTCCTGCACTGCACCACTAGCACCAGTGGGATCCCCACCTCCATACCCCGTCTCTGGTGCTTGCACGGCCTCCTCCTCCACCAAACCCCCCACCAACCTGGATGACTCCGTGCCATCTTCCCCTGTTGGGCCCTGTGGGGTCCCAGCTCCCCCTTTTGCTGCCGAGGAGTCCAACTCCAACCTCCGCCTCTTGGACCTCCCCCCAGCAGCTGCGGGCTGGGACACGGCACCGGACTCCTCACTCCCCGACGAGATCACAACATGGGAGGGGAGCCGGGCCTTGCGTCTCCGGCTGGCGGTGGGATCCCCGCCGCTGTGCTCCACAGCACCTTCTCCGCCCTCTTCATCAGTTGACGCTGCAGACAGGGAGAAACAAAACACAGGCATCAGGGCACTGTACAATGGACACATACACACATGACAGTTGTACATGAGTGGCATTGGCAAACCTCAGACATGTCATCACAATCCCCAACACACATGTCATTACAACTCGCACACATGAGCCATACCACAGCCATATCGCAACTGCCACCACCATCCATACACATACAACAGCATGAGCAGCCAAAGGTGAGCCAGACATCACATGCAACACAGGAAGTGCACCACACATGTACACACACCACCACACTTGCATGCATGTGTACACCTCTGCCAAGTGTCGCAGTGTTCAGACGGGCATCCATGTCACATCTGCCAATCAGGCTTCCACATACCGCTGTCACATGCATCCATGTTGCATCACTGTTGCACCCTTGTCAAATACACACACATGCACATGTACACAGTGCTGATACATGCAGCCAAAAACAACATACATGCGTGACATCACGGACATGTCTACTTACATACACCTTCATCCAAACATGTGTGCCCACACAACTGCATTTGGCATGCAAGTCTACACACACAAGCACCATCCATGTCTCACACATTCCAGCCCTCGCATGTGTTAGCCCCACGGGCCTGTACACCCCCACCCATACTCGACCCCATACAAACAGATGTGCAACCTGCACACTACTGAATAATCACCACAAGCACTGCTCACAATCAGGATGCATGTACACTCACCGCTCGACTCCAGACGGGTCTGCCTCTCAAGGACCTGGACGTGGAGCGCTGGGGATATGCGTTTCAGGACCCTCATCTGTTCTTCCGACAAGTGGCCCCGGCGCCCCTTGGCATCCGCTGCCTTCAAGAGGCGCCGGGCCTTGTTCAGGGTTCTGGACCTGAAGTCCTCCCAGCGCTTCTTGACATGTTGTAAGTCGCGGACTGCCACCCCCTCCGCGTTGAAGGCAGTCACGATGTCAGTACAGATCCGAGTCCGTCCTTCCTTGTCGGCGCGGGAACTTCCGAAGAGGGCATCATACTGCCCCAAGACTTGCTCCACCAGGACACCAACTTCGGTGGCACTGAAGCTGGTGCCCCTCTGCCTCTCTGGCCGGGGGTTGTCAGTGGTCTCAGATGGTGTTTGCCCCGACATGACAACCCCAGAGGCAGGAGTGGGTGGGCAACTGGGTTCTGGGGCTGGGCTGTGGAGCGATGGAATCCCAGTCGGGAGTCTTCAATTCCAGCAGGGGTGGTCACAGCAACAGCACCCCTGGCTGATGTGCAGGCAGCAAATGGCAGGGCACATTGGCAGCAGGCAGTCAGGCAGCAGCAGATGGCAGGTGGGAGCGTGCTCGGGGCTCTGGGGGGCAGTAGTTCAGCCTTCTGGGCAGGAGCGTGGTCTTCCGTGTGCTTACGCGTGGCCAGCTTGATACGGAGTGATTTAGCACATGAAAAATCTGCACGTCAGTGTGTGATTCGAGGAAAGGCCCTTAGCGCGTAAGCGCGTCTGCACGCATACGCATTTTCATTGGACAGAAGGCCACTCAAGCGCAAACGCCCCTGTGACGTGACGCGTACAGACGTGCATGGGCATTTCAGTGCGCGAAAAAATGCACGTCTGCGTGTAATAAGAGGAAAGGGCCCATGCGCGTAAGCACGCGTAGAAAACTGCACGTCCGCATGTAATACGAGGAAAGGCCCTTAGCGCGTATGCACGGCAGCACGCTTATGCGATTTTGTTGGACCAAAGGCCCTTGGCGCGTGAGCGCGTCTGTGACGTGACGCGCGCGGGTGTTTCCCTCATTGCACGTGATGACAGAACACACGTGGATTTCCACCAATCGTGTGTGAAAGTTCCCGGCACCCCGGAACACACATACCCAGGCTAATTGCGTGTGGAACTTCCCGCGCACCCCAAAAAACACGTACCCAGGCCAATCGCGTGTACGCTCACTCCCCTCCGATCACACGCGATGACACTCGGACCTACAGTCTTACCACGTATCCGAATACGGGAAACCCGCGCATGGCAAAAGACGTGCACAGGCGTCAACGCGTCCGCCCACACGAAGGCAGGCAGAGGCGTCCCCGCGCACAGCATAAAAGTGCGTGCAAACAACAAACGCGTATTTACAGCTACGATGAATGCCCCATTTGTCGCTGCACTGATCGTGGGACACCGCAGGAGGAGGAGAATAGCCAGGGCACGCATTTTCGCACCACGGACAAGCCTTTTTGGGATTCCTGATGACCAGGTCTACGGCAGGTATAGGTTTCCACCCCATATCATCCTAGACCTGTTCAGGGAGTGGGAAGATGACCTCACATCCCCAACCCTTTGCTCCCAAGCATTGAGCCCCTTGGAGAAGCTGCTCAATGTCCTGCATTTTCTGGCCACTGGGTCATTTCAGCGGACCACTGCCATAGTGGGGGGGTCTCACAGGCCACGCAGTCACGCTGCCTACACCAGGTACTGGCAATCATGACAGCGCGCCCCTCAGTCCGCAGGCACATATACATGCCCAGAACACCCGCAGAAAGGCAGGCCGTTGTCCTGGACTTTTTCAGGGTGGCACACTTCCCCAAAGTGCATGGTGCCATAGATTGCACCCATTTGGCCCTACGTCCACCTAGGGCCATTGAGCACATCTACCAAAACCACAAGCACTGGCATTCCATCAATGTACAGGTGGTATGTGATGCAAAGGGAATCATCACCTCTGTCTATGCAAACTACCCTGGCTCCACCCATGACAGTTTCATACACAGAATGTCCGCCCTGAGCCGGGCCCTGGAAGCTGGGCAGCATGGCGACACATGGCTCCTAGGTCAGTACAAATGCCCTTGCACATGCATGCAAGTCACACACAGACAAATATCCAAACCCTAATAATCTCAACTATTATCACCTCCCCAGGGGACATTGCCTACCCTCTGAGCAACCACATGATGACACCAATCCGGAACCCCACCACACCACCCCAGGTAAGATACAACGCCGCCCATATTGCAACCAGGGGCATAGTGGAGCGCACATTCGGAGTGCTCAAGTCACATTTCCGCTCCCTTGACCGCTCTGGTGGGCAACTACTCTATGCACCACCAGCAGTGTGCAGGATCATTGTGGCAGCATGTGTCCTGCACAATGTTGCAACACGGCAGGGCGTCCCAGTGGACATGGTGGTGCCCCCACATCCCCAACCACAGGCACAGGCGCTGCCCATGGGAGGGGACAGGGCACGTGGCGAGGAAGCCCAGACCCAGTTTCTGCACACATTTTTCACCCAAACTCCCACCCCTGCGGAGTGCACACAGGCCTGGCACATACCAGGTGACAATCAATGATGACAAAGAGACAGTCAACTGTCACAACCCTACCACCCTGAGATAGTTGCCATGGAAGTGCCACATTGTCTGCATCCCTAGCTACTTAAACACAAGCTATCCTGTGTGACCAAAAGGCACACATATGACATATGACATGATATGGCCCATACACAAGTATTCCAAGGCGCAATGAGGCAGGGAGGGGGGAACAAGGGAACACAGAGAACGGTACTACTAGGCCAGGTGTCATTGAGATCGTGCAAGTGCAGGGGTAGGGGTAAGGGAAAAGTGCAAGGGGAAGGGTGGGGGGAGTCCAGTACAGGGGAAGTAGCCCAAAAAAATAATACATAGGTCGCCTGGTGGCAACTGCAAAGGTAAGTGCAGACAAGTGCTGTGAAGGGAGGGCTGTAGTGATAGAGAGACAGTACTGCAGTGCAGGGGTTGCCAGGGAGGCAGTGCAAGTGGAGAGTGGCTGGGCCAGGGACCGAGGTCAATGAGAGTGGCCCAGTTGCAGCTCCTGTGCAGTTCCAGTGAAGAATTCTGCAAGGGAGAGGCAGAGAGTAAGCAGAAGCAAAGAGGAAGGTCTTGAGGTGCTTCCAGAACTGGAGATGGTTCCCCTCAAGTTCAAGTCAGGCAGGAAGTCTGTTCCAGGGGGAGGGCCCTGCTGCGGAGAGAAATCTACCCCCAGCTAGTTGCTCTGAGAAGCGGATGACCCGGACATGCAAGGTGTGCATCACACACACCTGCAAAACAGGCCATGGCCATCACTGTCATGTCACTCAAACCCTCCCAAACATCAACATGACATGGCAAGCAATACCCATACACCAACGCAGTAACGATAAGGTACACATTGCCATGTCCTAAATGTACAGTGGCATCGGACAATGATGCCTGACCCGGAATCAGAGGAAATGACAGACCAACAAAATCTCCCACCCAAAATAAGTAATTTCCAAATGCATTACAACAGTCGTAGACGTAACATCACAATGAATGCCTGTCTACATGCACATTATGCATTGCAAAATCAACACTGCAGCTCATGTGTGCAGTGTCCTACTCCTGCATCACACTGCTCAGCGCACAGCACAGTGAACAGCCATTGTGTGTGATGCACACCCTGAGCATCACATCTAAGTGACAAACCACATCAAACATCAAATTAGGCATGTACTGGATCCATAATCGGTCACAGAACATGTGCTGCCGGGACACAGTGGGCACCAGAAGGCAAACAGTGTACACATGGATATGCAAGGGTGGGAGTACATGTAGTGCATCCGAGTGCAAGTGTGTGGTTCTGCAAGGACATGCACTCCACATATGAATGTGCACTCAAGTGACCATCAGTGTTCCCTACACATCACATGTGAACATCCACCATATGTACACCCCAGCATGTCAAACCACAACTATCCCCTCGCACCTGAAAGGAAAACACAACACATGAACAGGCATTGATCAGCAGAACACAACATGTACATAGGATACCACCATTACTATGTCAGAGTTCCCATCACACTGCAGGGCAAGGCAACTATCAACAACACCCCCCCCCCCTCCCTCACAAATGACCATGACCCACTGAACAACTGCACCTGGGTCATGGAGCCTCCAAACCTCAATTCCACCTGGCCACAGGATCACCTTTACCCTTCGTCACCATCTCCCACCTTGTGTGTAAAAAGATGCCTGAACCTTCAGAATCCACACTCATTTCCAAAATCACAAAATCCAAGGCATAAAAACAAACCCGAACACCCTCCAGTAGATGACTTGACGTAGCAGTACCTCACAAAGGCCAAGTACTACCACAATGATGCAACAACCAAGGTAGCACAGCAAAACAATGTCACGACAGGATGTGAGACATGTGTGGTACATGACATAGGATGATGCACCATGAATGGATGTGTACTGTCACAGGTCCCCTGTACAGGCACGGGAGTGTCACGAAACAACCACCCCCACCATGTCCCGGGTGCCTGCAAGGTCAAACTCACACAGGCCCCTGAGACCCTGGTGGGGAATGAGGTTCAGGGATATGCAGTCGGGACAGGTGTTGACACACTGGATGACTGGAATGAGTGGCAGGAGAGGGGAGGAGGAATGACACATGAAACTAGGGAATGCACGAAAATGTACAACCTGCATGAACACATACACAATCCAAACAAACTTGGACATCATTGTCATGGCCTTCTGTAGTCCAGGCTCAGGAGTGGTACGAACCAACCACCCCCTCTAGGGTTTTGGCGCCTGCAAGTTCGGGGCTTACACAGGCATCCGCAACCCCAGTGGGGAAAGAGGGTCAGGGAACGTTGCTTGGATAGGCACGGGAAGCAGGAACACTGGGTAGAGGGTACAGGTTTCAAAATTGCATAGGATCATGGGTGATTAGGGAGAAAAAACATACCAAATTGAACCACACATACATCCATGCATCAGTACACTCCCCAGCAAGCCTATGCAGAGCAGTTTGAAAGAAAAACAAGACACTTACCTCTGGTTTTGAGTGCTGGCCTCCTGCCTGCGCACTCTCAGGTCCGGTTACAGGAGCACTGCATTGCTGCAAAGAGACCCACAGTCAACAACCTGTACGTGCCAATTACACAAAAACACAACACCAAACATGCCCCATAGCAACAAACTACTCTACAAACAGACAATCTGTGCTCGATGCTTCGTACCCATATATAACATCACCCCTGTGACGGGTCATACACAGTCAATGCAGTAAGTCAGCCGCTGGTGGGTGCGTGGCAAATGGAACACCAATGTGTCACAATTCACACAACATGCAATGTTCCCTGGGTAAGCAGACAGCCCCATATAGCAAGCCATGACTACAGATCAAGTTGCGTACCACCATGACCGAAACAAAGTTGGCAGTGCATTTATCATGAAGTACGTGGAAAAGACATGCACTGCACCCGAGTATGTCCCTTGCTGTATGTCCCTGTGAGCTGCCCCTTTCCATGTCTCGGAAGGCTACATGGTTGATACAAGTGCCTCAATGTACCTTGGTATACCGGAGGGTATGTGCCGCTGCCCCTGCATATGTCCCAGACAACCCTACTATCAACAGCCATCAGTCCACAAACACATCTGAGCTGCATTGTGTGCTTCAACACCAATATTCGTCTAAGCTCACCCTCAGTGCTATGACTAAGCCTGCATGTGCAACTCGCCTGGTGCAAGCTTTGCTGTGTCGTGGCCCCCCTGTGATGCTCACCTTGCCTGGAGTTCCTTGGAACATGTCAGCAGTTCTAGGATGTGGGTCTGCAATCACTGTGCCTCTGCTTGTGCACACATGTGCATGTGGGCACCAACAAACGGGTCAAGAATTCCGTCATCCAATGGGCCATGTCTGCTGGCAAAGGTGCTCTGGAGGCTCATCCCCCTGCAGAAAGGGCATGAAACACATGATTAATGCTTCAAAGTCATCTGTGTGTGTCTCATCAGGCATTTTATTACTTGACCATGTCAGAGAGTCACATCACAAATCACACCATCAGTCCGTCTTTCACCTCCAAAGTGTGGAACACTATCTACAGCATGAATTGCAACAAGCACGTGTACAGGAAAGATATGAAACATACTACACAATGCATAGCAATCAATGTCCACATTAATCATGACACACCCCATCTAGCAAAAGCTGAACAGTGGACAATGACACCTAAATCATCCCCACTAGGGGTGTCAACACAAGTCACACAGCACCAGACATGCCACAGATATGACAGTCCAAAGCCCTTGTGTAATATTCTGTAACACCGAACCATCCTTGCGAGCCCATGGATAAGGGAGGCAGGAGTGGCATATGTGAGTCAAGGACCCCAAGCAGCAAACACATACACAAGACAACCATGAAGGGCCCAGCTGGAACAGACAGTGGATGCCTTCAAAAGCCACAAAGCACCGCACTGTCACATGAAAGCACAATAGACTAGCAATTTTAAACTAACTCAACTATTAACTAATTACACTAACTATGGAAAACCTACATTACCTATTTAAACTAACTATCAAACAGAAACTTAACTAACTAAACTAAAAGAAAAATCAAAAATGGCCACATACGACCCGGGGGGGAGGGGAGGCACCCAGGAGGGGGGAGGTACAGAGTGCTGCTCAACATCCACATGCGATGATGCTGAGCCAAAAAAAAAATCCTCCATGGGCTCAACGCCTGCACAGCACGACCTATGTGGGAGATAGATGGTCGTCCGAGTCCGGCTCATCCTGTAAAGGAGGACGTGGCACAGTAGCCTGGCCACGCCTAGCCACAGCTTGCCCCTCGTCGGCAGCAAGTCTGCCGGAAGGGTGAGCCTGGTTCTGTGTGACGATGTTACATAGGTCTGCATGCAGAACCTCACGTGATACACGTGCTTCCTCTTGCAAGGTAGCACGTGTAACACGGAGTTCCTCCTGCAAGGCCTGGCTGGACAACCGCTGCACCTCCCAGCAAGCCTGTAGCTCAGCCGAGATGGTACGCTCAAGCTGTGCAAACCTCTCCTCTGCCTGCTGCCTCTGGGACATCATAAGGACACCCAGAGTGGATCTGAGGGAAGCATACTCCTCCCTCAGGGCATCCATGTGCGCCTCTGCGTGAGCAGCAATTGCTTGACGCAGAGACGACATTTCAGCCTGGCGTGCCCTGTCTGAGGCCGCCATGCCCAGCCTGAGCGAGCGGGCCGTGGACCGTGCCGCCTGCTGCTGGAGAAGCACCTGCCTAGCAGGGGGAGCACAGATCGGGCCACACGCTCCATGCTCTCAGCGATGTTCTCCATTGCTGCCCCCTGCCGTTCGGAATTGGCAGTCATGTCTTGCTCCCACTCAGTATACAGCAGTTGCGCGCGGCGACCGCGTTGCCGGGCTTGACCCCTGCGGGACCCAAGGACCGGGGGTCCTCGCTGTGTTGGCACCGCCTGCGGCTGCACGACTACATGCCCCCGTCGACGTGATGTCCCAGGCACATCAGTGACTGGTGTGGAGGGTGACCCTGCATCCCGATCCACCACGGGCGGAGGAACCAAGACTGTCTGATCCCTCAGTGCAGGTGTCGCAGACAGAGGAGTGTCCACATCAGAATCACTCACCCCTGACACATGGACTTGATGCTCATCCAACTAAACATGGACGTCAGAGTCGTCATCAAGGCTGGACTCATAGGCAGCCAGAGACAAGAAGGACTGCAGCACTTAGGGGTTTTCGTGGCCTACCACCCCACGACCCCCACTAGTGCTGGGTTGATGTGGTGTTACCAACCCTGTGTCTGGCATGACAACACCATCCTCCGCCTCCATTGCGTCATCACCTGAAAAATAGAGAGAAAAAGGTCACTACACATGTCAGAAGCACACGACACACACACACACCGACAGCAAAGGTATCCGGCAGACATGTGACAGACAACATATGACCTGGCATGCATGCTGGGTCTACTTTGAATAGCTTCTGTGGTCAGACCTGTTGAAAGGTGGCAGTTTCCATGGAAGTGGGTCTATGCAGTGCAGAAAATGTGTACGCCACTCACTACCTACATGTACAAGCACTCCATGGTGTGTGCCAGGAAATGTGAAGGCAGTGCAATGTCAAATTCAGACATCACGTGCATTTTGCATTCAATGTGTACCATGTCTAGAAGCCAAGCACCCCTCCACCCCAGTACCAAAGCAGGGATGCCTAGCCTGGTATCAAAAGGCTGACCATACACCTGTGTATTGACAGGCAGTGTTGACTGGCATCAACAGCTTAATGTGATACAAATTACAACACTGCAAATGATGCTGGGACAGGGAGCAGGACACATAATGAAAACTCCGGAGGCCGCCCACGTGTGAAGAAGACACAAGAGTTGGACAGAGTCATTGGCCATTGAACAGGCTGAGGCCTGTGGGCCACACAGATTGTCAGGGCCTAAACATGTGTGCAACGCAGGACTGAGCCACAGTTGACATGGGGAGGCCGATGAGATGGCAGGCAATGTATGTAACCAAGGACTCATATTACAGTGATCATCCAGTCAAGGACACATAGGGGCATGCGTGCAATGCACATGGAGCATGAATGGGCACTCATGTCCCTGCGGGACATCTGACCCATGCACAGTCCAAGTGAGATACCCTGCATCGAGTACTAAGGCTGTACCACACGGCATATGTCTGGCAGTTTCCACGCTGGAAGTTAGCATCTACACAGGACACATGAACAATATACTACACATTGGCAAGATTGAAGCAGACCAGTGCAAAGGTGGAACTGGAGTGCAGAGTGGCAGAGGATGGGCAAGGGAGCATGCCCACATGGAGTCCCGCATGCAGGCAGAGGAGACATGCATGACGGTAGAATTGCATTACTTACACATCAGAACCATGTACGCGTCACATGTAGCAGCAATCATGCACAACACATCCCACAAGTGAAACACACACGTCCTCAACAAACACGCATCAACACTCACTGGACTGGGCATCAAAGTCCAGCATCTCTCCCACTCCTTCGACCAATTCAGGTGGTATGAACTCCGCAACGAGAGCCTCATGCGGAGTGAGTTCTTCCTCCTCTGGTGCAGGCCCACCGCCAGTCACCAGAGTCAAGTTGTAATTTGAGGCACGCTTGGCCTTAGTGCTGCGCTTGATGTCATTCCAACGCTTTTTGCATTCCTGCGCCGTGCGCACCTCATGGCCGAACGAACTGACATGTTCCGCAACATGCTTCCAGTGGGTGTCACGTTGGGCAGCCGTAGTCTGACTATTGGCACCCACTAGCATGTCACGGCTGTGGCCCCTCACGTAGTCCACGAGGAAGTCCAGTTCCTGCTTACAGAAAGGCTTCTTCCTCGATGTGCAGGAGGTCGTGGCTGTGTGTGGGGTCCCAGCCTGTGCTGCAGGTGCAACCTTCCTCCTCTTGGACTGTGGCGCAGACCCTGGCTGACTTATGCCGCCCTGACCAGTATGGCCAGTGGGTTCGGTGGATTGAGCCAAGGGAGTGGCAGGTGGAGGGATGACCAAAGGCCTGACTTGTGTCAGTGGCAGCTGGGTGCCCACTAATGGACCCTGTGCAGCAACATCAGCTGTGGCAGGGTCATTGACCGCAACGGTCCTGGTTGGCAGACTCACAACCGGGGTGCTGTTGGGTGCATCTGCCCCTGCACTTGCCAACACCCGGCTGTTCGGGGCAGCAGATGACATGACTGCCCCAGGGACACGTGTCTTGGTCTGAGCAGCCTGGCGTGCCCCTATGGTTTCCCCCCTGGCCTGTTGGAGATCTACCAAGGGCTCTTCAAGTGCCAACGCAGCCTGCGCTGGCAGACCCTGAGCCTGGGTGGCAGTGTCCACAGTTGCACCTGCAGCTACCACTACCCTTCGGCCCGTGGCAGTCGATGGAACGGACTGCCGGGTCATACGGGTGCCAGTGCCAGATGCAGGAGCTGCATCCCCCGGAACCACAGGGGGTGGTGGCATGGCTGCACCGACACATGGCACAACATTGCAACGCTCAGGCACCCCAAAACTGCAGTAAAACCGTGCACGCAACCCTGCAGCCTACGTGCGTGGATTCAACCTCCCGCAGTACGCGGTGGCACCCAGTAACACGAATAACGCGTACGCGTGGGACACGCAGGCTACTATGACATCGAAAATGGGTGCGATACACAGGGGCACCCGCAGTGGGAAAAAGAGCGTGTGCGACTCACCGTCTGACTAGCGCGATGGAGAAAAACACGCGTAGCCAATACCCCCGGCAAAAGAAGAGATACATCCTTGATAGCTGTGAAGTTGTGATGGCGCGCGAAACAACAGGAAGCAGCAACACACGTCGGTGTCCAAGAAAGGCATGTACAGCGAACTGCTGGGCCCGCTCACCTTTAACCCGTGCTGAGGAAAACGCACGCGCGCGTCACGTCACTTACGCGCATGGGCCCTTTCCTCGTATTACACGCGGACATGCAGTTTTCCACGTGCGCTTACGCGCATGGGCCAGTTCCTCGTATTGCACGTGGACGTGCAGTTTTTCACGCGCGCTTACGTGCATGGGCCCTTTCCTCGTATTGCCCGAGGACGTGCAGTTTTCCACGCGCGCTGAAATGCCCATGCACGTCTGTACGCGTCACGTCACAGGGGCGCTTGCGCTTGAGGGGCCTTCTGTCCAATGAAAATGCATATGCGTGCAGACGCGCTTACGCGCTAAGGGCCTTTCCTCGAATTACAGGCTGACGTGCAGATTTTTCACGTGCCAAATCACTCCGTATCAAGCTGGCCACGCGTAAGCACACGGAAGACCACGCTCCTGCCCAGAAGGCCGAACTACTGCCCCCCAGAGCCCCGAGCACGCTCCCACCTGCCATCTGCTGCTGCCTGACTGCCTGCTGCCCACGTGCCCTGCCATTTGCTGCCTGCACATCAGCTAGGGGTGCTGTTGCTGTGACCACCCCTGCTGGAACCGAAGACTCCCGACTGGGATTCCATCGCTCCACAGTCCAGCCCCAGGACCCAGTTGCCCACCCACTCCTGCCTCTGGGGTTGTCATGTCGGGGCAAACACCATCTGAGACCACTGACAACCCCCGGCCAGAGAGGCAGAGGGGCACCAGCTTCAGTGCCACCGAAGTTGGTGTCCTGGTGGAGCAAGTCCTGGGGCAGTATGATGCCCTCTTCGGAAGTTCCCGCGCCGACAAGGAAGGACGGACTCGGATCTGGACTGACATCGTGACTGCCATCAACGCGGAGGGGGTGGCAGTCCGGGACTTACAACATGTCAAGAAGCACTGGGAGGACTTCAGGTCCAGGACCCTGAACAAGGCCCGGCGCCTCTTGAAGGCAGCGGATGCCAAGGGGCGCCGGGACCACTTGTCGGAAGAACAGATGAGGGTCCTGGAACGCATATCCCCAGCGCTGCACGTCCAGGTCCTTGAGAGGCAGACCCGTCTGGAGTCGAGCGGTGAGTGTACATGCATCCTGATTGTGAGCAGTGCGTGTGGTGATTATTCAGTAGTGTGCAGGTTGCACATCTGTTTGTATGGGGTCGAGTATGGGTGGGGGTGTACAGGGCGTGGGGCTGACACATGCGAGGGCTGGAATGTGTGAGACATGGATGGTGCTTGTGTGTGTAGGCTTGCATGCCAAATGCAGTTGTGTGGGCACACATGTTTGGATGAAGGTGTATGTAAGTAGACATGTCCGTGATGTCACGCATGTATGTTGTTTTTGGCTGCATGTATCAGCACTGTGTACATGTTCATGTGTGTGTATTTGACAAGGGTGCAACAGTGATGCAACATGGATGCATGTGACAGCGGTATGTGGAAGCCTGATTGGCAGATGTGACATGGATGCCCGTCTGAACACTGTGACACTTGGGAGAGGTGTACACATGCATGCAAGTGTGGTGGTGTGTGTACATGTGTGGTGCACTTCCTGTGTTGCATGTGATGTCTGGCTCACCTTTGGCTGATCATGCTGTTGTATGTGTATGGATGGTGGTGGCAGTTGCGATATGGCTGTGGTATGGCTCATGTGTGCAAGTTGTAATGACATGTGTGTTGGGGATTGTGATGACATGTCTCAGGTTTGCCAATGCCACTCATGTACAACTGTCATGTGTGTATGTGTCCATTGTACAGTGCCCTGATGGCTGTGTTTTGTTTCTCCCTGTCTGCAGCGTCAACTGATGAAGAGGGCGGAGAAGGTGCTGTGGAGCACAGCGGCGGCTATCCCACCTCCAGCCGGAGACGGAAGGCCCGGCTCCCCTCCCATGTTGTGATCTCGTCGGGGAGTGAGGAGTCCGGTGCCGCGTCCCAGGCCGCAGCTGCCGGGGGGAGGTCCAAGAGGCGGAGGTTGGAGTTGGACTCCTCGGCAGCAGAAGGGGCAGCTGGGACCCCACAGGGCCCAACAGGGGAAGATGGCACGGAGTCATCCAGGTTGGTGGGGGGTTTGGTGGAGGAGGAGGCCGTGCAAGCACCAGAGATGGGGTCTGGAGGTGGGGATCCCAATGGTGTTAGTGGTGCAGTGCAGGACCAGGGACAGGAGGCAGCACAGGCCGCCGCCGAGGTGCCTGTTTGCAATCCTGTCCCTGATCCTGTCCCTGCATCATCTTGCACCAGCAGGGATGCCTACGTCCAGACCCGTTTTCAGGCAGGGGATGAGCTCACGTCAACTGGCCTTCCTCTGCCTGCGGACGTGGCTATCCGGGTCCGAGTTGAGCCTGTCCTGGCTGGTGTGGCGTTGCGTCAACGGGCCATGCGAGGTGACCTGCAGTCTTTTCAAGAGGAGACTCCATGTCATCTCGAATGGCTCGTTGACCACGTCAGCCTGCTGGGACAGGTCACCCAGGCTGGATTCCTCCGTCTGATGGGGCTTGCTACGACCCCCCTCCTCAACTGGACCCCCTACACGCCAGTCGGCCTCTGTGCCATCTTCCCACCCATCAGTCACCTGGGTGCCCTGTGGAGCTGCCTCTGACGGTGCGGCCAGGCTGGTGGAGGAGGCATCCCTGCCACAGTCGGGAGTCGGACGTCCAGCAGGGGTGGCCACATCTACGACTGCACCCCAGCCGGCGGAGGATGTGCAGGCAGCAGGAGGCAGTGCACGGGCAGAGGCACAGCAGCAGCAGCAACGTGGTGGGAGCCATGAAGGCTCGGGGCCTTCAACATCGGAGGGGCAGGCATCGGCCGGAGGGCAGGAGGACCCAGGACAGAGAGTGTCTTCCGTGTGGCAGCGGTTGAGCCACGCCATAGATGCGGAGCGGCAGCGGGCGGAAGAGGCACGGCTCACAATGGTCAGAGCGGAGAACTCCATGCGGAGGTCCCTGAGGCGGGCCGAGTGCCTCGAGGCAATCCGCAGGGTTTTGGAGGTGGAGACGTCGACGGCCCTGCGGACCCTCAGGGACATGGAGGAGGACCGCCTCCGGGACATTGAGGAGGAGTTCGATGATGCCCTGGCCCGGGACATCCACAAGTGAGCCGTGAAACTAGCCCGCTGCCCTTGTACATAGTTATGTAGGTAGTGTTAGGTTTCATTTTTGTTTTGATTTTATTTGGACCTTTCGGACATTGGCCACATTTTTGTATATAGTTTATTTTATTAGTTAGTGTAGTTAGATAGGTTTCCTTTCTTTTGTTGGGATAATGGACCCTGGCTTGTTCCCATGTACATAGTTCACTGTTGGATTGTATTTTTTTCTCACTTCTTAACCATGGGGCAATGGCTTTCTTTTTTATTTCCCATTGGATTTTATTTTGTGGACATTGACTTTGGACAACATTACTTTGGAATTTTATTTTTGGTTTTACTTTTTTTCACGGACATGCTTCTTTTAATTTTTGTACATTCACATTTCTGTTTCTTCATTTTTGATTCTATTTATGTTTCCTTTAATACATATTTTTTTTGGTGAACTTCAATGAGTGGTATCTCACTGGTTTCATGCATTTCATGATATGTGTTTTGAAATTCACTGACACCAATTGGGTGTATGTGAGGGAGATGTGTTTGTTTCGGAACTTGCAATTGGTGTTCTGTGATGTAATTGCAAATTATGAGTGGGTGGATGCAATACTCAGGTGGGTGTTTTGCATTTGGAGGCTGACCATAGGGACCAGGGATCTAAATTGTGATGACATGTTGGCTGGGGAACATGAGTTGCACATGGGTGGGGGCCTGCTGGCAGGTGCCCCACAGTGCTGGGGGGTGGGGGTGGTGGGGAACATGAGTTGGACATGGGTGGGGGCCTGCTGGCAGGTGCCCCACAGTGCTGGGGGGTGGGGGTGGTGGGGAACATGAGTGGGACATGGGTGGGGGCCTGCTGGCAGGTGCCCCACAGTGCTGGGGGGTGGGGGCGCTGGGGAACATGAGTTGGACATGGGTGGGGGCCTGGTGGTGGGTGCCCCACAGTGCTGGGGGGTGGGGGTGGTGGGAGACATGGGTGGGGGCCTGGTGGAGGCTGCCCCTGGTGGCTGGGCGGTGGGGGTGGTGGGAGACATGGGTGGGGGCCTGGTGGAGGCTGCCCCTTGTGGCTGGGGGTGGGGGTGCTGGGAGACATGGGTGGGGGCCTGGTGGAGGCTGCCCCTGGTGACTGGGGGGGTGGGGGTGCTGGGAGACATGGGTGGGGGCCTGGTGGTGGGTGCCCCTGCACTGCTGGGGGGTGGGGGTGGTGGGAGACATGGGTGGGGGCCTGGTGGAGGCTGCCCCTGGTGGCTGGGGGGTGGGGGTGGTGGGAGACATGGGTGGGGGCCTGGTGGAGGCTGCCCCTGCACTGCTGGGGGGTGGGGGTGGTGGGAGACATGGGTGGGGGCCTGGTGGAGGCTGCCCCTGGTGGCTGGGGGGTGGGGGTGCTGGGAGACATGGGTGGGGGCCTGGTGGTGGCTGCCCCTGCTGACTGGGGGGTGTGGGGGTGCTGGGAGACATGGGTGGGGGCCTGGTGGTGCGTGCCCCTGGTGGCTGGGGGGTGGGGGTGGTGGGAGACATGGGTGGGGGCCTGGTGGAGGCTGCCCCTGGTGGCTGGGGGGTGGGGGTGCTGGGAGACATGGGTGGGGGCCTGCTGGCAGGTGCCCCAAAGTGCTGGGGGGTGGGGGTGGTGGGGAACATGAGTTGGACATGGGTGGGGGCCTGCTGGCAGGTGCCCCACAGTGCTGGGGGGTGGGGGTGGTGGGGAACATGAGTTGGACATGGGTGGGGGCCTGCTGGCAGGTGCCCCACAGTGCTGGGGGGTGTGGGTGCTGGGGAACATGAGTTGGACATGGGTGGGGGCCTGGTGGTGGGTGCCCCACAGTGCTGGGGGGTGGGGGTGGTGGGAGACATGGGTGGGGGCCTGGTGGAGGCTGCCCCTGGTGGCTGGGGGGTGGGGGTGCTGGGAGACATGGGTGGGGGCCCAGTGGAGGCTGCCCCTTGTGGCTGGGGGTGAGGGTGCTGGGAGACATGGGTGGGGGCCTGGTGGAGGCTGCCCTTGGTGACTGGGGGGGTGGAGGTGCTGGGAGACATGGGTGGGGGCCTGGTGGTGGGTGCCCCTGGTGGCTGGGGGGTGGGGGTGGTGGGAGACATGGGTGGGGGCCTGGTGGAGGCTGCCCCTGCACTGCTGGGGGGTGGGGGTGCTGGGAGACATGGGTGGGGGCCTGGTGGAGGCTGCCCCTGGTGGCTGGGGGTGGGGGTGCTGGGAGACATGGGTGGGGGCCTGGTGGAGGCTGCCCCTGGTGACTGGGGGGGTGGGGGTGCTGGGAGACATGGGTGGGGGCCTGGTGGTGCGTGCCCCTGGTGGCTGGGGGTGGGGGTGGTGGGAGACATGGGTGGGGGACTGGTGGAGGCTGCCCCTGGTGGCTGGGGGGTGGGGGTGCTGGGAGACATGGGTGGGGGCCTGCTGGCAGGTGCCCCACAGTGCTGGGGGGTGGGGGTGGTGGGGAACATGAGTTGAACATGGGTGGGGGCCTGCTGGCAGGTGCCCCACAGTGCTGGGGGGTGGGGGTGGTGGGGAACATGAGTTGGACATGGGTGAGGGCCTGCTGGCAGGTGCCCCACAGTGCTGGGGGGTGGGGGTGCTGGGGAACATGAGTTGGACATGGGTGGGGGCCTGGTGGTGGGTGCCCCACAGTGCTGGGGGGTGGGGGTGGTGGGAGACATGGGTGGGGGCCTGGTGGAGGCTGCCCCTGGTGGCTGGGGGGTGGGGGTGCTGGGAGACATGGGTGGGGGCCTGGTGGAGGCTGCCCCTGCACTGCTGGGGGGTGGGGGTGGTGGGAGACATGGGTGGGGGCCTGGTGGTGGGTGCCCCTGGTGGCTGGGGGGTGGGGGTGGTGCGAGACATGGGTGGGGGCCTGGTGGTGGGTGCCCCTGCACTGCTGGGGGGTGGGGGTGGTGGGGAACACAAGTTGGACATGGGTGGGGGCCTGCTTGCAGGTGCACCACAGTGCTGGGGGGTGGGGGTGCTGGGGAACATGAGTTGGACATGGGTGAGGGCCTGCTGGCAGGTGCCCTACGGTGCTGGGGGGTGGGGGTGGTGGGGAATATGAGTTGGACATGGGTGGGGGCCTGCTGGCAGGTGCCCCACAGTGCTGGGGGGTGGGGTGGTGGGAGACATGGGTGGGGGCCTGGTGGAGGCTGCCCCTGCACTGCTGGGGGGGTGGGGGTGGTGGGAGACATGGTTGGGAGCCTGGTGGAGGCTGCCCCTGGTGGCTGGGGGGTGGGGGTGGTGGGAGACATGGGTGGGGGCCTGGTGGAGGCTGCCCCTGCACTGCTGGGGGGTGGGGGTGCTGGGAGACATGGGTGGGGGCCTGGTGGAGGCTGCCCCTGGTGACTGGGGGGGTGGGGGTGCTGAGAGACATGGGTGGGAGCCTGGTGGAGGCTGCCCCTGGTGGCTGGGGGGTGGGGGTGGTGGCAGACATGGGTGGGGGCCTGGTGGAGGCTGCCCCTGCACTGCTGGGGGGTGGGGTGCTGGGAGACATGGGTGGGGGCCTGGTGGAGGCTGCCCCTGGTGACTGGGGGGGTGGGGGTGCTGGGAGACATGGATGGGGGCCTGGTGGTGGGTGCCCCTGGTGGCTGGGGGGTGGGGGTGCTGGGAGACATGGGTGGGGCCTGGTGGAGGCTTCCCCTGCACTGCTGGGGGGTGGGGGTGGTGGGAGACATGGGTGGGGGCCTGGTGGTGGGTGCACCTGGTGGCTGGGGGGTGGGGGTGGTGCGAGACATGGGTGGGGGCCTGGTGGTGGGTGCCCCTGCACTACTGGGGGGTGGGGGTGGTGGGGAACATGAGTTGGACATGGGTGGGGGCCTGCTTGCAGGTGCCCCACAGTGCTGGGGGGTGGGGGTGCTGGGGAACATGAGTTGGACATGGGTGGGGGCCTGCTGGCAGGTACCCCACAGTGCTGGGGGGTGGGGGTGGTGGGGAACATGAGTTGGACATGGGTGGGGGCCTGCTGGCAGGTGCCCCACAGTGCTGGGGGGTGGGGCTGGTGGGAGACATGGGTGGGGGCCTGGTGGAGGCTGCCCCTGCACTGCTGGGGGGGGTGGGGGTGGTGGGAGACATGGGTGGGAGCCTAGTGGAGGCTGCCCCTGGTGGCTGGGGGGTGGGGGTGGTGGGAGACATGGGTGGGGGCCTGGTGGAGGCTGCCCCTGCACTGCTGGGGGGTGGGGGTGCTGGGAGACATGGGTGGGGGCCTGGTGGAGGCTGCCCCTGGTGACTGGCGGGTTGGGGGTGCTGGGAGACATGGGTGGGGGCCTGGTGGTGGGTGCCCCTGGTGGCTGGGGTGTGGGGTTGGTGGGAGACATGGGTGGGGGCATGGTGGAGGCTGCCCCTGGTGACTGGGGGGGTGGGGGTGCTGGGAGACATGGGTGGGAGCCTGGTGGAGGCTGCCCCTGGTGGCTGGGGGGTGGGGGTGGTGGGAGACATGGGTGGGGGCCTGGTGGAGGCTGCCCCTGCACTGCTGGGGGGTGGGGTGCTGGGAGACATGGGTGGGGGCCTGGTGGAGGCTGCCCCTGGTGACTGGGGGGGTGGGGGTGCTGGGAGACATGGGTGGGGGCCTGGTGGTGGGTGCCCCTGGTGGCTGGGGGGTGGGGGTGGTGGGAGACATGGGTGGGGGCCTGGTGGAGGCTGCCGCTGGTGGCTGGGGGGTGGGGGTGGTGGGGAACATGAGTTGGACATGGGTGGGGGCCTGCTGGCAGGTGCCCCACAGTGCTGGGGGGTGGGGGTGGTGGGGAACATGAGTTGGACATGGGTGGGGGCCTGCTGGCAGGTGCCCCACAGTGCTGGGGGGTGGGGGTGGTGGGAGACATGGGTGGGGGCCTGGTGGAGGCTGCCCCTGCACTGCTGGGGGGTGGGGGTGGTGGGAGACATGGGTGGGGGCTGGTCGAGGCTGCCCCTGGTGGCTGGGGGGTGGGGGTGGCGGGAGACATGGGTGGGGGCCTGGTGGAGGCTGCCCCTACACTGCTGGGGGGTGGGGGTGCTGGGAGACATGGGTGGGGGCCTGGTGGAGGCTGCCCCTGGTGGCTGGGGGTGCTGGGAGACATGGGTGGGGGCCTGGTGAAGGCTGCCCCTGGTGACTGGGGGGGTGGAGGTGCTGGGAGACATGGGTGAGGGCCTGGTGGTGGGTGCCCCCGCACTGCTGGGGGGTGGGGGTGCTGGGAGACATGGGTGGGGGCCTGGTGGAGGGTGCCCCTGGTGACTGGGGGTGCAGGGGGACATGCGTTGGCGGGCAGTAGTGCAAGTTGACATGTGGGTTGGCTGGGGGTCATGGCCATGGTGGATGGTGTGCCTGCAGAACATGTACTGGGTAGGCCCCTGTGGTGTGAGCCACCTGCAGGGGCCGTGGAGGGTGTAGAGGGAACACCTGGGAGGACCCACACGTGCAATTCACATGTGGTGCTCCCCGCGCACCCCTGTAATACACGTACCCTGATGGAATCGGGTGTGGAACTTCCCACGCACCCCTGAAATGGCCGTACCCTGCTCGCACGGGCCCAATCGCGTGTGGAACTTCCCGCGCACCCCTGGAATACACGTACCCTGATGGAATCGTGTGTGGAACTTCCCGCGCACCCCTGGAATACACGTACCCTGCTGATGTCGCGTGTGAAACTTCCCCCGCACCACGAAATACACGTACCCTGATGAGATTGCGTGCGGAACTTCCCGCGCACCCCTGAAATACACGTGCCCTGCTGATGTCGCGTGTGAAACTTCCCCCGCACCCCAAAATACACGTACCATGATGAAATCGCATGTGGAATTTCCCACGCACCCCTTAAATACACGTACCCTGCTGAAACGCGTGTGGCACTTCCCGCGCACCCCTGAGATACGCGTACCCCCAATCGCGTGTGGAAATTCCCGTGCACTCCTGAAATACACGTACCCTGCTGAAATCGCGTGTGGCACTTCCCGCGCACCCCTGAGATACGCGTGCCCTGCTCGCACGAGCCCAATCGCGTGTGGAAATTCACGCGCACCCCTGAAATACACGTACCCTGCTGAAATCGCGTGTGGCACTTCCCGCGCACCCCTGAGATACGCGTACCCTGCGGAAATCGCGTGTGGAATTTCCCGCGCACCCCTGAAATATGCGTACTCTGCTCGCACGGGGCCAATCGCGTGAGGTACTTCCCGCGCACTCCAGTGATACACGTAGCCCGCTTGCCGTGCTGGTACAGGGTTAGCGCAGCCCTTTGCGCTGGATTGGGTATATTGATGGCTTTTCTCTGCCCGAGAGGCGTTCTTGGGGGCGTAACTGGCGCTGCTGCAGGGTCGCTGCGCCACTGTGCGCCACGGCTGGTTTTGGTGGCTGGAATCCATGAATACGCTGTGCGCGGAAATGTATTTTAGCGCACGCGGCTGGCGCAGGGATTCGCACGCGCACACTGTGCGCCAGCCGCGTGCGCCACTTGTGCGCTGAATTCTATGAATTACCCCCCAAGTCTTTTGCACCTTTCATGTTTTGTTCTCGGTCTGTCCTTAGCATCAACCTGCCAGTCTTTAAATTCAATTAAAAAGGCCTTCAAACAGTTGCAGTTTTTGCAAGTTTCTTTTACTCTGTTGAAATAAAGCTCTTGGGTGCACGTGTTCATTTACATTTCAAAGGGGCATCCTTTTCATTATGGCAGCGAGCAAGATGCTCATCATAAAAGGAAACATTTGCTGTGAATGGTGCCTCTCTCACTGTTACAGAAGAACCTTTCTGATGTCAGCTCACCTTTAAGAAATGTGTCTGTCATGCATTTTCTTCTACAGCTAACACATTGACACTTAGGCAATAATCGTGCATATTGTGAGTTAATGCCAGGTGCTAAGGGCCTTCAGTCTAAGTTATATTGAAAGCTACACAGTTGCTCAAATCTCAACCCTTCAGTATTCTGCTTGACTAATTGTATTGAAAGGGATTCCTCTACCTCATAACTCTTCGTTCCAATTTCACCTTCCAGAAATCTCCTTGCTGCCACTATACCCCTGCTTCACACTTTTCCAATGCAGTGCTACATATCAATCCTCATCACCCCAATTGCCGTCCTGCAAACCCTCCAAACTTTACCACCACTTACATCCTTCTCCTAGCACCATGTGGGTCACTCCTGTCCCGCCTCCACTCTCTAGTTCTGCATGTGGCACTATGGAAAGAGCAAAGGGACTCTATGCAGAATTCCCTTTTACATATTTCACAAAGGCCATTTTGAGTTGGGGGATGCATTTATTTGATGTGACTCTGCTCAACCACACGAACCCTTTAATCAGAGACCTATGTTTGTAATACCTGACATTTGTCAGGTTTACCTATTGCAATGGTGGCAGAGGTGATGGCGACACTCCTACTTAGTAATGGCTGCCACTCTCTTTAAAGACTCTCACTTTACTTGGGCAAATATCAGTCAGTACGGCTTGCCACCATGGCTATTATCGCCATAATAGAGGATACAATCTTTTGGGTTGTTTCTTCTCAGATTGTGTTTGAATGGTACACTTGCTAAATGGAAGCCCGCACACATGCTGCGCTGCGTGCTCTTCCTTCCAAAACAGCAATTTCCCACTGATATAACAATCCTTCTTGCTTGTCACCCTTTGCCTTTAAAACCTACATGAGCAGATCAGTAGATAATAGAGCAGAGGCTTGAGTTTCAGCTGGGCAGGATGTTACAGTAGTGACAGAGGCAGAACTCTGTGAAGTTGAAATATGTTCTTTGAAGTGCCTACATGGGCCTTTTACTAGGTCAGTATAAATGTTTAAATGCCACGTCAGAGATACGAATGTGATACAGAGTGTGTATGGAAGGCGTTTGAAAACTAAGGATGAGTCATTGGAGTGGAGGGAAGGGGTAATTACATTTGCAGCCAGCTAGAAAATATTGTGAAATCTGCTGCTAGAGATATAATGAGTCATTATAGCGAGCAGATCAGGGACTATATCGTATAGAAGCATTACACTTGACACTAATTAACATGGTACTGGTGCCTAGCAGAGGAGCCACACTTCGTGTGCCGATCGATCTGAGCTACATCGCCACCCGTATCCGACATTGTGTCCAGTGAAGCGGTTGCACACAATGCACTGACAGGCAGAGTGCAATTTCCCATAGTTATCAATGCTACATCATCGGGTATTTTCAGGTCGCTTGCTTACAGAGAGACACTGCCTTTGCAGTACACGCGATAGACAATGCTAGCGCTTTAGATTAGTAATACTATTCTAACCAGATTTAAAAAGTAAAAAACCGGGACAGGGCAACTAACATAAAAGCAGGACTAACTTTTGAAAGTGGATGTCAAGGAACTACACTTAAGTAGTGGTTGGAGGAGAAAGAGGTTTAAGTGTTACTGTTCAAATAAACACATTATAATTAATGTATCATTAGTTTATCACAAACTAACACTATCCTAAATTGTAAAATGTAGCATTTCTTCTGTGCGAGATGTGCCTACCAGCTATGAAGACAAACTACCAAAAACCGTGACCACTGCAGTTTCCAATGGAAGCATAATCTTGACAGAGCTGCACATTCTGGGACATTCCCAGCAAAACCGGGACATCTGGTCACCCTGACTATTCTGCAAAGAAATAAGATGTAACAATCATTGCCCTTCACGGTTTGAAAATATTTATAAACCATCCTGAGTTCTGATCAAAAATAATGTTCCAGCACCCCCTTTTTAGGGCGTGAGGAAAGGAATGACGGGATCTTCTGGTAGAGTACAAAATTTGCTGTATGCAAAAAAAAGGGGGGGTGACCTGCACTGAAAAAATAAATGAATATATATATATATATATATATATATATATATATATATATATATATATATATATATATATATATATATATATACATATATATATATATATATATATATATATATATATATATATGCACTATGACTGGCTATGTATGGTTGTGGGGGGAAAACAATCCAATTTGTGCAATTTGTGTGGTATTCACAATTGGAAGTGCCACTTTAGTTAGCATAACATTTACTCTGTGCATTTAGTGACCTGCTGGGAAGGCCGCTCACGTGCTGAACACGCTGTTCTTCACCACTGCTACAACATGTGGGCAGATACAGAAACTGCAGTGGAGAAAATGCTGCAGGCAAAGGTGATTGGTCTGAGAGTCAATACTTCATCACTTCCTACCATCCGATGAGTCAATCACTAAAGCTCAGATGCTGTGCTCCTGGATGTTGTATCAATCTGTCTGATTGGGCGTTTTTCCTCTTCGTTCTGCACTTTGGGATGTTAAGCCTGTGTCTTCGAAGTACTGCTGGAAATAATATGTGACTGTCCTGGCGTTGCCTTTTCCGTCAGTACTCCTGTGGTTTGCGTGCTGGCATCTCTCTGGAGTGTTGCTGTGGGCTGCTTGCTGCATGATGGAGTCTAGATTCATGTAAAATGAAACTTTCAAGGTCACACTTGGTGCGTTATGCTTTGAGCAGTTTTTATTATTAGTGTGTGTCTATTTGCAAGAGCTTGATTTTTGCACCTTAATCAATCCAGTTCACTTTATATCGAAGGAGTAGTAATTGCTCTCTAAACGTTCACAGCAGAGACAATCATATTCACATAAAAATAAACTAAATTTATTGTGACTATTTGACTACTACCCTGCAGGAATATGACGATGAGTACAGGCTATAACGCCCACTCAGCCCTCACACTTCTGCAAACCAAGAGCCAACACAATCACAGAGATAAAACAGGCACAGTCAGAAGATATGCCTCCTTCTCCTTTTGTGGTATCGTCGTGGGGGCGAGGGAAGGCTGTACTCATAAGAGAGGTGTGCATGTGGTTCTGTAGTAACCCAAACAGTGAAGTATAACAGTCCAAAATATAGACATGTCCAATCAAGGTTCTATAAAAAATATATACACTTTAATTAAACACACCATGTACAATAATAACTGACTAGAAACACACTACAGAAAACCCGCCCCTGAGTCAAAAACACATGTAGATGCAGCACTCTGGGTCATGAATCAGGAGTGAAAGACAAGAAAAAGCAACACTGTTCTTGTACTTGTCAGCAAAAAAGGTTTCAAAGTGGCCTAATCAGTCTCTTGGGCCCAGAAATGGACCAAGGGAGCAGTTAACTGTCATACGTACCACCTATGTAGCTCTTGGTGGTCCAGCAGCACTGAACCAGACTTCTTGGCCCTGTGTAACGAACAGGAGAGAGCAAATGGCAGCAATGGATAGTCCTGCTGGCTCATGTGTTGAAGAAGGGGAGGAAGGACTGCTTAGGGGCAATGTGTTTGTCTTGGAAGCAACAGGATCCAAGATATGCAGCCCCTTACTGTGAGGCCCGGTCTGTGTGAACGAGTGTGCATCTTGGTTTCTGTTCCCAGACCAGCGTCCTGTGGAGTGGCTGTCCTAGGGAATGGTGTTACCTTCTCTTACAAAGGAGGAAAGAGCAGTAATTCCCCACAGCTACAGTCCTGTCCGTGGATAGGGTAGGGGTGGGTCTTGTCTGGGAGGAATAGACATAATACTTCCACAGCTGAACTGGGACCACAGAGCTGACATATGTGCAAAATCATATTGAATGTGGCTTTAATAATTATGAGAATACCATCCACCATAGACTAACTCAGGCATGATTTATGTTTAAAGATTATTCTGCCACCAGGGGGTAGACCCATGATTATAGTGGTTTTGGAACAGGGGTGCATATTTTAAATGCACCACCTGTGTTGCAGATACTTGGATGTCACTGCAGCTGTCAGGAGGGTACCTGTGACCTTTGAACCTGCTCTGTGCCACTGGTAGAGCAGGTGCTGCAAATCAGGATACTGACGCAACAGCGCACAAGTACACACTCTGCTTTTGGCATGGAGTTTATGACAGGGCAATCTGATAAGCAGTTTTCCCTTTCAAAGATGGAATTACCCACATCTGAATTAAAGGCTTTCAAACCCTTAGCAATTCATCACATATATTTCCTTCTCAAAATAGCTTTTGAATTATATCCCCAATAAGTGATCACTGTGCAGGATATAACCCCACGTAAAGAGTTGTATACTGATAATAAAGTGCCAGAAGATAGTAAATGGCTCTCCAAAGGGAAATCATTTCCCACGATCTAAATATGGACAACACATATTTTCTCCAGATTTTCTTTTTGTTAACGGGCACAAAAGTCAAAGCAGGGTTTTGATCTCTTGAGGCACCAGCTTGCAGAAACATGTATCATTTGTATTTGATATACATTTCCGTTCCTTTAGTGCCCTCGACCTAAGGCTGTAAAGGCATGTTCATGTGAGCACATGAGTGACCTGTACTCCTTATTTCATTCATATCCGGTTCATCTTCAAGGTCACATCAGCTTTCACTGAATCTTGAATTAATGATTCAGACAGCGACAGATTTGTATTTTTCCATGACCAGACACAGGAAAAAGTGTGCACAGCTGTATCATGCCAGTGGTAGAGTATACACCTGTTTCTTGTTGCATCAAGTAAATGGCAGCACTTTTCAGAAAAACAACGATTAGACATAAAATTGTTTCTTGTTTTTGCACAGACTGAGAGTTTATATTTCCCCATACTCCTGTGCTACAAGACGCAACCAATACCATTTTTGTCAAATGGGTCAGTGCGGCGGGTTCCAACTGGAGGGCACCTTCGTTACTTCGTGAGTACTCTATGCTTAATTTGGGACACTGGTGTAGAGTGTTCATTTAGTCGATTAATTTAGGCTAAATTATTGGAAGTGCTACCTCTCAAATAACAAAACCAAGTACGCCATTTAAACTGTTTATCCTCAAGCCCATTTGGCCACATAATCCCGGTTGAAGCTGCAAACACGTGGAACACCCTCCCCCTTGCCATTAGATCTGATCCACCCCACTCCTCATTCCACAGAAAACTCAAATCATGGCTCCTTACGACAAGCAGTAGTTTTCTCACCTGTGCTGACGACACTGTACACCTTACCTGCTGAATTGTACATTTGAACTAACTATTGAGAACCTTCACTCTGCACCCTGTAAATTATGTATGAACCTGTACATAGTGTACACTTTGTAAAGACGTACCTCTACATTTAATAACGGTATCGTATGTTGCCTATGGTGACCTCTAATGTTTTTACTCTGTATTTCCAGCACTCAGATACCTACAGGTTAGGCACGCTTTATAAATGCCCAAAAAAAAAATAAATAATTGTGAGTGTTGCACCCACACACCTGCAGTTTGACTTTCCACCATTCATATTCTTATCAGTTTGGCACAAACATTCAACATGCTCTGTTTGTAGGCTCTGAAGTAGCTTGCAGATGGAGTGCTCAAAGCACCGCATCATCAGCAAAGGCCCTGATGTTCCCTTTCCCAACTCTTCCTGTGTGCGATGCGAGTTTGTTCAGATCCAGCGACTGGGATTTTATAAAGAGATTAAAAAGGATGGTTGCTAAAACACACCCGGCGGGGGTGGGGGAGGGGCTTCCTGTCTTTCCTCATGCCAAACTGTAACTTCAAGATTGCGTCAATTTTGGTTAAAGTTGACAATGCATTATGTTGTGCACCCATTTCTCTGAAGCTTTCCCAAACTTGTCAAAGTTATGCAGCAAGCACGTGTGAAAGGCACACTGCACGAGTTCCACAGGGTAGTTTTTTTACGTCAGTAGTTTTTGTCCTCGCAAAAGCGCTCTGTGTTTAAACATTAATCCCTTGTTCTTCAATGGTAGCTCAATTTTTTAGAACCATTAACCCTCTGTCATGGGATAGCGTCTTTGACGCACATCCGGCATTTTACTTGGCAATAGGCTAATTCTGAATTGGCAAAATGTTCAACTTTAAGTGCTAGCATATCAGCAGACAGTTGTTGGGGTTTTGGTATTTTCAATATTATATGCATTATGTTTGTGCGTGATGGGCTGTATGTGGACTTGCTAGTAACCATGTGGGATGCTATAGCATGGTGGCATTGGGCATGAGCAGCACTGGATGTGTCTAAATGACCTTTTGTGACTCTGTTCATGCATTCCAAATGGCCCTTTCCATGTGAGTGGAAGAGGGTGGATTTGTCTGTATATCTGTACTCATAAAACGCTTTGGCCTAAGCGCTGGGCATGATCAGATAAAATGGTACACATTCATGAAATACAAAATCAACAATCCGAAATTTAAAAAAGAACAAAGTGAGAACAATACTCTTTATATATAGAACGAAAAATGGAAACACAATGCAACACAGAGGCTCAAGGGCCAATAGAAAGTGGAAGTTGGTGCTTTGGAGCAACAAGGGCAAAAAGTGAAATTGAGATTGAGTGTAAGGAGGACAGAGAACAGTGAGAGAAAATTGTGACAGAGACCTAAGAGTATGAGCAGGGCAGTTATGTCGAAATAATAGAAGAAATATAGGGTTGGCTGAAGGGCTCTGCAGGGAAAGGTGAAGGGGCAAAGTTTGGTATGGGGTGCTGGAACCCCGCTTCATGAAAAATAGAAAGTGCTTGAGAAAATGCATCCCAACCTTTTGAAGGGTCAGAAATGAAAGTCAGACACCGAGTTTTAATGTGTTTAAAATTAGACATTTTAATAAAATAAAATGGTTCGGATAAAGGCCTTTCTGTCCATATTCTGAAGACAGTGTCCTTACCTATGAAATCAAAAGTAAAGATCAATCTGTGTCTCTTCGTCTAAAGTATGCAAGCTGTCCTTGTGTCCAAAACATATATGGCCCTCACAGTCACACTAAAATGAACAACAACATGTGTCTCTGCTTTAACTTCAGTAAACATTTGCAAACAACCAAATATGTAAATCCAAAAAAAACAGTCCTTGTATGTAGGGGATTGTTCCCTTCCCCTGAACGGTTTCAGATGGAATACCAAATGTGTTCAGTTCAAACAATAGTTCTTAAAGAGTGGTGGACATGTCTCTTTCACATAACACGTCCTTAAAATGATGAAAAGTCTCTTTTCCAAACAATGGCGGCTTCAAGGATGGCAACACATCTCTTGGCAGCATAAGAAACAATGTTTTAACACTTTCTTTAGAGTGGTCTGATGAGAACATTGTCTTTTCCAAAAGGAGCCCTCAACAAATGGTAGAAATGTCTTTTACACAACACCTTCTTGAGAATGACAAAGTATCTTTTCAAAGTAGTGATGGCTTTTATATGAATGATAAAAAGTGTCTCTTCTACTCCGCCATTTATGAAAGAAGATCTCCTGGTACTCTCCTGCCAGGAACCCCTTTCACAAAGTCTTCTCTTTTCAAACAATTTATGTAAATGGTCTCCTCGTATACTCTGCTGCCAGGAAACCTTTCAACTATCTCTTTTCTCTTCACAAATGCTATATGGATCTCCTGGTATATTCCCCTGCCAAGAATCCCCATCTGGGCCTAGTAGATTCATTGGTACGCTCTCCTGTCAGGTATCTTTTCCCCAAAGGCTTACTGCCTGATGCACTTCTTTCACCAGGTCTTCTACTACTCTTTCAGTTCTCTTTCTCTTTAAGTATAACTCAGTTGTATTCCTTCAATGTTTATACTCTATTGACTCAAGGTAAAACTTGTTCCAACTTCCCCCACATTGTCATCCCTTACAAGGAGACTTATTCAAGTTGTGATTGTTATCTTCATTGTTAGCATTCATAGGCTTTTGGCAATACTTGTTCCAATCTTCTCTATACTGAATGTTCATATATGAAGATGTAAACAGATCTTGACTTTCAATTTCTTAATTAAAGGGAATTTTCTCATGACATTTACTTCAGCTTTCTCCATATCGACATCGCATATATAGAGACGTGTGTAAATTCAGTCTTTTTATGTCACTTGCTTGACATTTAAAGTAAATTCCCAATTGGTTATACACCTGTCTGTACGCTCCAGGGCTCCCAATACTCTTGGGCAGACTCACCAGTGTTGCTGGCATGTCTGACCTCTGGCGTATGTCTGCAGCGATGTTCGTGCCTCAGAGAAACATTCCCTGCCTTGCAGACCCTCTCACGGTTCTCCTGTTGGTTACTCCATCAACCGCCAGTGGAACGTTTGCCTTTCACCTTGATTGTGTCCTCGACAGCCTCTCAACGGCTGCTGGCTTGTCAACGGTTCCTCTGTGGCACACGCTCTGCATCGCCTTGTCTCTTGCTTTACTGTTTCTGTTTCGCGGTGTGCCCACTCTGCATCTCTCTTCTCCTCCTCTACTGCTCTCATGAAAAGGCACAACATTTTTTAATATCCCTCACAGCTGATTGACATTACAACAACTAGTATGCACATTGGTGTTTTTTCAGCTCCACATTAACTTCTTTCTCCTCTGATTCATCCCAGTACTGAAGGTTTTAGGGGAGTTGAAATCCAGGGAGCTCTGGACCTTTTAAAGCAATGTTGCTTTAGGTTTTTGCTCACTTCATAAACAACATTAGCAGGAGATATTAAGTGAGCATTTCAAACATATGAATTGTGAATGGCATCCTACCTAGGGTGTTTGGTAAGAAAGGGTTTTAGGGTTTTGCCATTGGAAGGATTGTTATAATGACCACATGCCTTCTGGAATTTATGTAGTCAAGGGTCATCCTCAAAATGAATCGAAGAATACAGCATCTCTCCTGATGGGGTCCTTACATTTTCCTCAGAGCCATCTCCTCCCATGTGATCCTGCCTCATAATGCCACCCCCAGGGTCAGTATCACGTAGCAGCTGCCATCCCCTGGCCACATGAATTCATCACAATCCACTTGCAGTAGCATTTCTGAGTACTAGCACATAGTATTTGTGAAAGAGTATGAAATCTAAGAGGCCAATGAAAGCCAGGTCTTTCTTTTCCAACACAATGGCCCTCATTACAGGTTTGCCAGTATCCCACTGGTAATTCCAGTGGGATAGCGAAAAACATTTCTTACCATTTCTGCCACCCGATATCTCGTTATTGCCGTGATATTACAGCTGATGGAGATGCCAGTAAATTACCATTCCAAGAACTCCATGGAATGTGAGTGCTGGAATTACCGGCTCTGGTCGTACCAGTGCCTGTGATTACCGCATTTATTTGCCCGCATGTGCCTGAACTACTGGCAGATTACTGCCTCTACTGGCAAACTTGTGTTTCCCAAGTCCGGAAAAATTGCTGGTGCCGGAATTAACAGCATTTTTTCCAGACCGGGAACTCATAATGAGTACCAATGTCATTGGATACATTATGTTTAGATGCCACACTACTTATTGGTGTTTTTGTTGTTGGTGGGCTTCAGTCACCTTCATGGTAAGTTTCACGTGTCTTAAAATGGTATTCTACACTTACATCTAAGGCTGGCCACCAATACCTTTCTCATAGGTTCCATTTTAAAAATGTATTCTGCAGGTGGCCAGAAGTAAGGTGTGTAAGGTATGGGGTTAACACTACAGAGGATTAGTCTAACTTATTCTCTTTCTGGGACCTTGTTTAGGAAGCAAGATGTAAGAAGATTCAATTCAACACTACAGCTAAGTCAATGCCTAGTCTGGGATACTGAATGGAAACCCTTATTGATATATCTTTATGTCCAGTTCATGAGTTCTGGATGACTACCCCTATATAACACCCCCCTCTTAGAATCCCCCTGACCCCACTGAGCCAAGAAGCAGGTTTGTTTTGTAAATTCAAAAGGTTTATTTGAGAAATAAAACAAAATATAGATACCACGCTTTTATAATAAATTAATAATCGATATCACCCTTATAAATATAATGTTAATCAACAATGGGTAATCTGACACTAGCACACTTCTTTATAGTCAATGAGGAGTGGGTGTAGGATGGATAAAGTAGCAAAAATACTTTTATGATTTCAAGGAAAAAGCAATGGGGAATAAAATGCAGTACACAATACTTGATATGATTTTAGCAAAAGATAAGATAATCACTTTTTCTCTGGAAATTCACCCCCCTCTCCTATGCAATGTAAGAAATGGAAGATGGAAAGAGGAGCACACAGTTCTCAGGAATGCAACCAAATACAATACGAAATTCAATTCCCACCCCAGCAAGCTTAGAGAAAACAGGTATGAGTTTTAAAACACAGGCCCCAGTGCTTTGAATGTGGTGGCAATGAAGTGAGAAATATGCTGAAAATGCTTTTAATTCCCTTTAGGAGGTTCAGGGTGAGTGAGAGATACTTGGGATGAGCTCAGGCTCACTATAGCAATGATTCAGGGATGGTTATTAAGAGGCAAACAAATTTTTAGCACAGGAAAGCAAAAAAGCTGCTATCTTTTTACAGGTAAAGAAATCAGGCCAAATCGCAAATCGCAGCAAAATTTGCAAGTGCGTGAATCGTGATTACGGCACAAGTATACGGAGTAGCAAGTCTAGGTTTGTTGGAAAGCTGAGAGTCTAAGCTTTCAGATGAAAGTTGAATTCCGTTCCTAGCCCAAACGGTTCCAGAGATACGGACAATTAAATAAAGGTAGTTTTTCGGATTTAAAGTAAACTCAAAATGACAGGTGACAGCTTGCAGCTTCAGAATTGTCAGGTGACAGTTGTGCAGCTTTACAAATGACAGATGACACGATTTCTAGGAGGCTGTTCTACTTAGGTTAAAATAGTTTGGATTAGATTATTTTAAATAAGAGATTGGTTCTGCACAGTTCTGATAGGTACTCACAATATAAATTTGAAATAGGCCTCGCCATGGATCTGGTCAGGTTTTGGTCTGGACTCCGGTTCTGGTCTCGGCACTTCATAGTGATCTGGGTCAGCTCTCTGGTTCTGCTCACAGCGGTCTGGGTCACTCTGGATCTCTGGTCTGGTCTCTGGCAATTGTTCTTGGCAAAAGAATTCAGACAGCTCGCCCGGCTGTGGAATACTTTTCAAATGATTTTAAGGTTGCTGAGACCTGCTGAGAAAAGTTCTCAGTTTGTGGATTTAGGCCCTTGCTTTAAGTTCTGAAGTAAAGTTCTGGTCTTCAGAGATTGATGGATTTGAAGTCTCGATCTCTGGATGTGAAGTCGTCGGTCAGCATGCTCCGCAGCAAATGGAATTGAATCTCTCTACCTGTCCCAGCAGTCTCTTTTTATGTGTTTTGAAAATGGGTGTGTGCCTGGGCCTAGCTAAGCCTGCCCCTCTCACTTATCATTGGCCAATTCCTCTCTCTCCCTTGATTGGGGGAAGTAAATGTGAGTCAGAGTGATGCTGTAGGTTTTATGGTCAGAGGAACCTCCCCTTGTCAGATTGCACACAAATCTATTTCTGACCCAAATACATATTTATCTATGTACCATTTTTCTAATATTGTAGGCGCAGTTAACATATTTTCTGTAGCACCAAACCATCCGATCCCTGTCTTTGTACGATGTCATGTCCACTTATGACAGAATTCTCCCCTTTTCATCCAGATAACGACCTCTAAACCTTTCCAGATTTTACACAAATGTGCACCAGGGATATGGGTTACAGATGATGAAGTGTCAGATTTTTAACATGCATACATTTATATCTTAAAATGTGCACCGAAAAATCACAAAAATAATGATATTACTTATATAATTCTGACAAGTCCACACTATGAGTTATCTATCTTTTTAAAATTATGCTCTGGTCAAAAAGGGGTGTGGCTTCCCACATCACAGGGTGGAATAACTGGTTTATCCACTTCCCCCAAGCTCAGCTGCTAGCAGAGGCACTGCCCCTCCCAGTTTCCCCTAAGAGGAAGCCACTTTTACGACGCCCCCAATATAACATTTGCCTGAGTCCAGGACAGCCCTTTGTTCAACTCCCTGTAGTCCCCAGCTGCCACTCCCCTTTCGATTAACAGGGCCATGTGACCTCAGGATGCAGCCAGGCCTGGCAGGGAACACAGCTGTTTATCCAGCTTCAACTCCTGTCGGGGGTAGTTGTCAGTCAGAATCCAGTTTCACTAAGCCAGGTTTCAGCTAAATGTCACTTTTTGTTCCCAGTTTTCTACATTCAAATCAAACTGACAATGTTTACATATACATTAAATAATTACTTCCTTCAAGTCATTTCAGAATATAGTTTTACATTGTATCCACCTCTTAGCAAGTCTTTCCTTGGTCTGGTTTTGTTTCATTTGTTCAGTTTTACACAAAAGTCTGGTGGTTTTAAATGCCGGCTTTCTGATAGTGGTGAGTACTGGTAATGCAACCATTTTTGGGATTAAGAAAATGAATTCCCCGAGTTGCTTTTTTGGCAATCAGCATTGCCATTCCCAATGGTTTCAGGCTACTGTGTGTGTAGCCCACTGGTGGTTTTAGGCAGTGCCCTCCTGTGCTCACAACATAGGCAAAAATGGGTGGCAGCCTATTCTTCATGTTTTCTCTGTGCACTCTCTGGGGAGTTCTGGCCATCATGATGTTTTCCATGCCAGTACTGCACAGTTTTATTGTAGGGCTTGGATGCATGGGTAAAAACATCCCACAAAGACCACCCTGAGCAACATGTGTTTGAAACCTGGTCCCTCACTTAGAGGCTGGACTCCAGCATGAAGTGTGATAAAAGAAACCACATGTTTTATTTTTTTTAATATCGGTTGCAAGCTTCAAGTAGGTTTGCAGAAAATGTCTATTAATTTCCAAAGACAGCTCATTGTTTGTAAATGATTTGAGGTGTGGAAAAGATATGTTGGTAAGTACATGCTCAGAACCTATGTGCCAACTGCCATTAACATTCCTTAATGTTTCATAATTATCTTGATGCCCCAGAAATGTTTGATCAAAGTTGATGAGAAGTGCCACTCAGAGATCTTGCTTCTGGGCCTGGCACATATATATTGTTCAAAGATATATTTATTGGTTTGTAGCGTTGAATGTTTGTATTAGCCTCAGTGTCTCGCATCTAACTTTCTTATTTCTCACATAATTTCTCCCGAAACACTTTAAGAAGTTCTTTTGTAAGGGCTCCTTGGTGCACATTGCTGCATTTACACCTTAGATCAATGTTACATGAGCATTGAGTTTGTAAACATTGTTATTCTTTTCAGCATTGCTGCCAAAGCGTAAATATGAATATCAAGGAAAGGTCACCCCATTTAATTTGGATTGTCATAATTTCTTCAAGCTAAAAAATGTTTTCATTTGTATGTTGTTGCCCATCCTGCTATTCGTAAGTTCATCTTAACCTATACTTTAATATACTGGATTTGTATTAACACTGCTCAAAAATGTAAGTGAAATATTGATCCCTAGTTCCCTAGTAATATATATTCCTATTGAGCATCATCCTTGTGAGGTTAGAATGGCAAGACACAGTTACTGTTGTGTGGACATACATTTTGAAGCCAGCAATTTGGGAAATGCCTAATTCTTTACAATTGCAGGCCTGGGCTTTTTGTAATCAAATCAATGTCAAGATATGACACAGCCATTGTATTTCAGTTAGTTAATCTTTATTTCTTTGGTGACATGGATACGTTGCCCAACTGCCTTCAGAAGGGAGGCCTCACACTTCATCTACAATGCTACGTTAGTCTCCCACATCATGGAAGACTGGCTAATTCATTGAGCAAAGTCTCACATTTTACAATGTATTTGATTATAGGCCAATCTAAGGTGTGTACCCCCAAAGATTTCATTTCACATTTTTCTGAAACTAGATGTCACGCAGGTGTGAAATTCTAGAAATGTATTGTAAAAAGATGGAGGGTAAGCTGGTTTTGAAGTTGGTGGAGAAGGGGGAAATCCAGTGCAACCAGTCTGTGGTTACTCTTCTATTCTAGGGTTAAGGCCATCAGTGAGATGAGGAGTTGAAATGAAAACTTGAATGGATATAGATTAGGGAGGTAAGGGATAATACAGAAGGAGCAGTTGAACCAGGAAACAGGAATGGTGTAAGTAGATGCACAGAGCTGAAGAGTGGGCATGAATCAGATCTGGTTTCTCTGGAGCATCTTATTCATTGGTGAGGTTCGAGGAACTGGTGAATGTCCCACGCTCATGCCCACTGTGTTATTCACTTTTATTTAACATAACAACTACTCCCTGTATTCTTAACACCTGCATCTGTGGTTGCTGCTCTTTCCCCACTTAGCAAGCCCCGGCCACCTGATGCCTTCATGACTGCCACTATTTTTCCCTACTTAAGGGGTCCTCCAGCCACTTTTCCTATGCAGATGGGGTGCAGGTGCAAGTGGATGTAGGTCTAGGCCTAAGCACTGCCCACCTTCTTAGTCCTGCCTCTTCCTTCCTGCTCTCAAGGGCATCTCTCACCCGGGCTTCCGAAGCCAATGGCAGTCGAAGAAAAGGGCAATTTCTGTTTGGACCTGTTCGGACCAGAAGGATCCAGGGCCCAAACTCCTGCTCAGACAGCAGGTAAGCATGCCCCAACATGTGGTTACTCCCTCTGTCCCCACAGGACATCCCCACTCCTCTGGTCCCATTGTGATGTTCCCTTGTGCCCCACTTCTCGCACACAGGTGTTACCTGTTTTGCTTGATTCTTCTACCCTGTTCCACCCACCCCATCCCAACCTACTTCTGCTGGAGTCCGTCCTGATACATTCTGGTTTCACAATCACTGTCTTGTGGACGATGCTGGATTTCACTTTTATGGACTTCATTGATCCACAGTGTGTCACCCTTTCTCATGGTGGCCCTGAATCATGCTGTTCCCATCTTTATCGTATCCAGGCTTGCAACATTATGTGTTACTACTGACTTCTGCAATTGTATTCACTCTCCCCTCTTGCTTCTCCACTCTTTGTGACTGTTTCTCTCTGTTCTCTACCCCTCTCCCTTTCTCCCTTTTACTATCTCCTTCCCTCCTCCCCTTACTTTCTTCTATGCACTTACTCTACCAGAATTGTCCCTGGACCTAGTATGATAGCAACCTCGTCTGTCTCCTCCCCCCTGCCGTTACTTGTTCCCCCCTCTCCAGCACTATCTGAAATGTTGTCAGGCCTAGTATGATAGTCGCTTGTTTTGTCCCTCCCCTCCATTTCTGCACCCCTCTCCCTCACCTTTTGTTTTCTCCGGCTCTACCAGAAATGTTGTCAGGCCTAGTACAGTAGTCGCCTGTCTGTTTCCATTTCCTTCCCACTCTCCCCCTTCCTTCCTTATCTATGTCTTAGCTCTTGCACTATCTCAAATGTCGTCAGGCCGGGTATGATAGTTATTTTCACATCCTTACTGTTCATGGCCTGTAAGAATGTCATTGTATTTTCCCTTGTTCCCTTCCTTGCCTTGAAGCGCTTTGAAACACATTGTGTATAGGCGCTATATAAATAAACTATCATATCATATCTTAATTTTCAGATTTGTCTGGGCAGGTGCAGTGTTGCAACAAATCCATTAGTTTGGGACACAGTGTTATGGGCTATGGATACTGGATTCAGTAGTTAATTTGCTGTTTAAAGTGCACACCTTTCTTTCAAAAGTTCATGAAAAGTTCTTCCTCCCGATTCAAATGTAGAATCAGATTGACTTGAATTATCAATCACTGCCCATTTCTTTCTGGCCACGCTGATGTACACATAGCATTGGTGGCTCTGCAGCCATTACCTTAACGACCAGACTTAACATGTTTAAATAAAGATGCACATGTGTGTCCTGTTGCTTTACTTTAGAGCAAGATAATCTACTCCCCCTGAGTACATGAACGGCACAATATTGGAAAGCAGTATAGTTGTGGGTCTACCTTTGGGTCATCTATGCATCATACCGGTGTGTATACAATAAATATTAGATGGTATCAATACCTTCCCTATACAGTTGTATTACTAAACCAATGATTGTGTGCACTTACAGTATAATGTATTTTATACTCAAGAATTGCAATGTATTAATAATGCTCTCACTCTCTTGTTTAGCATTTATGTATATGTATTCACATGTAGGGATAATAAATGAGCATTGAAAATAGAATAGTCAAGCAATATACAGTTCCTGATATTTGCAATATAGTGGTTGAGTAGATACCCACCATCCCACACTTCTATTCATTTCCAAAATATTAAAACTAACAAAAACCAATAATCAATGTGTGTGTATCCATTTTGGCCCAGTAAACCTTAAAATCACACTCACTATAGTAATGTTGTAGACCTGCAAGCCAGGCAACCAGTGAGGTTATACAGACTAACCTCTGGATAGGCCAATAGTGGTTAAGGGTTAAAATGTTGTCAACACATTCATGGCAGTTAGCTAAGAACAAATAAAACATGATCTACAGCTATGGAGCAAAAACAATTACAGGTATAACATTGTAAATCCCCCCTGCAAAGGATGCATCTCACACTTCCTATGTGCTTTGATGGTGTACCTTATCTTGGTCAAATACGTTTGAAGGGCAACACAGGTCATATATGGACACTGTTCCCAAACGGGTGTCTCTTAATAGCCCTGCCACAGAAAAGAAAAATGTATGTGGAAAAAATTGATAAACTCAGCACATTTTAGCCCCTAAAATATTGAAACACTCAAATCATTAGAAATTGGAAAAATTGGCAGAGTGCCACTTTTTAGCCCCATGAGCAGTTTATAATGTCAGGATAGAGGCACCTGAATGGTATTTGTTTCATGTGTCCAGGGAATGTCAGCTTTGCAAAGTAGATCAGCTTCCAAATTATTAAAGTAAGCATTACAAATAAGAATTTGAACAGTGCCAATGTTTAGGCTGAAGGACTAGAACTACAGTCTTGTCCTAGCCATTAAAGTGTCTGCCATTAAACAGGTCAATACATTGTGGGCCATTCTTTGTCCTCTAGGCCCTGACCTTTTGTGGTCCACAATGTTGTAGCCTTTGGTAACATTCTAGGACCTACTGCCAACAGTCTGAAACTGCTGGTTTATAAAAGCTAATCCCACTCCCATGGCCCTGTTAGCCAATGCAATGCTAACAGATCATGTAATCAGTACAAACTTTAGAGCTGACCATCTGGTTTGTTAATATTTGAAATAAAGCCATTTGTTATTGGATGCTTAAGTATGGACTGGCATGTTTTAACAATATGGAGCCATTCAAAATGGTACAGGATGGCACCATCATTCAAAACAAATAATGTTTACAATCAGTTGTCCTAATAAGTACTCACGCTGTTTAAAAAAAATATATATATTGAACATCTGTCTTTTTTTTTTATTACATAGCCATCTTCGTCTGAAAACATGTTTTCAAACTAAGTTGAGTTTGCTCTGTAGTTTGCATTTAAATCTTTTCAAAATCATTATCTTCCTTAACAAATACTGCTTTTGTTTTGAAAATGCTGTTCTCTGTGATTATGTTTGAACAATAACAATATTAAGTTGCCACACTCTCATTATAGGAAATTTGGGCTATCAAACAAATTTAAATTGGGACAAGTTAGAAGGGAGGCTTTCACTCAGTCCACCTCTTATCTTGTGCTTTTAACATATATAAAAATGCATTTCTTTATCACATCTGTCTTTTTGGGCTGCAGTTCAAACAGGCTATCCCTGTCATGCATTCTGAATGGTTTAATAATGTATTGTATAATCATTTTGATTGCACATTTATGACATGCATCTTCTGTCAAAGTCAACAGGAATTTTCCATTTGTAAAATGTATCCTTTCCAAAATCAATGTGGGGTCAGACCTATGTGACTTGGCTTGCATTTTAAAGCTATTTAAATTATAGGTATATATTGCAAATTATGACAACGTGGGTGCTAAAGGATAAAACAAATCATTAAAACATTTAAAATCACTTTTATTTCTTCCGGTGACACACCACTTCCGTGACAGGGTTAATTTCATTGTTGGTTACATAATCAACAATGAAAACGGACTCCCTCTCCCAGATGGAATGAAGGTAAAGTCTGTTTTTCTTTTTTTAAAACATATTATTTGAGCCCACTTGTGCTTTTTCACTCATGGTCATAACGCTATAACTCACTTGGTTGGACTTACTATGTCAGTAATGGCACAGCCACCTGGATTACAGGCCCATTGCCTGCTGCTGGGAATAATATTTCCTCATTATTTATTAAGAAAAAAGGATAGAATTTAAAATAAACGTAAACACATTACATGTCATAGCTGTAGTGCCTTCCTATACAATTCATGTAGGAACATTGCATTTTTACCTACTGTCATTGTTTAGAGTCCTATGCAGCTCTAATTTAATGGTAATACAAATATGTTAAAGCTGTGTTTGTAATTCGGTGCTTTAGTGTAAATAATGACTCACGAGTAACACTAATAAACATATTCTAAGTACATATGCGTCACATAGAATCTTGTTTGACTTGCAGGCAATTGTATCAAAGCTTTCTATTTCTTAATATAACGTTTTGATATTTCTTTCAGGGGCAAATCTAGTGACAATTTGTATTATTACTGGCAATATCTAATTCAGCCACAATCCAACAAGTAAAGGTTACAAACCAAACAATGTCAAGCCCATCCTGCCCCCACCCTGGCCCTCACCACCCAATGCTCATCCCTCCCTCCATCTTACTTCTTCTTTTTGGATGCAGACAGCATACTACTAGTTATTTTTCACACTTCCACCACTGAGTGGAGCCATGATGGAGACAATTCTGCAGGGCAGGGGGCTGAGTGGGGTCGAAAATTGTCCAGTTGCAATTTTGAAGATTTAAATAATTCAACCAAGTGCCATGTTACTTGTTCATTTTGGCTTTTAAATTCGACCACTATACCTCGGTTAGAGCTACTGTGTTAATTTTACTACACTGTTGTTATTTCTTTTATTTGAAACAAAAACATGTTAGCCTTTCCCATAGTGTCTTAACTCACAGATCCTCGCTTTTCTTTGCACTTTGTTGAAAGTGAACACAATCTTCTTCAATGGAACACCAATGTGACATGTGAATCGGTGCTGAACTATTTCCACTTGTTAATTTAACACCCTGCATAGAATGGATTCATAAATGTCTCCCACATACATGCATGGCAGGTGGTTTTTAAAGCATATTACTATGGAATCCGCCAACTGTAGGCAAACGACATGTTTGAGAGGTGGAGCAGATGGGGCTGGTTGAAACATATGTTTAATAAATGTTGCCACTCTGCCTGCCGAATCAATGACACATGGCTTGTGTGCCACCACCTAAAAGGTGCATTTGGTGTTGCACAAACTGCAGATATGTGTGTTGTTCTCTGACAGCACTGCATAGTGACCAACGCCTACATCTGGGCCTAGGTTCCTTAGTTCATTGTGGGTATGTCTTTTGATCGTGAGCTGGACCGAAGTCTAGAGGTATATCCTGTGCCTCTGAATCATTATAGATTATTGTAAATCTAAAACTATTTTGTAAACTTTGTAGCTTGATCACCAATGTTGCCATTACATTAGTTTGTCTAAATTTAAATCAAAATAATGCCAGAAACGAAGAGAGGCCTACAAGGTTTACTCCTAAAATATAGGCCAGTGTAATTGTTCTCCTCTCCAACTGCCGTCTTCCGAAATATACTCCCCAGTGCTCGGTCACGGCATCAAGGATTCTCCAGAGTTTCTGAGTTGTTGACTATTTATCTTTTAAGTATTTTTTTCATTTCCACCATGCAGGACATATTCTGCTTTGTTTCATGTGAGCCCTCTCCATCTAGAAAGGTTGCCAAATCTAGGCCACCCCTGGAGAGAAAACACACCTAGAAGACCAGTGACCGGGATCCCCAAAGATCCCTGATCTTAAAGTCACTGGATATCTCAGACAAGGACATATCTTCTGCTAGGCCAAAGTCCAGCGTCGTTTGTGTAGTGAGAAATTAGGCTTCTCGCGCCACCTACCCTTAAGTTATCATTTTGCCGCCACCATGTATGGTGCAAATAAACCTGCATGCACTTTTTAGAGTTTTCACTTTTGTCACTTCTTTTGTTTGAAAAACTATGTCAAATGTAACCTAAACAGTTCTTAGCCTTTGCAACAGAGCAAGACTTAATTCCAGACATTACGGAAGCCTGGTGGACAAAAACACATGGAAAGGGATTGGCATTGTAAGGACTCTTGAACACCGTATCATAGACATAAAAGGAGTAATTATTGAAATCGCAGTGGGTTTTCCTCATTTAAAAACGTTTTGTGAATTTGACCCTAAACTCGTAGACATAAACTAAACGAGTAGAAGATATTCTGCAATAAAGAATAATTTAACTGCAGGAATATGATTAGCAAATAAAGTCTTGCAAATCTACGCTATTGAAAGAGAATAACTGCCATGGCAGATTACTACCAAAAGATGTTTTGAAGAAATGTCATGTTGGTAAATAGCTCAGCAGGTTGGGCGCTCAACACTGTGGTCTGCAGGTTGCAGGTTTGAATCCCACAACGCCAACTCAACTTTCATCCTTTCGAGGTGCATAAGGTGATAACTGCATGTGAATATGTTTCATGTACAGTGCTTTGACAAAAGTGCTATGCAAATAACACGTGATTGTAGATGGGAGTATCACTGTACCCACTGGCATCTGCTAACTAGAAGGACTATCGCATAATGCCTCGAATTAAAAAAGGAGAAACTGTTTAGCTAGGCCTATCTGTTTTTTAGCATTTTATGTTAGCATCAAAGATGCCTGCAATACTTTCACACGTTTACCTTTTAGAATAGAGGATTTTGCTTTTGTATTAATGCACTGCCGAGGTGTCATCATGAAAACAGTACACCATTTTAAACGGGCTCTGCTCTTTAAAGCGCATATATTTTGTCGTGTACACTTTTTCAATTGGAGCCACATATGAATTCTCTCCACGCAGGCTGCTTTTAACCAGAGTATTGATCCGGAAGGCTTGCGCTCTACCTCTCTGTCAGAGTATGTTTCTAATGAGTAAATGCGAGTAAATGTCACCTTACGCTGCTCGATAATTAAAAAGAACACCTGACTTGAAAATAATACATACATTACCAAGAACCCTACTGATCTTTTATACATATTTTATACATACAATTTTAAAAATTCCATATCTTGGACTTTTTAAACAATAAATATAAAACACTGATATGTTTTGCTTTCATTTTGTACATGATAAACAAACTCTGAGATAAGGGTTTCTATATTTTCGAGATGTGTGAACAGCTATAACATAAGAAAGACATAACAAGGAATACATTATGAAGCGTCATGCCACCTAGCTATTTAACTGGTGTGCAATAACTATATTTGTTCTGTTTGGAAGAAGGTGATATGCATAGCATGCATTGTCTTTAGAAAATAATTATGAATCAGAATATCTGCTCCTTTCAATGATAAACACTACATTTCTCATTATGATATCAACTAAAGGTAAAGATTGACAGGAGTTACCACGAATGAGCAGTTTCGAGTGCAGGGTGTTCATCATGCTTGTGGGTGGCATCATATGTGTGTGGTCACCCACGCATGAGGTCAACAGACAGCTTTGAGCTTTTCACATTGCAACGTGGAAGCCACAAAATTGCTGTCATCCCAAATGTGAGGAATTTGACCATCCGCACAGGGTGTGTGTGCACTGGCCTTTTTAAATTAAAAAAATGATGGTAGACCAACCTCAGGAAAATGTGTGTGGCTAAACAACACACATTTTCCTATGCTCACACCATGACAAACACATAGACCTCTGTAGACATCGACAAGTACACTATGTCCTCTCTATGAAGGGAAAGGAACAAACTTCCCCCTGCCATGATCATCCAAATTAATTAACAAAGGTTCCATGGATCTGCACTGATCTTATGTTGGGCCCTGCAGCTGGTGGCAGCAAATAACATACGGATAGAGTCTACTTCAAAAAGCTCCAGATGGGGCCTGGCTGCACAGATTAACAAAGGAAACAGGAAACCCCAGCAACTTTTCATATGTAACTGCATCAACCTTAAGCCAGCTACCGCACAGAGTATCAATGACAGTGCTCTGTCATGTCTGGGACTGTGCATTTACAGTAGTCCACCCCACATGGGGGTCTCATTCATAAGGTACAAGAATGTGGTTTAAAGGAGCCAGAGAGTCTAGTCTTGCTGCAGCTTCAAGGGAAACCTGCTGCTTTAATCTCGAACCACAGAAAGATCTGTTAACCAGAAAGACTCTTTGATCGACAACAGAAAGGAAGATGGGTGGGACTTAGTATCACAAGTTTTCACTCCCTTACCTTTCCTGTTGCAAAGCACTCTGGTTATGACCTCACGCATACCGGAGATTGTTGGTAGAGACCCCAGGATTGGTTCATTAAGGTAGGCTTAGGCAACACCAATCACTGTGTCCCACTTGGCTTTAAATTAGGGCCGAGCCCCTCTTTTGGCAGATCATGTGAACACTTCACCAGAAGCAGAAAGAAAAACTCATCCTTGGACCGTGGCTGAAGGTTCAGTCTGCCTTACATCCTCTGGCAATGAAGGAAGGCCAGGATATCTAAAGAGGGGAAGCAAGAGCCCTCCCTCAAAAATCTCACAGGGAACAGAGGGAGATCCAGAACTCAGATGACCCTCCAGATTTTCCAGAACCAGCCCCTAGGCAGCACACAACGTGCCCTGCTAGGCTGTGCAGCAAGATTCCTAGGTAGGAAGTGCCAGATGGTCTATGATCCTACCACCAAGGAAAAGGCAGCTGCCCAAAACATACCCCACCGCAGTGTGCCGTCCGCCTTAAAGGACAAAACAAGCCCATTGAAGAAGCTGGGAGAAGTGCCTCAACGAGCATCTACCACCGTCCACCTTTACAGACATTTTTGAGCCAGTTGAGTTCCTTGATATGCAACCGACGCCAATGCTGACCGTTGTCGAGCCACCATCGATAAAAAGACATCCAAGAGCTCTCGAACAGTGCTTCAGAACCACCAATTAGCACTGAGACAATGATTCCTGAACCCTAGCTGCCTTGTAGGCCAGCCTGCAGCTGTTCATCCAGCTTTGCTCGCTGAACTGTCTTGCCACCTAATGCCTGCAGCTGACTCCCATCTTGAACTCTGTCACAGAAGCCTGAAAATCACCCTGAAGGCGACTTAAACCTGTCGGGCACCAAGAACACCTACAGAACAAGGTACAGTGTGGTTCTATCCCCTAGGTTCTTACCTGAATGCCCCTACAGACATGTTAAGTCCCATTGCTCACTTTGTGTGGAAGCCAAATAACCTTAAACTGTTGTGGTTATTAACCATACAGACTACCCTCCTGTCAGTATCCAGTGTGCATCCCTTTTCCTTCTTTGAAACTATCTCCTCTGCATTCCTTTGGGTTTTATTTTGTAGTATTGCCTGAACTGTCTGTTGCAATATAAATAAAGTAGACATGTTTCATCCAACCTTGACTGGATAGTCCCTTTTATCATTGGGTAATAATTTTATTTTTGCTGTGTTGCAACTAACCAATGAACCACAACCTTTTGGAGATACGCCTGCCGTTCCGCGCACGTTACCAAAGACAAGGAGGTTTATAAATTGCTTGTTATTCCAATCTGTTTTGATCCCTTCTGGTGTACTAGAGGTGTGGGACTGATTGATGGTTTAGAAACCAATATTCACCCCTGGACCACTGGTGCCTCGGAAGTTCATTTGTCACACCAACCATCATCTCTTATTGGCTCTCTAATTTACTTTTGAATTTGCCCTGGCTCTTGACAAACTCCTGTACTTATATGCATGATACTCTGTATGGTCCAGTGCAATTATTGCTTATTTGAATCATCATTATATATTGTGAAACATCTGTAGCTGAATATTTTCTTTTTGGCAGTTTTAATGCCTGCTTTCACTTCCACTGTTCCTAATTTTAAACCTCTTTTGGTTAGCCTGCATTTTGATTTGGATATTCCTTTCCCTTATGGAAAACAATCTTTCCTGTAGGGCGCGCTTTACCAGGGCTTTAATTAGACCAGGGTCCCTGGGGGCTTAGTCGGCTCAAACTAAACATTTCTCTGGGATTGAGGATCTGATGGGGAACTATGCCCCAATTCCTTTGACCTAATTTTCCCTAATGACGTACCTCAAAAGTCAATCAAAAGATGATTAGTGACTACAGCGCTATTGCTCAACAGATGTCGCTATTACCCCTTGTTTACAAGTACATTTAATTTAGAATTATTTGAAGCTCGAATAATCACTTCTTATCACTCTAAAGGGGCAATTTAGTAGAAGGAATACATTGTTTTTTGCAACCGATTTTTAAATTGTATACTTGCTATCATAATGATTGACATTAATTACTAAGTAGGAATTATGGATGTATTTCAAATGATTTCAGGGATTGTAAACTGCATTCATCTATTTTGTTCCATTTCTGTTTGCATAGTTGAGTGTGCTTTTTTCTTTTTTCTGAGTTTTTTCAATGCTGATTAATAATATTATACTGAGCTTCTTTTTCAAATAGGTTTTGCTTCATTTTATTCAAGTTATGGAAACTAAGCAAGCCGTAACAGAAGCACCTGCACCGTTATTAACAATGTGAGAAAAGCCTTTGAAGTGGCATGTGCCTACTCCCCAAAAATCAATGGAACCCCAATTAAGGTGTTAATGTACGCAGACAATTTAGTTCTGGTATCAAAAACGCCCATGGGGCTTCAAAAACTCTTAGCAGTCTTCAATAGTTTTATAAACCAGAATGAATTAAAAATTAACACAGCTAAAACACAAATTGCATTATATACACTGAATAGGCGACATATAAATCTGATGTCATGGTCGATTAATGAAATTAGATTAGACACTGTCCCGAGTTACCCCTATTTAGGTATGGTTTTTGAGGGAGCAGTTATGGCACAGGGTCATATGGCTTGCGTTGAGCGTAAACTAAACACAGCCATATCTCAAACTAGGGTCATATTATATCGCTATGGTAAATTCTCATTGACTCCAGCATTCTTATATTGGAAACAAAAGGCAACACCATGCATACTGTATGGTTTAGAAATAGTAGCCCCTTTACTGCCTCATGTCCTGAACAACATTGAAGCAAAGTTTTGGAGGCAGATACTACAACAACTGCAATGTATACCTGGCCCCCGGCTACGGTATGAAATGGGGATAGTGTCGCTCAACGCAATCTACCACTGGAGATTATGTGCTTTATTTCAAAAATGTCTTATTTCTACTAAGCTAGAGGTGATGCTCAAGACATTGGGCCTCATTCCGACCCTGGCGTTAACCAAGGCGCTATTAGCGCCCTGGTTGACGCCGTTATCATTCCGACTCCGCCATCGTGAATGGCGGAATTACCGCCCCATTCCTAGGTTGGAGGGGTCGTTAATTCCCCATTCACCAAGGGCCCTTCCCCATTCCCATTTTTGCCCCATAGGGCTCAATGGGAATGGGGAAGGCACTAATTACGGCACCGTAAATTAAGGTGCCGTAATTAGCTCCTAGGTCCCTTTGCGGGTTGGTTTTTTAACGCCTGCAAAAAGCAGGCGTTAAGTACCAACCCACAAAGGGAACTCTGAATAGGGCGGTAAGGGTTTAACGGCACCGGTCTCATTAACGGTGATCGTTAACCCTTACCGCCCTACTCGGAATGACCCCCATTATCTGCTTATATGTTTTACAGCCAACTTAAATTTGTACAATTGTGGTTAACAACTATTTATTGTATTCTTGCACATGCTGAGGTTACAATTGATTTGCTGTTGTTAAATCCGGATAAGGCTAAGAATAAGATCTACCGTATGGACTGTATTGATAACAGAGAGTTGTGCCTACAACATAAACGCTCTGCCAGCCATATTTTTCATGATAAACTGTTAGGCTCTATGGAACAATATCTATGTAAATCTCCATCACCACATTATCGATTGTCCATATTAAGATTCTGTTGAATTCATGGCCAACTAGAGATCTGCTGTGTTTACGCAACAACATATCAGTGGCTGAAAATGTTTGCCGTTTCTGTGAGAACCATGATTGTAGGGAAACTGTTGAACACTTGCTGCCATGAGAATTGGTGGTTAATTGCTGTTTTGTTTTGGTGTATTTGCACCAAGGTAATGCTTTCTGTTTTGAAATTGTATTTGCTGTTAGCAAGCCTTTTGGGGGGCTACCACATTCATCTAGCCTGGGGTGACTCGTACATAATGGGCGAGGGGGTACCTACCTGCCAATACTCACCCATCATGGAGGCACTGTGACATCCCAGTTAAAACACAGAGTGCTCCCTCAGCTGTTTGCTGCAGATGAGGGAGCACTCTTTCTCTGGCTTGAATTGTCAAAGGGAAACATAGCTTCTCTTTGATATTTTAGTTCCCCATCGCACATGTCCAATGGACCATGGAAGGCCTGGGGCATTTTGCTTCCACAGCCTCGCATGTCCATTGGGGTGTGGATAAGGGCTGGTCTTACATTTCCCCACAATTTCAAACCAATTGGGGTGCTGACAATGAAGTACTCTGGCTCCTGCACACATTTGCAGGAGCCAGGAAGTGCTCTTTGTTCCGAGTTCCTGTTCCTGCTGTGTGGGAACCACAGGGTTTTCATAGAGGAGCCGACAGAGCAGATCAGAATACGGACAGGGGAAGCATGAATAATGAATGTTCTTATGTATTCTTTATGTTATGTGTGTGTGAATGAGTGAATGTATCATGTATGGGTGGCTGGTTGTGTATGTGAATGAGTAAGTGTTTGGTGCATGGGTGAACATATGAATGAGTGCTTGAATGCTATATTTGAATGGGAGAGTGAACATTTTGTGTATGTGTGTGTACTTGTGTTTGTGCTGCGTCGGGAAGCTGATTTTGGCAGTTGGGTGAGCGGATGTGGGTTTGGGGGTGGGAGTGAGTGGCTGGCTTTCTATGGCATTCCTTTCTGGGTATCTTTGATAAAGTAAGCAGAATAAATGTCATCCCATGGCAGGAATGGCAATTTGGTGCAGTCAGATTAGACATTTTGTAAGAGGATTCAATTCAACACTACAGCTAAGTCAACGCCTAGTCTATAATACTGAATGAAAACCCTTATTGATATATCTTTAGGTCCAGTTCATGCGTTCTGGATGACTACCCTTATATAACACCCCTCTCTTGGAATCCCCCTGACCCCACTGAGCCAAGAAGTAGTTCTGTTTTGCAAGTTAAAAGGGTTTATTTGATGATTTAAACAATAGATATATATATGACACTTTATAATAAATTAATAATTGAATAGCACACTTAATCTGATATGATAAAGATTGACAACAGAGAATCTGGCACTAGCACACTTCTTTATAATTACTAATGAGTTGACATGAAATGGATAAGGTAGCACACTGGTGAATAGGAACAAAAGTATAATGTGGTAGAGGATGCTTTATGTAAGCTCAGGTGGATGCAATATTCAATGAATGCAGTACAGAAAATACTCAATAGGATTTCAACCAAACAATGTAATCACTTTTCTCTGGCTATTCACTCCCCCCCTCCTTATGCAATGCAAGGAAATGGAAGGAAGCACACAGTTCTCAGAAATGCAATCAACGGTAATTCAGTTCAATCCAGCAAGCTTAGACAACAGAAAACAGGTAGGAGTTTTGAAATCACAGGCCCAAATGCTTTGATATGTGCTAGCAATGGATGAGAAATATGCTGGAAATGCTTTTTAATTCCCTTTCAGAGGTTCAGGGTGAGTGGTATCTAGTTAATATTAGTCCAGGCTCACACTAGCAATGATGCAGGGATAGTTAGCAGGTTAAACGAATTTCTGGCAAATGGAAAGCAAACAGCAGCAGTTTTTACATGTGAAGAAATTGCAAATCGCGGTAAAATTCGGAATGCGGTTCTTGGTACGATTCAAAGCTACGATTCTAAGCTATCAGAGGAAAGTTACTGCAAGTCTCTAGCCCAAACGGTCGCGGAGATATGAGCGATTTAATAAAGGTCGTTTTTGGGTTTGCAAATTTCAAAAGCTCAAAATGACAAGTGCAGCTTGCAACTAGAAATGACAAGTGACAGCTAGGAGGCAGTTCTACTTAGGTTAAATAGATTGAATTAGATGAATTTAAACTAAGAGATTGGTTCTACACAGTTCTGCTGGGTACTCACACTATATTCTTGAATTAAATGGGCCTCATCACGGATCTGGTCAGGGTTTTAGACTGGACTCTGGTCTGGTCTGGCCTCTGCACTCCACAGTGATCTGGGTCAGCTCTCTCTGCTGGTCTGGGTCTCTCTGGTCTGGTCTCTTAGTACAGCACTGCTTTCTCTCTGGTCTGGTCTCTTAGTACAGCACTGTTTTCTCTCTGGTCTGGTCTCTTAGTTCTGGATAGATTGAAGTCTCTAGTTTGGCTTTCTGGAGGTTGATGGAGGTAAGTATGGATTTTTCCGGCAGAGCGTCCCGCTGCAGATGGATTTTGAAGGTACCTATCTGTCCTGTCTGTCTGCTTTTATGTGTTTAGAATGTGGGTGTGTTCTAGCATCACTGACCCTACCTCTCTCTCAGCTTCTAATTGGTCAAACTTCCATTTATCATTTGATTGGGGAATGAACTGTGAGTCAGCGTGATGTCATTTTACAGCCTGCAGAAAGTCCACTCCTCCTGTCAACTTACACACAAATCTAGATTTGAAACAAATACATATTTGCAGAGGTACATATTGTTTTAAAATCATATGCACCCATCATGCATTACAGGAGGTATCCCCTGTTTAAACTCTGCTCTTCCTGGGAGCTTGCAGTCAGAAATGGCACATATTTCACTTTTTAACTGATTTTTCAATTTCTGACATTGACCCAACTTTACATACATGTGTGCAGGGAGTAGGGACATTAACTGATGAAGTTTCAGATTTTTAACATGCATACATTTAGAGTTATATCCACTTTTCCGCTGACACCCCCCTGAACATGCCACCGGGTCGAAAAACCTCTTAAAATGTGGGCAGAAAAATCACAAGAGTTATGGTGTCATTTATAAAATTTTCACATGTCCGCTCTATGAGTTATTCATCTTTTTAAAGTTATGTTCTGGCTCCAAAGGGGTGGGGTTTACCCTCAGCACAAGGTTGAATTTCTGGTTAATCCAGTTCTGCCAAGCCAGCTTGCTCTCACAGGCAGTGCCCCTCCCAGCTCCTGCCAAGAGGAAGCTACATTTTACGACTGCGGTAATAAAAACCTTTGCCTGAGTGAAGAGGGCTTTGTTCACTCTCCTGCAGAGCAGGTAATTCAATTATCAGATAGATGGCATATCCTTTGTGTGAGCAGCAAAAGGGCAGATGGCCTGGGAACACAGCTGTGACTCAAGTTTCCCTTCTGAGGGGGGTAGTTGCCAGGCAGAATTCAGTTCCTTAAGCCAGGTTTCAGATAAAATGTCACTTTTTGTTCCCCAGTTCCTGCATTCAAATAAAACTAAACATTTTTACATATGCAGCTAGAATGCTGATTCTAAGTGCAAAACTATGACATTTCAACAGTTACAAAGGCATGTGACACCAAACATAGGTCACTCATTTAATCTAAACATTTTCGATTTTAGTGTCTTTAAATCCAGTGCAACTTAAACTGCTGACTCCATAGCTCAGCCAGTTTTGTTATAAACCTTCAAGTCACTTCAGAATATCACTTTATATTGTATCCACCTCTCAGTAAGTCTTTCTTTGGCATGTTTTGGGTTCATTTATTCAGTTTTCTACAAAAAAGTAAAATCTGGTGTTGTTTTAAATTGCCGGCTTTTGGATAGTGGTGAGTACTGGTACTGCACCCATTTTTGGGATTTAACAAATGAATTCCCCACAGTTATGGGTTTGCATTTGGCAATCAGCATTGCCATTCCCAATGGTTTCAGACTACTGTGCGGGTAGTCCAATGGTGATTTTAAAGCGATTTGAAGCTAACCGGCGCTACTGTTTTTCCTTTGGCAACCCATTTCCCTGTGCATTTTCTGGGAAGCTCTGGCCATCATGAGGTTTTCCATGTCAGTACTGCACAGTTTTGAGGTAGGGCTAGGATGCATGGGTAAATACATCCCACAAGCCCCCCTCTTGCGATGGCCATTCGGTTTCACTGATGGGACTCGCAAGACCTGGGATGTTTCCTCATCTTCTTCCAATAGATGGCACAGTTCAGCATCTTCTTCTCCATCCGGTACTGATCGATCAGTTCTCCTCGCCGGTCCTGATGGGAATATTGGGCGGTCCACTGGGCCCATTGGATCTTCGTTCCCGGTCTCCGTATCGTCCTCCTTGGCCCGTCTCAAGGTTTTCTTTCTCCTAGGACGACAAAGGAAGAGCGGCAATACCTATTCATAGACGTTTTTCCACCACCGTTGAGATAGTGGGGCAGCATATGCATTTCATCATCACGAAACATTACATTCTTATTTTGAAAAAAAAAACAGTATAACTAAGAGACAGTTTCAAGCAAATCACAATATTTTAGAGACTAGATGTGGTATGTTTTATGATTGGAACAGAATTAGTCTGAGACAGTACCCGCTAGGATTCCAGAGGATTCCTCCAGTTGTTGCAGAGTGTGCCTGGGATGGCAACATTTCAACTGGTTTATGTGGACCCACTTGTCTTCCCCCGCTGCCAAAGGACCTTTGGGGATGTGGATTTTGTAGGCCACAGGAGAGATCTTGTCGATGATCTCAAAGGGTCCCTTCCATGTAGGCAAACATTTGCGCTGCTTGGCCTGGTTCCTCTGGAAGTTGTATAGATAGACCCGGTCTCCCACCTGATATTCCTTCCTGGAAGTTTTCAGGTCATAATGGGTCTTCATGCTATCAGCCGATCTTTCTAGATTCCGCTGAGCATAAGCAAAAGCATGTTGGAGGTGTTTCCTTAAATTCTCCACATACTCGTGAGTTGTGGAGGCATTTATCAGTGTCTGCTCTTGGGTCCTATAGAGCAAATGCTGCGGAAGCACCATCTTGCGCCCAGTCATCAACTCAAATGGTGACATTTTGGTTGCAGATGAAGGGGTAGATCTGATGGCCATTAGGACCAGAGGTAATCGGATATCCCAACTTGGCCCAGAATCTGCCACAAACTTCTTTAACATGCTCACAATGGTTCGGTTATATCTCTCTACTGCCCCAGAAGAAGCTGGTCTATAAGCAATATGCAGCTTTCTCTTGACCCCCAGTATCTCCCACATCTTTGTCATTACTTCACTGGTGAAGTGGCTACCTCTGTCTGACTCAATCCTTTGAGGTAGACCAAAACGGGAAAAGATGTGGTTAATCATCAAGGCAGCTGCAGTTTCTGCCTTGCAATTTGGGGCTGGGAGACATTCCACCCACTTGGTAAACAAGCATGTCACAGTCAACATGTACTTATTCCCCCTAGCCGAGCGAATCACAGGGCCTACAAAGTCGATTTGTAAATCTGACCATGGCAGTGTCATCCCCCGCTTTTGTAAAGGCGCCCGGTGTGTGAGGGATGTCGGCTGAAATTGTGCACACACAAGACAACCCTTCAAATATTGGTTGAGGTCCTGGCCCATGTGTGGCCAGTATGCAACCTCTCTTAAGATTTCCAGTGTTGTGTGAAACCCCCTATGACCGGCGGTGGCCGCATCATGGGCGTGACTTAACATCAGGCTTCGGAATGAGGTAGGAACCACCCACTGATCGTGGCCAGCTTTGGATTTCCTTACCAACAAACCGTCTTGGATTCGGAACATTTTTGGACATTTCATCAACACTCTTAGGTCCTCTTTCCCAATGTAATCGGTATCTGTCAGGGGAAAGTTCTCAGGGTCCTCAAGGTGCTGGTAAAATTTACCAATTATTGGATCCCCCTTCTGAGCAGTAATCAAATCAGCATCAGGGGTCTCCTTACTCCATTGTGCAATTGAAAGGTCATTGTGAGCATTTGTCTGGGACCTAGTGATGGCAGTGACCTGGATTTCCCCCAACAGGGACTCAATCTCAATTAGATCCCCTTGGATGGCTCCGGTTTTGGCCAGCTGATCGGCTAAGTCATTTCCAGTTTTGTCTGGTCCCTCTACTTTGGAATGACCCTTAATCTTCTTCCAATAGATGGTCATCCCATTCGATGTGACCAGATCATCAATGTTTTGGATCAACTTCCCATGTTTCAAGGGTTTGTTGTTAGCACATAACATGCCTCTGGTTTTCCAATTAACCAGGTGCTCCACGAACCCGTTCCGTACATAATCCGAATCTGTGATTATGACCAGTTCGTGGAGTTGATGCTGGACAGCAGTGAGGATGGCCTGATGCACAGCCATCAATTCTGCCACCTGACTACTTCGGGGACCAATTTTGTATCCAGCGGAGGGTTCTGGGGACTCATTCACCCATGCATTCCCTACGCCAGCCACCAGTTCTTTCTCCCCGTTGTTGTCAACATGGTAAGAGCATCCATCCACATACACAGTGGGCATTCCCTCACACTTGTCTTCTTCAAAGACCTTGTGGGGGGAATTAAGGTATGCCTCCATGTTGTCCTTTATTTTTAGACTTTCGTCCTCGAGACAGTTTTCTCTGGCACAATCATGCAAGTCAGCCAGACCTTGCGCGAGGGGACTCTTCTTGTTTTGGCCATATCGGACCTCCACAGGAAAGCCTTGCATTGACAGAATCCAGGAAGTAATTCGGGAATTACTCACATTTCCGGCCCGGATTCTGTCACTTTGGAGATATTGCAGAGGCTGGTGTGGAGTCTCCACTATGATGTGTTCCCCCTGGATAAACGGGCGGTAATTCTTCAATGCCCACACCGTTGCCAGGAGTGCCTTCTCACAATCGTTGAATTTTTCCTCCACAGAGGATAAAGTTTTGCTCGCATAGGAGATTACTTTATTGACCTTGTCATGCTTTTGGTATAATACTGCCGTCAAGCACGTATTAGAGAACCCCGTCTCCAGGAAGAACTCCTTGTTTCTGACAGGATAAGCTAGGCAAGGCGCTTGTGAGAGGCTTCTTTTGAGTTGTCTTACTGCCTCGGCTTGTTCTGGACCCCATTCCCACTTGACCCCCCCCTTCAGGAGATGAATCAGGGGTCTGGTGATCTCTGCGTAGCCCTCAATGAACTTTCTGCTGTAATTAGTCAGTCCAAGGAGGCTCCTTAGTTCCCGCAGCGTGGTGGGGTCTTTCAGTTTCTGAAGTGCTTCCACTTTCTTTTCCTGGGGACAAAGACCCTGAGGAGTAATCTCATGCCCCAAGAAGTTAACACGGGTTTTACACCACTGTGCTTTCTGAAAGGAAAGTTTTGCTCCGGCGGCCCTCAACTGTGTCAGAACATAACGGATCTCCGCTATGTGTTCCTCCACAGATGAACTTTTGATGAGGACATCATCTACATAAGCCAGGTTACCCCTCGCACCCAGGTCGGGCATGGCCTTATGTAGGAAAATGTTGAATTCATTGCCGGAGTTAAGGTATCCGAAGGGAGTCCGGGTCCATGTGTACTGCTGGCCCCCAAAGGTAAAAGCCAGTTTGTATTGGTCCTCCCTGCTGACAGGCACGGTCCAGTATCCATTGGTCAGGTCTATTGCAGTGAATACCTGTGACCCCTGGATCTGGGCCAGCCCTTGGTCAATGTAGGGCAGAGGCCATCGGGAAGTATGGACCCGTTTGTTGAGCTCCCTAAGGTCGGCGCAGAGTCTCCACTGGCCGTTTGGCTTCAATATTCCCAGCACCGGATTATTGAAGGTGCTGTGGACTGGACGGATTATTCCCCGGGACTCAAGGTTCTTAATTATTTCCGTAAGGGACTCCATTGATGCGAGAGGCAAGCGATATTGCTTCACAAACACAGGAGTCATGCCAGGGTCCGTGGGGATTGTTGTTGTGTGGATGTCAGTGCGACCACAGTCATATGAGTCTACCGCAAAGAGATCTTGGAAATCCAAGAAAACTTGTTTCAACTTTTGCTTTTGTTCCAGAGTCACACAGGCATCAGCTAGGTTGACTCTCTCTTCCACCATCTGCCTGAAGCCTGGAAAGACTTCTGGTTTGGCTATCTCCGCGGCCTCCTCCAGCTGGGTGGAGAAGTCCCTGGTCAGAGTGCTGATTTGGACCGGAGGCTTCAGGTGGGAACGGCAGCCCTCATGGACCTGGAAAATCACCTCATCCCTCCTGAAGTCACAAGTCACATCTTCCTTACCATAAGGGCAGGAAGTGTACACCAGGAAGTTCCCCCCATGCCGGGTAAAAATCCTGTCTGGTGTTGTATTGTCCTCACTGTCACTGTCAACACAGTCCTTGGGGATTGGTCCTAACAGTTCATTTACAAGATCAATGGAGAAATGTCGGTCATCAACCGCCATTCCAATAATGGTGCCTGCGGCTAGAGTAATACTCTTTAAGTCGCTGTTATCCACCTCTATTAGAATGGTGTCATGTTCTATGTTGACTAATGGAGTTGGGTTTACCCCCAACCCTTGCTGTTGGAAAGAAGCATTTAGATGTATGTAAGCATCAGGGTTTTTCAACTCTTGTCCCCTTTTAACTTTCACTTCCAGGGAGAATTGTCGGGTCCTTTCTGGGATGGTGACTTCCTCTTTAACCTGAATTTCAACTGCATAAGGTAGCAATTGAGCTGACCTAAATGCTTTTTCTGGATCATCAAAGCCCATGGGATTATCCGCTAATCGGGACCAAGCTTTGAAGTTTATTAGGTCCAAACTAATGGCAAAGCGATTGAGAATGTCACTGCCTAAGTAAAAGGCGGCAGTGACGTCTCGCACGACCCAACAATTATGGACTATGCTCTTGTTGCCAATGGAGATTTTGAGCATACACCTGCTTGGCAGGAGATGTTTTGAATTGGGTGCTTCCAGGTCCATTTCCCATTTGTCTATCAGTTTGAAGGTGGGAATGGCTGGATCTTTTGGAAGTTGGCGAAACATGGCTTCGCTGATGAAGCTCTTACCGTTGTTCACACACACTCGAGCGAGAACAGAGTCCTTCCCATCATTTAACTGAACAGGGATGAACAACTGCTCTCCAATTTGCTGAATATCAGCCAGGCTTTGAGCTGATTTCACATCTTTCTGGACTATAGGAGTGGGAGTTTCAGATTGTGGATTGGTATAGAATTTCAAAGTGTTTCCTTCCAGCGTGGAATACCACTTTAGACTGGAAGGAAGGTTGATTTTCAGAAATAGAGAGGACCCCCCATCACCAGTCTGTTGTCCTACTGCTATTACTGTCACGTCTGGAATTTGGTTGTTCTGGAAGTGAAATTCTACTTGGTCAGATTTTTGTTCAACCATGTGGCAGGTGCCGTTTAAACTAACATGGTTGACACTCTGTTTTAATTTTATCGGTCGGCTAGTCTGGGTCCAGAGGACCTTGTTTACGCAATCTATTAGGGGTGACAACCTTCTCAGGAGGTCATTCCCTAGTAAACAAGGGGTGCCCTCTGGGGTCACAACTATGACCGGGTGTTTCAACTTGTGTCGCCCGATCTTAATGTCCAAGTCTGCAGTCCCCTCAACGGGAATTTCCTTCCCGTCAAAGTTCTGCAGTTGTCCAGGAAGAGAGGTGAGAGGAATTTGGTAATCCTCTCCCCTTCCTGCATTCAGTTCATCAAAGGCCCTTCTGGACAGAAGGGTAGCTTGAGATCCAGTGTCCACCAGTGCCGAGATTGTACCCTGCCCCTGTACTTGTACCGGGGCATAATATCTTCCCTCCTTCTCCTCAAGGGGGCACAGATAGTGTACATTTTTGGACAACTGGTGGGCTAATTTTCTGGTTTTGGAGATCGCTAGCGAAGAGATTTGGGCAGAATCTTGTGGAGAGCCTTGGGAATCTGAAAGAAAAATTTGGCAACTGGAGATCAGAGCCATTGTGGGTTCCCCTGGCTCCGGTTCTTGGCCGCCCCCCCCTTTTTGGAGGCAGTCACCAGGATGGGTTCGAACCAGGGGATTTTCTTGATGTTGGTTCTGGGATGAGATGGTGGGCGGCGGTAGCTCAGTCTCCACATCTCCCCAGTCTGGATTTGCATCCCTAGGGACCCATTTTTCTTTGGGAGGAGTTCCCCCCTCTCTGAAGGAGAAGATCCTTTTCCCAGGATCCTCTGAGGATCCCTCTCCCTCAAATTGGAAGATCTGTACCTCCTCCTCAAATTGAGTCTGTTTGGGTCTTTTGTTTCTCCTACCCCCCCTCTGCTCCTTAGGAGGCAGACTTTCAGGGGCAAGAGATTTTGTTTCCGGTTCCTGGGTTTCCAGGGGCTGTTTACAAGTGAGGAAGGAAGCTTCCTCCAAGGCTTTACACCCCCCTTCCCCTTGTGCCTCCTCCCTGGGAACCGGTGAGTTATCGGGGTGCTGCCCCCGTCATTGTTCTGGAGCACCAGGTCCAGAGTTGGGTGCGTTCTGCGCCGGCATGCTGATCTGAGGGTTCTGCTGAGCCCTCAGTATGTGACCCATATCCCGCGCCATGTTTTGAACCTGGCGCTCTAACTGGGAAACCCGCTCAGGCTGATACGGGGCCCTGTTTTCTCCCCTGGGCTGATCCCGGGAAGGGTAGCTGTCCCTCCTCTGGTAATACCCCGGGTTGGGAAGATTTGGGTACCCCTCCACCCTTGGCCTCCCCTCTCCCGGATTCAGTGGTCTGGGCTCAGGGAATTGGGGAAAGAAGGATGGATGGTTTTGGGGCTGAAAGTCGGGTGGATATCTGGGGAAAAAGTTCTGCCCAGGGTTTGGTAAATTTCTGCCCTCCTGTGGGAAGTTTGGAGGGAAGTTCCCTGGGTTAGGTGCTTGGCTGGATCCCCCCCCTTGGGCTGGAGGAGTCCACACATAACCCAGGATGGGTCTGTTACCTTTGTAGCGAGGACTTACATAGTCAGGAGAGCGAGGGACCCCATTTGTGGGGCTGCCTCCCTGGCTCCCTGTCTGTGACTGGCCCGAGGACCTTCTGGGCCTAGCATTATTAGGTGCAGGTAGGTTTTTAGGCCCCCCCATCTCCAAATCTAAAACGGGGGTGACCTTTACCTCTGCCACCTTGGCAGCAGCAGGGGTGGTGTTGGCTTTGGGGGTTTTCTGGGCATTACTTTTGCTATCTACCGGTTTCTGCACCTCATAGATCCGGGTAGCCTGTTCAATGACCCAATCTAAGGATCTTTTCTCGTGAAAATCCCTCACGAGCTGGGTCATGATGTATTTGGGCAAGGCATGGAAAAACGTATTTATGAACTCTCTACTATCTGTGCGCACCCTTCTTGTGGTCTGTGCAAAAGCCCGCTTTAACTCCTGCACAAATTCTTGTGGGGCCTGATCCTCCCCACATTGCAAATTGTAGGCTGCCTTGCGAGCCTCTTGAGGATTTCTGTGAACAGAAAAATGTTTCAGGATGGCCGCCTTATAGGTGGACCATCTTAAATGATTTTGGTCCTCCAGCCCCGCAAAGAAACTGGAGTATTCCGGGGAGAAGGTCCACTTTACATATTGAATACAGCTTTGGCTGTCCTTCAAATGGAAAGTCTCCATCATTTGTTCAAACAACTCTAAGTGCTCCCAAACAGAATACTTAGCGTTCTTATGGTAAGGCGTGATGACGCTCCTGATCGCCTTAATCTGCTTTAAGGGGTCCTTAAGCAAGGCCCTTTTTGCCTTATTGGCCTTTTTGGTTCGGGTAACCCTTGTCCATTCTTCCTCGGACTCAGAGGCACTGCTCCCAGAGGTTCCCGTCTGTTCTTCCAGGTTTTCCCGGATTCTGCGAGCCTGGGAATGGCTGGCAGAATGTGGGGACCTGGTCTCCTGTGTCCTGCGCAGTTCAGAGGAGTCTTCAGATTCCTCCTTGCTGCCAGGATTTGATGGGTACCCCCTCCACTGACCTAACTGGGCAGAGGTTTTCAGGATGCCCTTAATGGGCCTACTCTCCTGGGGTTCCCCATTGAACTGTACTGTACTTGGGTGCCCATACCCGGATGCCCACCCCTCCATTCCTGAGTGGTACTGGCCTATGAGCCCCATACTCTTAGCTGGATAGTAATCTGCCATCCCTGCGGCCCTGTGCTCATGTGCGCCAGGGGACATGGGGGTGGTAGAGTCCAGGGACTGGGGAAGATGAAGGCCCCTGGTGTTAGGGCTCCTGCGGTTATGGTCAGGAGTCTCTCTTTCCCAGCGGACCTCATCTCTTTCCGCCCCTGCTCCCTGTTGCAATGCAAGAGCCTGCATTTGTGCCTTCAGTTCCTCAGTTAAGGCCTTACTAGACTCTATCAGTCTCTCCTGCATCGCTACCTGTTGTTGGAGCCTATCATTGTGTTGACAGAGGGCCTCATTTTCCCTCTGTGTTTCCTGGTTGGTCCTGGAGAACTGGGCCAGTCTTTGCTGCAGGAGGGTTACCTCCTGAGCTGTGTCCCTATTGGCCTGCTCCTTTCTTGCTAGAGCATCTTCCACCCTTCTGGTGTGCTCTACCAAGTTCTGGTTTTCTTTTTGGAGATCACCCAGCCCCTGGAGGGCCAGGTGATTTTCTTCCATTTTTCTTTTTAAATGGCAGACTTCCTGGCCTAAGGTATCCCTTTCCTGACTAAGAGCCTGCATCTGTGCCGCCAGGTCGTCCCTTTGCCTTTGGAAGGCACCAGCATTCTGGCGCTCTTGATCAAACTCTGCCTGGGTATCCAGGTCTTTCAGAATTAGTTTGTTGCTCTCCGCCTTCACTCTATCTAGGTGGCCTTGCAGGGTGACTACCTGCTCAGCACATACCCTGTTGAAGTCCAGTTGTTGCTCCAGCTTTTTCTGGTTTTGCAGTAGGGAGTCCAAACCTTCTTGGTATTCCTTCTGCAAGGCCAGAAATCTGGTATCCTGTTCTGACTTTTCCTTTTGCAGCACATCCATATCCTCCTTTATTTTAGTGATGTACAGTCTGCTGTCATTTTCTGACTCCTGGCTCCTCTGCAGCCTCTGCTCAGAAGAGACCAGGTCAGATTGGACCTTCTCTAACACCATCTGTTGCCTATTTGCCAGATTTTGGCTTTCAGCACATCTATCCTGCATGTCTCCCATATATAGGTACAGGTATGCTGCTATCCTGGCAATCTTATTGTGTTCCTCTTTGGCTTTAGGAGCCATATATAGTTCACTCAGGGCCACATGTAAGGGACCCTGATCTCTATATATATCTGACCCTGTTTCAGTGACCTGTCGCGTGATGGCCTGCAACCAGGCATCATGGCCCTGTTCGGTCCATTCACCTCTCACAAATAGCTTATGCAAGAGGTGCCCTCTGGCTATTTTCATGTCTACTAAGGTCGTCATTCTAGAGATTGGTCTCTGTCCTGACTTACAGAAGTTTGTATTTTATTTTTGCAGAACAGAACTTTTCTTGGAGTGTCCCTTTTGAGGAATGCTTCACAGCGTAATGCAGCGTGGTGATCCGACCGGATGTATGTATCCCGTCAGTTAGCACACTGTATTAAGCTGCACAAGTGGTAAATCTAACCCAACATCCCGGACGAGCCCCCAATTTGTAAGAGGATTCAATTCAACACTACAGCTAAGTCAACGCCTAGTCTATAATACTGAATGAAAACCCTTATTGATATATCTTTAGGTCCAGTTCATGCGTTCTGGATGACTACCCTTATATAACACCCCTCTCTTGGAATCCCCCTGACCCCACTGAGCCAAGAAGTAGTTCTGTTTTGCAAGTTAAAAGGGTTTATTTGATGATTTAAACAATAGATATATATATGACACTTTATAATAAATTAATAATTGAATAGCACACTTAATCTGATATGATAAAGATTGACAACAGAGAATCTGGCACTAGCACACTTCTTTATAATTACTAATGAGTTGACATGAAATGGATAAGGTAGCACACTGGTGAATAGGAACAAAAGTATAATGGGGTAGAGGATGCTTTATGTAAGCTCAGGTGGATGCAATATTCAATGAATGCAGTACAGAAAATACTCAATAGGATTTCAACCAAACAATGTAATCACTTTTCTCTGGCTATTCACTCCCCCCCTCCTTATGCAATGCAAGGAAATGGAAGGAAGCACACAGTTCTCAGAAATGCAATCAACGGTAATTCAGTTCAATCCAGCAAGCTTAGACAACAGAAAACAGGTAGGAGTTTTGAAATCACAGGCCCAAATGCTTTGATATGTGCTAGCAATGGATGAGAAATATGCTGGAAATGCTTTTTAATTCCCTTTCAGAGGTTCAGGGTGAGTGGTATCTAGTTAATATTAGTCCAGGCTCACACTAGCAATGATGCAGGGATAGTTAGCAGGTTAAACGAATTTCTGGCAAATGGAAAGCAAACAGCAGCAGTTTTTACATGTGAAGAAATTGCAAATCGCGGTAAAATTCGTGGATGCGTGTTCCGCGATTGCGGTAAAACTATAAGGGGAAGGAATGCGGTTCTTGGTACGATTCAAAGCTACGATTCTAAGCTATCAGAGGAAAGTTACTGCAAGTCTCTAGCCCAAACGGTCGCGGAGATATGAGCGATTTAATAAAGGTCGTTTTTGGGTTTGCAAATTTCAAAAGCTCAAAATGACAAGTGCAGCTTGCAACTAGAAATGACAAGTGACAGCTAGGAGGCAGTTCTACTTAGGTTAAATAGATTGAATTAGATGAATTTAAACTAAGAGATTGGTTCTACACAGTTCTGCTGGGTACTCACACTATATTCTTGAATTAAATGGGCCTCATCACGGATCTGGTCAGGGTTTTAGACTGGACTCTGGTCTGGTCTGGTCTGGCCTCTGCACTCCACAGTGATCTGGGTCAGCTCTCTCTGCTGGTCTGGGTCTCTCTGGTCTGGTCTCTTAGTACAGCACTGCTTTCTCTCTGGTCTGGTCTCTTAGTACAGCACTGTTTTCTCTCTGGTCTGGTCTCTTAGTTCTGGATAGATTGAAGTCTCTAGTTTGGCTTTCTGGAGGTTGATGGAGGTAAGTATGGATTTTTCCGGCAGAGCTTCCCGCTGCAGATGGATTTTGAAGGTACCTATCTGTCCTGTCTGTCTGCTTTTATGTGTTTAGAATGTGGGTGTGTTCTAGCATCACTGACCCTACCTCTCTCTCAGCTTCTAATTGGTCAAACTTCCATTTATCATTTGATTGGGGAATGAACTGTGAGTCAGCGTGATGTCATTTTACAGCCTGCAGAAAGTCCACTCCTCCTGTCAACTTACACACAAATCTAGATTTGAAACAAATACATATTTGCAGAGGTACATATTGTTTTAAAATCATATGCACCCATCATGCATTACAGGAGGTATCCCCTGTTTAAACTCTGCTCTTCCTGGGAGCTTGCATTCAGAAATGGCACATATTTCACTTTTTAACTGATTTTTCAATTTCTGACATTGACCCAACTTTACATACATGTGTGCAGGGAGTAGGGACATTAACTGATGAAGTTTCAGATTTTTAACATGCATACATTTAGAGTTATATCCACTTTTCCGCTGACAACCCCCTGAACATGCCACCGGGTCGAAAAACCTCTTAAAATGTGGGCAGAAAAATCACAAGAGTTATGGTGTCATTTATAAAATTTTCACATGTCCGCTCTATGAGTTATTCATCTTTTTAAAGTTATGTTCTGGCTCCAAAGGGGTGTGGTTTACCCTCAGCACAAGGTTGAATTTCTGGTTAATCCAGTTCTGCCAAGCCAGCTTGCTCTCACAGGCAGTGCCCCTCCCAGCTCCTGCCAAGAGGAAGCTACATTTTACGACTGCGGTAATAAAAACCTTTGCCTGAGTGAAGAGGGCTTTGTTCACTCTCCTGCAGAGCAGGTAATTCAATTATCAGATAGATGGCATATCCTTTGTGTGAGCAGCAAAAGGGCAGATGGCCTGGGAACACAGCTGTGACTCAAGTTTCCCTTCTGAGGGGGGTAGTTGCCAGGCAGAATTCAGTTCCTTAAGCCAGGTTTCAGATAAAATGTCACTTTTTGTTCCCCAGTTCCTGCATTCAAATAAAACTAAACATTTTTACATATGCAGCTAGAATGCTGATTCTAAGTGCAAAACTATGACATTTCAACAGTTACAAAGGCATGTGACACCAAACATAGGTCACTCATTTAATCTAAACATTTTCGATTTTAGTGTCTTTAAATCCAGTGCAACTTAAACTGCTGACTCCATAGCTCAGCCAGTTTTGTTATAAACCTTCAAGTCACTTCAGAATATCACTTTATATTGTATCCACCTCTCAGTATGTCTTTCTTTGGCATGTTTTGGGTTCATTTATTCAGTTTTCTACAAAAAAGTAAAATCTGGTGTTGTTTTAAATTGCCGGCTTTTGGATAGTGGTGAGTACTGGTACTGCACCCATTTTTGGGATTTAACAAATGAATTCCCCACAGTTATGGGTTTGCATTTGGCAATCAGCATTGCCATTCCCAATGGTTTCAGACTACTGTGCGGGTAGTCCAATGGTGATTTTAAAGCGATTTGAAGCTAACCGGCGCTACTGTTTTTCCTTTGGCAACCCATTTCCCTGTGCATTTTCTGGGAAGCTCTGGCCATCATGAGGTTTTCCATGTCAGTACTGCACAGTTTTGAGGTAGGGCTAGGATGCATGGGTAAATACATCCCACAATTTCTTACTGTAGCATGGCACATGTGGATTTTTTTATGGATATCTATGGTAAAGTAAACATGATAATTGTTACTACGTGCCTAGACGTGCATTTTTATGCAGCCAGTCTAGCTATTTCTTACTCTTGCATGGATTTTTATTTCTAGGAATATATGTTAAATGTTATTATGGGGATAGACTGGCATTTTGGTGCATCCAATCTAGCTATTTCTTCCTGTGGTATGGCATTTGTACTGAGTAAAGCAAACATAAGTATCAATGCGTGGCTATTGTGGCATGGCTTTTTAATGACAAAGCACGCAGGAGTATGTTCTTGACAGCTCCGACTTTCTGCTCATTCTGAGCACACATTAAACTAGAGAAAGACTAGAATGTGTATACTGGTTCTACACTAGATCACGGGAAACACCGTTTTTCACTTGGGAAGTGTTACATGCAGTGTTTAGCCCTGAGGACAGACCATGTCTGAAATGCACTGGCCAAACCAAACCCATTTATGAACACTGCCTCACTCGCAGGGAAAAATGTATTTATTTATCTGTATATATATTGTTTACGTTAATACTTTATGGATTGAGAGATTAAGTATCGATTCTTAATATCATAAGATAAATGCAGCTCCACATGGAGACCACATGGTTTTGGAATGTCTTCATGTTGAAGGTGCCCTAGGGCTTTACCATTGTGTTCAGATTAATATTAAGGAAATACATAGAACATTTTTTGTTTATATGCATCTTGTGTTGAAACACTACTGTGGTGCCTGCCTTTTTCCCATCTTATGTGAAGATACCAACATATATTGGCAGTGCCAGCTTGTACAAATTGCTTGTACATATTTTCCTATATCATAATTACTGGCATTTTATGAAAAGCAAACAGGATTTTGTTTTCATGTGGGAATATGCATGCAAATGTGGACATGTTTTTAAAATAGCATATATTGTGGGCCAAGGGAACATGGAAATAAATTGGGAATTGTTCATGTGCTCTGTTGGCGACTTGAATCTATTGGATTTTTAGATTGGAGTTACCATACAAAACCAACTGCAAACTGTCTGGCTTTCTGCCCACCTTTCACTGATAGAGTGCTGAATAATGCACCATTTTAACTCATTATTTAAAAAATCTCCTCCAGGGTAGAATCACCCTTGTATCTCCCTTGGCTGGTTCAGGCTTCCTTGCTACACTCGGTTGTTTTAGCATATTTGTTGGAAATATATGTGCCCCCCCCAATTAAAAAAATCCCCAATCACCACTAAGAGCTATTTGTATAAGGGAGATGTTCTGGTGTTGGTGCTTCAACAAATATTTTGGGGATTTATATTTTATTAAAGAAATACAGTTTTAGTTTGGTCATTTGTGAGATGCGTTGTTGCAAGCAATATTTTATAACTGTGCAAAAACTGCCCTAGTACAAAAACATATTCTTTCAATGCATTTTTGCACCAGGGCAATGTTTACCCTAGTGCTAATAGTACTCTGTATTAGCACAAGTGTACATGTGTAAATATTGCTGTGGTGCAAATATTCATTTATACAATAGTTTTTTTGTACTAGGTAAGTTTTAGTACAATACTTCTTTACACTTCCACCATTGTAAATTATCTCTAGCCTGGTCTAGGAAATACATTGTACAGAGCAAAAATGTGCAACTCTAAGTAGTCCTTTTTAATGTGATGTAATTCCCTGAAATATAGAAGTCTTAAGCACTGGAGTGGGTTTGTTTACAGAAGACTTTCTATGCTATTAAGATCTTAAAGGATATGCTTGTTCCTCCATAGAGGTGAAACGTGTACTTAAGTACAGATTAGGAGTATTTCATGAAAAGATGTGGCCAGACATTAACATAGCTGACCCTTGGTGGTTGTTCAGGTTAAAAAGGCTCATGGCTAAAAGACATTGCTCCAGCAGTAGCCGTGCTGGTAAAAACGGCAGGCTGCCACCAAAGTCATGTGTTTTTTCCAGCACCTAGCAATGGGGACTCACTGGGGCATTATAGCCCCAGCAGTCCCTACAGCCAGGCGCCAGAAAAATAAATTCCCCATCCCCATTCAAGTCCCATTGGACTCAATGGGAATGGAGAGGACGGATGCACCGGCACTGTGTGCAACAGTGTTGGTGCATCTGTCAAAGAGTGCAAGCGGGTGCTGTTCCGCTTGCGAGGTCACAGCTGGTGGCCAGGAGGGCATCCTGCCTGCAAACATTTACTCTGCCGGTCCGGTATCAGCAGTGCAGGAAGCTCACCGGCACCGATGTTACCGTGACCGGCAGGCTTATAATGAGGTCCATTGACACTCATCCAGTAATCCATGGCATTGCCACGGCAGTTGAATAAATACAATTGGGAGTCTGCTATATGATTGTGGTGTTTTTTGTATTGTGCTTCATGCTGGATCCCAGACTCTAAGCGCAGGACTAGATTTCAAACCTGTTTCCAATACAAGCATGCTGAGCCAGAGCTATCCTTCCAGCCCTGGATGGCATTGAGAATACACAACCTTTAACCTAGAAATGTAGTAGTGATTAAAACACAAGTGATTTACACAAAAGTGATGAAACACTGGGCCTGACTCACAAAAAGGTTTTCAGTGGGATTTTCCCCTTGAACAATTCTTTGTCCATCAGGCCTATTGAGTATTTTGCTAACTCCAAAACTTGCCAAGTCCTCACATAGTCCTGTGAATGGATTACTTGAAAATTGTGAAGAACAAATCCATTATGTGAATGCGCAAATGGCTTCTGCCCATAGCGTTAGCACAATCAAGCCAATATATTTGCAGATGTAGAAAATCAGTTAGCACATTCGCAAACTAATTTTCTTTTAGGTGATATAGCCCCAGGAGAGTGTGAATTCCTACGGCCTTGAATTTCCAACAATCACACTGTTTGGCATTACAGAACAGCACATGGCTTTTCTCAGGAGGATATTGTAAGCATGTGGTCATGGTATTTGGCATACCACCGGTCCCAAGGAAAGCCAATGGTTGAGTGTCATGGCTGAGATATATAGAAGCAGACAAAATTATCTAATGGAGGAGAAGCTAATGCAGGAAAACTTGACTGGCAACAGAGTGCCTGCCTTGTCACCAATTCGTAAACAGAATACCAACTCATGATAGCCTTCCATTAGATTTTCGGGAGAATGTTAGTAGAAAAGCTGAAAGAGCTTCAGGCACACACTGCAAATGGGAAGGCAAAAATACTAAGTATGCTGCCAATGATCATTAACGGATAGCTCACAAGAGGGGCTACGTGTGCAACTGAAATTTGTTCTTCTACAATTATGCATCCAAAAGCTTGGTTGTGATGGTTGACATTGGCCATATAATTTTTTAAAATAGGGTATTTTACCAGCACAAGAAAAGCCTTTTGAGAAATCTTTCAATCTCTCTGAAACAAGTTGTATTCAACATCAATATGATACTGTGAGAAACCAGAAGGTATCTCACCCACTAGTCCACAGGGATCCGTCATCCAGGTTGCCAGGATACAGCCATTGCTTTTGGAACCAGTTCCTCAGGGTGGACCAGTGTGGGAGGATTACCTGGGTGAGGGGTCTTCTAGTAGTGGGACACCGGATGGTGAGGCGCGGTATCCCCTTCCCTGTAACACACTTACCCCATAATACTCGTTAGGATATTTAGAAACTCTACCCCCCTTTTACCACATAAACACTTTCTCACTGACAGCCCGCTCTAAGGGAAAACCGACTTACATCCGAGCTGGGTGCCTGACATGTCCAAATACTATGGTCAGCCGAGGTCAGGCAATTATTGACAATCGCTCACACCTGACTGCCATTATGCTTCCCGACACAGATAAAAGGTGGAGCATGAGAGCACACTCTGAGTGAGGCAAAGCACATGAGGAAACAGCAGTTCCAAGAAGGCAGTTTAACGAGAGCAGAAAGACGGCAAAACAGAAGGGGGTCTCAAGGAAGGAAGTTCCTTTGACCTTTTCGACAAGGAACCGTTACTTTCACAAAACCTCAGAAATAGAAATCGGAAGACCAGGAAACCAGGCTGAAGAATCCTGCATTGTGTGTCCGAGGTGCCCGGGGCCCTCCCGTGTTACTAATCAAGGCAGGGAGAAGCTCCAGCCACTGTGGCATTGTCCTTGGCTCCAAGAACAAAGTCGCTTCAGTGAAAGCAACACAGCCGTCAGTAAGGGAGACCAATACAAGACCGTTCTGTGATGAAGCCAAGGTTGCAAGCAGCAACATTGTATGGCAATCACTGGAACATTGTTAAAAGGCATGTGATAAGAGTCACAAATGAAGTTAAACTGCTGATGAGTGATTGAACTTAAAGCAAGCTACAATACCGTTGACAATACCATTGACCGAGTGGTCCAGCACCATGTGGTTGCTCAATCAAGGGCCTCTGTAAGGTATCCAGCTGAGAAGTAATAACAGTAGATAAATTAGGTCTGAACCCGGCGGAGGTAAATCAATTGAAAGAGAATTAATAAATGTGAATCCAAGTGGTCCTGCGACGGGTCAAGCTAAATCCTGTGCACAGTTGAAAGTCGTTGATCTTGATGAAATAGAGAAAGTTTAGAAAAGTGCATGAATTTGGTCCAAGCCCGGCAGAGGGAGACCAATTAAAGGTTTTGTGTTAAGGTGGGTCTAAGTCCGGTAGAGGAGGGCCCGGGCTGAATTGAAAATCACCTAAGAAGTTGTTTATGAGAATCCTGAGGAGAAAGGAACTTTTGAATTTTTGTTTGTCGCATAAGGCCCTCTGAAGACGAGACTTTGACATAGAAGGCCCTGATACTGAGATTTGAACGGCATCCTTGTACTAGAGAAGTCAGAGACTGTGCTAAATTCGAGTGTGCCGCCTTGTACTGTGCTGAAAACATGGGCAAGGGAGGCCAATGGCTGGAATATCCTGACATATCATTTCTTGAACACTTTTTTCTTTTGCATAACATTATTTCCCATGCTATTTATATTTAGAACTAAGGAGTGGCAATAGGTTTATTAGTGTAGGCCCTTTTATTGTAACGAGACACTACTAAGACTGCGTTATTATTATTTTATGGTTGTAGATTGCTCCCATCTTTAGATTTAGGATTTGATAGGCATTTTTCAAACCCGATTGAAGTTCAATAAACACCCTTGAACTGTGATCACTTGTGTATGTCTTACTGTTTGATACCATGCCATCCTTACAGTACTCACAGGTATGCATGGACAATTCTTTTTAAAGGAAAACCCTAGCAGAGAAGCAACGGAGTGCTCTACATAGCAAGGGCCATTTTACACAGCTGGAACAATAGCAAGGAGCCCTCTATAGGTGCCAATATGAGGATAGCTGACTAATGCACTCATGATTAAAACACTAGCTGAGGAATGGAACAATAGATGCAATGGAAGCGTGAGGATGTCTGGCGAAATGTTGTTCCACAGTGACAGCGCATAAGAGGACAATTTTTGTTTGAAATACTCATTCTGAACTGGAAGGGAAGTCAGCTCTTGCCAAAAAGAAAACAAATAACAGACTAAATGCTGCTGGATGAAAGCATTATGTGACACAAAGGGAGTGGAAAAAAAGTTGAACAGTGAAAAATAGGGACCCAAGGAGGAACAAAATCTGACATGTAAAGAAAAGACTCCAGAACATGATAAAAGACACATTTATATGTGAAGATCAAAATGTGATATTAAAATATACAATATACTAGCAATACTAACAATACTTAAAAGAAATGATAAAAATAAGAGAGAATAAAGTGAGGGCCTGAAGTGCTCAGAGCAAATGTGTACACAGTAAGTTATATGCACATCAGCAAACCCTATGGAGTGTTTAAAAAAAAGGAGAGATGAAGAGAGATGATGGCAATGTCAGGGGTCAGAGGACTGTCAAAAACAAATAGGAGAGTCAGGGGAGGGCCAAGAGTAAAAGAGAATCATACATTGTGCTTCTGTTTGTCTCAATTTCTGTATCCTGCCATCCACCCCCCGAAGTGTGGTATGATGCATTCAATAGTAAACAATTGTACAATTTATTTTGGTCAATGTATGGTTACTGCATAAAGTGGGCATCAGTAGTATAATACGCCAGACATACAGTCCTACCCCACATATATGGGGGCAAGAAACAGGCTAATGTTGGAATCAATATTTTGCTTTATTCAAATATAATCAATGCTGATGTGATCCACAGCTTTATGCACATGAAGTCATCACATTGTTTCACAATCATCGGCTGCTTGTCTACAAAAATTAAATTGACATGCCTTCATTTATTTCACTATTTCTAATGCAAGCATTTAGTACATTACAATACTCATGTATTTTTATTGGTAATCTATGCACCCTAGGACTCCCAAGCTACCCACTCATGGGACTTAGCATGGAATAAACTCAAAGTAAAATCTGATCTTCTTTAGGGGATTTTTATACTTCAGTATAATTCTTGTACGTCCTATAACCAGCATCAGTTCGGCATCTGACCCCTCCCGCCCGCCCCTGTCTCTGGTCCCTCTAGGCACAGATGACATCTGAAACCATCTGCTTGAGTCTCCTTTCTGGAAAAAGATCCTCATTTTGGCACCCCTCAAGTTTGGTGGGCATTGTCTATTTAATCATCTGTATGACTATCAATGAGGGAGTTCCCTTGCTCTCCTGTGCTTTGCCTCATATTACCTTTCATATTTCCACATGACATCACATGATTCTGATTGGATCATTCTTTTCAATGGCCTGTTTAATACTCAAATAGTGCCAGATAATATGCCCTTCAATCTCCAATGGATGATTATAGTTTCTGTATTTTTGACATGAGGGTGCTTATTTCACTCCAACACTGCTGAATGTCATTTTGTTTAATTCCATAATTGAATCATGTCTGAAATATATCCTCACAGACGCACATCTACATGTGCACAATTTATTTTTGAGATGAAAACTGATTATTGTATTAATATTGATAACTGTATTAATTATGAAAGTGCATAGGGAACAGACATTTTATGTCAAACCGAAGAGAAAACTCTGATCTTCGAAACACAAACAGTCCCATGCTTCTGAGTCTTACAGTTCCAGAACTATGAGTAATATTCATGTTTGCACATAGAGCCAAGAGAAATATACATAGTTGGATATACCCTATATTTCAACTTGGGGCCTCATGTTTCAGTAAGCAGACTTGTGTAAACAAACCTTTGTAATTGGTTCTTGTCAATTATTATTCTGAGTAAAAGGACAGGGTTCTTTTGTTCTGCTCACATTAGACCAGTGCACCTGTTTGGTTTTATGATGATGGTCACTTCATAGTGTCATGTTAAGTGCAATGAAAATTGTTTGAAGCTTGCAATAAAAGGGAACAGTTTTTAACTAGCAGGTGCTTATGTATACATATGCTTCAGCTAATCAGTGTTTTAGAATGTTTATATACGCTTCCTCTGGAGGGGATTTTCAAGGGTATGATGTTAGTTTGCTCAGAGTTGAATTCCAGGTCAACTTGAAGTCAGCACAGTACATTACTGATGTTAATATAAGTGTTAGTCAAACCAACAGAACCATTGCTTTTGTGTTACTTTATAATTCTGTCAATTTTATGCTTGAAATTGCTTCACTTGATGTGAATAAGAAGCATTGCAGGATACAATCCACTGATCAATAAACTGTGCTCCATTAAGAATCAAATAGTAGGTTGGTTTAGTAAATCACACATCAATACACTGGCTTTCATAATTGTTTGACTTAAATATTTCTACATTGCATGCTGAGTTTATTTCCTTGCTTATTCAAATTTCACACTTGGGCCTAGGTATTTTTGAATCTGCAATTCTATTGCAGCAGATACGTACCTTCATGAATATAGACTCCACTTAAAGTTGTTAAAACTTAGTCTTTGAGTTGAAATCTACTCAAGGCAACATATTGTTCCTGGGATGGTTTAATTTGTCGGACTATACGCTCCATGTGTACATTGGTGTTTCTCAAGAGTTACTGGTGAAATTGGAATTAGTAAACGTATCCATCCTTTGGGAATCTCTAGCTTTACATTGAGCCAGTCTCCATGTCTTGTGCTATTTGCTGTTCATTACAAAAGGTGGAACCTATTCACTTGCTTTGACATCACACTATTTCTCCAAACCGTTGAATCATAGTGTCACATTTGAAGAAGCAGTGAAAATGATCAGCACCTCTCAATTTGAATTCATGCAGTCCTCATTTGCCTTTAATTCGCCCCACAAAACATAATCAAACCATGATCACTGTGATGGACTTCAGAGGAGTAGTTGCCCATTGGTGATCTGTAATAATGTTTGTAAATGTGATTGCTGTGTTCTCCAATCCGAATCGTGAGTGGTCTTGTGGTTCTCCCAAATTAAGGGGGCATGCATGGACATAGTAATATATGAATCATATAAATTTGGAGCCAATTGATAAATGATCTGGATGAAATGTGGATTGTTGTATTATAATTCTTTCTTCTTGTTAATTCCATATTTGCATATACAGGACTTCATGCAGTTGTAAATCCATGTTTGCAGTGGAGGTAGATATGTGACACTGATGGTAATCCAGTGATTTCACTCAAATGGGAATAGTTTCTTTCAAAGATGACCTTTTTTCCTGAGTGTTGTCTCAAGATTACCCCGATTGTCTTTCATGAAGGGTTTAATGTCCTTGCCAAAAGTTATGAGATGCAGATTCTTTTTCAAAATAGAATGCATCCTGTACTTTGCTTATAATAGGTATTAAAGTATCTAATCTTGTCTTCTTCTGTGTTATTAATCTTGCTCTTAGGCTGGAACAGGGGGATTGTGGCAATCCAATGCACCTTACTTTTGGCTGCTTGGAATATATATTTGCCCTGTCTTCTCTTGCTGATTCTGTTCATTCTGTTCTTGGTTTATGCTTGGTAATCAATATCCAGTGAGTTTGAGTGCAATCTACAAAGGAAATGTATATTGTAAGGTTTTTAGTTTGGGCACTATATGCCATGACATGACATTGGCTATTGTAGATGTTTTGTAAAGTTTATAATATAGCGCTTTGTTCTGAATGTACAGTTCTCAATCAAGGAAAGTCATGGTTGTTTTACTCATTGAGGGAGCAAATTCCTGGTTGGACTGATTGTGTAGATATGTAATGAAGTTATTCAGGCCAACCACATTACCTTGGTGTGCCTGCTATATGATTCCTTCTCACTAGCCTGTTGTATTTAACCATGCATGATCCTGGTTGCAAATCCCCATACAATGATTGAACAATGGGGGTGACAATTTAACTCAAATGGCTGTGCTGCACTCTTCATTAAAGAGAAACATATTGGGTTGATTCACATAAGCATTTTATAATTGGCAAAATCCCATAGGAAAACACTCTGTGAATCAGGCCCACATTTCATTAATTGTGAAAGCCAGCATACATATGGTACAGCAAGTGGCTGTGTTCTAAGAAAAGGTGGAGCTTTTGTGAATGAATGGTCTCACATCTTCAGTGGCCTAGTCAAGTTTTTGGAGGTTTTAAGTGATTTAGAATCTGGAGCAACAATGGTAACATCCAATTGTCTATTGATATTGACAATTGTGTTCAGAATCTCCACAGTGTCTCTCATGTAGGATGGAATCAAAGTGCAATCTTTGAGGAAAAATACATATTCTGGGTTGGTATAGGTCAGTGAACTGATGACATGTATATGTGATCTGCATGGTGCAAAGGTGACATGTTTGTTAATCTTAGGGAGGAGAAACAAAACACGTGTAGCCAAATAGGGGCAGTATAAGTAGTCAAATTCCCTTTTTCTGAAGAATCCTTTCATGTTCCAGTCTTGTAATAGGTTCAACATGCTGGTCTGCATTTCAGCAATAGGTATAGAGCTCAGTTTGGTCAGCAAATAAAATGGAACAGTGTTGTAAGGTGTTCCTTCGAGGTATTGCTTCAGAAACTCACAGCATGGACAACATTCAAATATGAAACAGAATGTCTACACAGACGACTGATACTTCTTAGTACAATCATTGTGTATCATTCAACAATAAACTCCACGGATGTTCTCAAACTATTTCAAACAATGGTGCAGACAACTTGTGCTAAGCTGGTAAACTTTTACACGCAGGCTACCATTGATATTATGTATGTATGCATGTGTATATTTGCAGGCACATATGCAGGCATATATATATGTATGAATGTATGTTAGAGGTATATTAGCCAGATCATTCACAGGTGGTGCTGGCCAAAATTTCTGGCCTTGCCTTACCCAGCACAGAAATGGCTATGCCTGGCATCCTGCCTCCCTACACCCCACAACGTGAGCTCCATAATTGTGGCCCAGCCGGTGCACATATCATGGTCTATGTGAACTAGCAGTGGCAGGGATGCTCTGGTGGGGTGCAGAGGCATCATCCAAAAAGCCAGGAAAATAAAGAAGGAATGGGAGATTTGGCCGAATTTCTGTCATTAAAAAAATTCTTTATGGCTGAAAAGTTGGATGTAATCACCCATTCGGCTGCGGGGGGTGGGGGTGTCCCCTACGCCCTTGCTCACTATATTGTGAATGGGGGTTGCAATGGAGTCCCCCGCAGCCGGTACAAAAACAAAATAATTTAAAAAAGGATATGGACCCGGCAGCGCTGGTTCCCGATTACGGAAGTGAAAGGGAACAGGCATCGCAGTGACGCAGCGAGTCCACGGCACACAGCAAAGTGTGCCACTTGGAAAAATAGCCTTTGTTTTTTCCCCCTTGAACATTTCCATCACAGGCTTTCTACCCCCGATCAGGATGCAGACAGTACTTACACAGCACAGTTTTATTGTGGAGGGTAGGCAGTGATGGATTCAAATGAGGATCCAGCAAGCAGAAACCAGATACTTAGGGGATAATCTGAGTCTTCATATATGTGGTCAAAAAAGGGTGCAGTTTCTAACCATCCCTCTCCCATGGCTTCCACACCCCACTTGGAGCTCACCACTGTAGTCTAAAGGCTATCTGGTACCAGGATCTTCATCACAGCCAGTAGCTCCAAAGCATGGAAAATATATGATTTTACAATTGCCCAACTAAAGGGTACACTTGATGACATTAGGATGCAAGCCAGAGGTGCCAGACAGGTTGCAGAATGTTTCCTGGACATCTACATATATTTTGCCCCAGTAGAACAATTCACTTAATTGGCAGACGCAAGAATTTTGTTTTTAGCCATACATCACTAATTTACATGCTAAATACATGATACATATTATTTTTTAAATTCTGAAAAAGATAATATTGAGAACCAACCACTGCCAGCTATTCACATGTACCATAACTACTTCATCTAGACTTTTGTTCTTAAAAATATGCTGAAAAATATTTCTAGAATCATTTCTGCAATTGTGCTTTTAGGACATGCCACTTTACATTGCTAATCATATAAATGCAGCACAGCACATACAAGAATGCAATTTAAAGGGAAATGTATAAATAGTTGATTTTTGTTCATACCTGAAATGGGAAAAATTGTGATATCACCAACCTGTCCTATAGGTTTCACTACTTTTAAGACAGGGCCTCATTACAAGTTTGCCGGTCCGGAAACAAGGGTGCCGGTAAATTCACCAGCACCCTTGTTACCGGACCTGCAAACTACGTGTCTGCCTGCCATGGCTGCTGTCCATGACAGGTCTAATCCTGCTAGGCACAGTGTCCAATGTAGGCAGACCGTTCACGGAAGCGCCGGCATCATTAACAATGGTGCCAGCACTTCTGAGTACTCACTCCCACTACGGGAATGGGAACTTACATTTTAGTGGTGTCTGACATCCTGGGCCGTCTGACTTGTAATTTCCCGGTGGCACCAGGAAGTCAAGCACCAGTTTTGGGATGTTTTAACCCGCTAGGCTCTGCCCTGCGACATCCCTGTGTGATGGTGGCACCAGAATCAGCAAAATGGCAGCAAATGTCCTATGTGTGCCAAAATGTATGAAAATTGCGCTGTGAAACCGGAAAAGATGGCTGCCAATCTACTTTGCCTGTTGTCAGTAGTGGAAGGAGACCACACTGCTGAAACGTGTCACTGGGCTGTCCACCGAGTGAACATGGAAACTGCATGAAAGGCAGTGCTTTATTGCAAGGAAACCCAAAAATTGCTCTGAAATCCCTTTTTTTTTGGTAGCTGAAATACAAAATAATGGTTCCAAACATCAGAAAATATCCAACATCCTTGCTTGGTGTAACCCATCACTTCATTAAAGGAATCAATATGAGCACACAATGTCAGGAAAAGCAGAATCTATCATCAGAATATCCACATTAAAAAGTGTGCTTGCCTGTGAAATTCTGTCAAAATATGGGCGCAGTACCACCGGCCGCCTGTATGACAGCTGTCATTTAATTGCATTAGAAGCTTAAACTTGTGCAGTTAAAATGGTTGGAATTAAGTGACTTGCTATCAAAAGTAATATAGGTTGCAACTATTTAATCTCCTTGTTTTAGAGAATGGAATTGGAGTTCTGTTTGCCTGTTTTCAAATTGTAAGTTTATTTTACTCAAAGAAAAATTTAAGGAAGTGGGTTTTAAAGTAACCTGATGCAAGCCCCAAAACTATAAAGTAAATTCCCCAGCTTGCCCCAACAAAAGGCACCTCTCCTGCTTCCCACAAAAAGCCAGGAAATCACATTCAGGTGTTGGTGAACCATTCACAGCTTGGCCTTTAAAAATCCAGAAACCAGATTTTACCCCAGACCTCTAAGGGGAACCAAAGAGCAGCCTGGCTGTGCTGTAGCTGCTTTCCTGCTAAGAATTATTGCCAGAATACAAAGACCCAACCCAGTAGAGCCGTGCTGTGACCAGATAGCTGTGAACCAGAACCAGAGCCCGTGAGAGCCAGTCCAGTCCCACCATGCGGTGTGCAGAGTGCCTTGCTGATTGCAGACCAGAGCGCCTTGAGTCCAGTCCGGTATACCCAGCAGAATACCTGTCCAGCAATCTTGACTGACCTAAATCTCTGACGGTTCTGTCCAAACATTCGTAGTGAGTATCCTTATTATAGGACTGTCACTAGACTATGTATTGTCCATAAGTCATCCCTAACCAAATCCATCCTCTCTTATATCCAGAACTGCATTGTTAGAAATTCTTTTTGTCTTGCCTAAACTCTTTCTCTATCCTATAGTCCTTTTGTAATAGTAGTGTTAAAATTATCTTTGCGCTGATATATATTTTCTCGGGCTAGTCTACCCATAGTGTATGGAAACCTTGTTTGTAATTTTTTTTGTAACTGTAAAAGCGCATTGTTTTGCAAATTTGCCTCTTTCTGGCTCTTTCTGGAAAAATTGACCTCCACAAAAACCTCCAAACCTTCTTCACCGTGTATGCTAGAAATGATTTAAGTGTCTACTTGTATCTACTTGAAGCTAACATCCTAAGCTTTCCAATAAACCCAAAACTGCATCTCAACTCCTTATAGTTATTCCGCAATCGCGCTTACCCTACGCGGAAAAGTTTGCCGTGAATTTTTAATTTTGCTCAAATCTATAACATGTGAAATAGCTGTTCATTGCGCCCGACCTCAAAATTAAGTTTTCAAATTGCTAGTTACTCTATAATCATTGCTAGTGTTTGTCTGATACCATACGAAGTGGCTCCCACTAGTATTGAAACAATTTCAGTGAATTAAATCCATTTTCAGTGTTTTACCAATTCATTCAAAGCCAACCTTAAACCATTTTTGACAAGTTTACCAATCAATTCTGTTTTCTCTGTGTTTGCTGGGGGTAATTGGAATTGATACTATTGTGTTGAATTCTGTATTCCTGAAACCTGTTTGCTCACCTTCCATCTCTTTATATTGCATATTGGGGGGATTGAGTAATGTGCAGGGGGAAAGAGTAATCACATTGCAGTTTGATTGAACCCACACAAAAGTATTATCTCTGTGCTGCATTATTTATCCTACCATTACTCCTTGAGAATAAAGAGATTGTTAGTGTGACATCAACCCATTGGTGATCATTATATAACCATAAAAATAGTGTGATATATATTGTGAAATACATAAAATAAATATTTTAACTTTGCAAACCAGCCTGATTCCTGGTTCAGTGTGAACGGGGGAATCAAAGAGAGGGGCGTGATATAAGTGGTGCATCGTTCAGAAATAAAAGAACTTGCAGACATAAATAAATAATTAAGGTTTCAGCTGTGCATCACACTCTAGGCATTGACTTAGGTGACGTGCCGGGTTGGAATCACTTACTGTCATAAACCCCCGGTCCAAGCCACGTCCCCGAGGCCAAAACAAGGGTAAGGGGTAGTGGGAGGAACCTCCTTAAGTCGTTTTCACCTTTGTCCCCAGTGTAGGTGCTCCAGGTATGGGGGTAAAAGGTGTGCAGGAGGCAGAACCCAAGGAAGACTACGCTTCCCAGCAGCCTCGGGCCATGGACTACAGCCCAGCCGGCCCAGGAAACACCCAGGACAACGCCTGACAGAACGCGCATGCGCGAGGACGCTATCGCGCATGCGCGGCACCCGAAAGTTTGTCCGTGCTCGCTCCAGCTACCGAGAGGACGCTTTTGACTAAGCTCCAGCGAAGCTTGTCGCGGGGCCGCCCTCGCTGCCGGATACATTTCCAGGCCCCGCGACCGCAAAGATAAGTACATTGCCTGCTATTTAACGCTTGCTAAAGGGATATTAAAGTCGGAAAAAGGCTCCGGTTACCAAAAACAATTGGGAATCTCTTGAACTTCGGGGGAGACCCGTGAATGGTTCCGAACTAATCATTAACCCACTAAACTGCATGAGATGTGCACTTGCCGGTTGCGAGTGTCAACGTAACTTGGTGCTCGCCTGTTGCAGGCAGTTCGATTCCGTATTCGCTATTACGAGTACGCATGAAAAGCCAGAAGGTGTAAAAAGGGGAAAGCTAATTATCTCCTTTTTTGTCAGGAGTTTACCGCCACCTTCAGAGACCTGATTTCCCAGCACACAGTCAGCGGAGTTGGTGGGCGGAAGAGCACTTGGGAAGACCAGAGCTAAGTGCATTAATATGACCCAAGCATTGTATTAGAATTAATGTTGTGAATCTTGTAATGAATCTAGTATGTGTAGAATCTGAATATTGAACTCAATGTAGAATCTGAATATTGAACTCAAAACAGAATATTGTGTCTAAAGGAACCCAAGGTTGGGACAAACTCTGTGAATGAGGACAAAACAGAGTGTTGGACTCCAGTCTAAGGGGTAATGTATGCATGAGATATGAATGCTTGAATGAGAGTCCAAATGTTAAAAAGCTGTTAATCAAAAGAAGAAAAGCTCAGACCCAAGAACGCTGAAAGAATCACTTTAACCCCAATAACCCCTATCCTATCCATAACCTCTCCCTAACCCTCGATCCGGTGACCCTATAACCCCGAAACCCATCCAATCCGTGGACCCTAACCCTCTTTCCCCGTGAGGGTCGCGGTGACCTGAGTTTAAACCAATCCAGGTGCCAAGATCGTCAAGGGGAGGTAGGAGTTCTTGCTACTTCTGCGTTGGGACGGACTTCGCATTGACAGAAGCACGGACCCACGTATTTTTAAACGCCCAAGTTGCTCGAACTCTGTGATCATGTAGGATATAGCTTGCGTCCTACTTGAGCTAAAAGATGCTTTAGATGCCACTAGGCAGGATTACGCAACGCTAGCTCAGCGTGTGCAAGATCTCACCGCGCAAGTAAGGCTCCTTCCTGAAGGGCCCCTCCCTACCCCGGTGCAGGTGCAAGTGACCACAGAGCCGCCCATGCCCTTAGCCACCCCGGAAAGGTATGGGGGTGATCCACAAAAGTTCTCCATATTTATGTCCCAATGCCAGCTGCATTTCCTGACCAAGCCATCAATCTTTCGTTCAGCCCAGTCCCGCACAGCTTTTGTGATTTCATACCTTACGGGGGATGCTCCGGCTTGGGCAACTCCCTTAGTTCAAAGGGATGATGCCTTGCTGTGCGACTGGGGGGAATTTCAGGAAGAGTTCGGCAAAATGTTTGATAGGAAGGCAGCCTCTTTGATCCGTGATCGGGAGTTACTTACTTTGCGGCAAGGAAGTAGGGAACTCATTTGGTATGTGACCACGTTCAACATGTTGGTAGTTGAAGCTGAGTGGCCTCACGAGAAAAGACTGGCCCTTTTTTATCAAGGGCTTAGGGAGGAGTTGAAGGATCTAATAGTGCAAGTGGACCCACAACCAACTAGCTGCACAGGAATGATCGAGTTAGCCCTGCGTTTAGATCACAGGCAAGGCGAAAGGAGACAAGACAGACGTAAATGGGAGGTAAAACAGAATCCAACCAGAACGGATTACCCAAGAACTGCCCCAGGTTCAGGCAAGGCAGCTGAGAAGTCTTCAGAAGTAGAACCCATGCAAATCGGGACAGTTCTGGGACCGATAACTAAAGAAGAAAGAGAAAAGCGCAGAAGAGAAAAATTATGTATGTATTGTGGCAAGACCGGACATTTCGTGAGAGAATGTGGGGTTAAACCAAGAAATTCCATCTCGTCGGGAAACACCAACGCTGGCCAGTAAGGAGGGGGGATCTGCCGAGCCAAAATTATCATAACACCCCCAAGCATTACTTGGGTAATGTTACCCAGGTTCACAAAGCCCATGTCACCATTACTGGGATTCTGCAGACACGCCAGAGGGATCAGGTGATCACACTAATGGTGGATTCTGGTGCTACCGGTAACTTTGTGGATTCCGATTATGCAGTTAAGTTGGGTTTACCAGTAGCCACTAAGAATATACATGAAGAGGTTCGTTCAGTCGATGGATCTCTGTTAACATCTGGGCCAGTGACACAGCAGACGGGGGAGATGATTTTGAACATCCAAGGACATAAAGAGCACATTTGGTTCGACATTATTGCTGCCCCTCAGTTTGGTTTCATTCTTGGGCTGCCTTGGCTAGCACTGCATAACCCGGTCATTGATTGGGCACGTAAAACAGTTTGTTTTTCTTCTAGTTTTTGCAGGACTCAGTGCACCAAAGAATCGGAACACGTGGTGCAGGTTCTAGGAGCCACACAGGAAAACAATGGCGAGCCGTTAGTAGGGTTACCGCATGACTATCAAGATTTTCAGGATGTCTTTAGCAAAAAGGCGGCAGAAACATTACCACCACATAGATCATTTGACTGTAGAATAGATCTGGAACCAGGGGCCGCTCTGCGGTGCAGCCGAATCTATGCCTTAACGGAATCAGAAAACCAGCATCTCAAAGAATACATAGACGCTAACCTCAAAAATGGGTTCATCCGTCACTCCACGTCCCCTGTCTCATTACCATTGTTTTTCGTTCCGAAGAAAACTGGAGATCTCAGGATGTGTATCGACTATCGGGCAGTGAACCGTATTACAATAAAAAATCGATACCCCCTACCGTTGATACCGGTCCTGCTGGATCAAGTTCGAGGAGCCACCATTTACACCAAGTTAGACTTACGGGGTGCTTACCACCTGGTGCGGGTGCGTGAGGGGGACGAGTGGAAGACTGCCTTCAGAACAAAATTTGGACTTTATGAGTACCAGGTCATGCCATTCAGCCTCTGCAACGCACCCGCCGCCTTCCAGCATTTCTTGGATGAGGTCCTACGTGGTTTTCTAGACATCTTCATCGTTGTTTATATCGATGACATCCTGATTTACTCCTGGAACAAGGAAGAACATGTGCAACATGTCAGATATGTTTTACAGCACCTACGAGAACACCATCTGTTCGCCAAATTGGAAAAATGTACATTTCATTGCACCACAGTGGAATTCCTTGGCTTTATTCTTTCTCCTGAAGGCGTAAAAATGGACACGCACAAGGTACAAGCAATTCTGGATTGGCCAGCTCCACAAAATGTCAAGGAACTACAGTCTGTACTGGGATTTGCGAACTTCTACCGAAGATTTATTCATGGGTTTGCAGAGAAAAGCCTAGCCATTACCTGTCTACTCAAAAAGGGGAAACCGTTTGTGTGGGATTCCGAGGCAGAGCATAGTTTTAAGTTGTTAAAAGAGGCGTTCACTACTGCCCCCGTTCTGCTACATCCAGATCCAACGTTACCATTTCTAGTGGAAACTGACGCCTCCAGTTATGCTCTTGGGGCGATTTTATCTCAACGAGACCAATCAGGACATCTACACCCGGTAGCTTATTATTCACGAAAGCTGAATCCTGCAGAGCAAAATTATACGATTTCAGACCGCGAGCTGCTAGCCATAAAGGCGGCGTTCGCAGAATGGCGACACTATCTACTGGGAGCAAGACACACCATAACGGTGCTGACGGATCACCGCAATCTCCAATTTCTAAAGTCAGCACGCGCTCTCACCCCACGACAACTACGATGGGCGATGTATTTCGCTGATTTTGACTTTGTGGTAACATATCGGCCCGGACAAGAGAACAAGAAAGCAGACATACTTTCCAGATATCCTGAATTGCCGGTTTCTCCTAGACCAGATGAAGTGACAAAACCCATTGTGCCTTCAATCAAGATTGTGGGGAGTGTAACCAACGCCTTGTTGGAAGAGGTGGGGAATGCCATGACAGCAAAACAGTTACTCCAATGGGAGGATCCAAACCTAAACCGTTCTTTGCAAGGAGGTATACCGTTTCAAGACAAAGCAATATATTTACCAACCAAGAATCTACAGACTCAAGCCCTCAAATGGTGCCATGATTCACCGTTGGCAGGTCACCCGGGTATGAACAAAACACGAGAACTACTACAGCGACACTACTGGTGGCCAAACCTGCATGGAGATGTACGAGAATATGTGGCAAATTGCGAAATATGTGCTCAAAATAAAACGGATCATAAAAAACCAGCAGGACTCCTGAGGCCTTTGTCCACTCCCTCCCAACCGTGGCATACGGTATCGTTAGACTTTATTGTGGAACTACCTCCAGATCAAGGACAAACCACGATACTGGTGGTAATAGATTCATTTACCAAACTTGCCCATTTCATACCTAGTTGCGGCCTGCCGACAGCAGAAGAGTTTGCAAACCTTTTCCTCCAACATGTAGTTCGCCTGCATGGAGTACCACGACACATAGTCTCGGATGGAGGATCGCAGTTCACGTCCAAATTTTGGCGACATTTCTGTGAGAAGATAGGTATACAGCTACAGATGTCTAGTAGTTACCACCCAGAAACTGACGGCAGACGGAACGGCTGAATCAAACGCTGGAACAGTATCTTCGCTGTTTTACACGTGGAACCGAGGAGGGTTGGGTCGAACTCTTGTGGTTAGCAGAACTAGCCTATAACGACTCACAGCATGCCTCTACAGGACACTCTCCTTTTTTAATGACATACGGATACAACCCATACATACAACCAAGTGGAGAACGTACTCCGGACACATTACCATCGGTGCAAACAAAGATAACTCGACTAACACAAATTTGGAAAAAAGCCCGCCAGAACCTAATCACAGCCAAAAACAGAAGCAAAAAGTACGCTGACAGAAAGCGTCGTGCAAACCCAAAATACCAAGTGGGGGATAAAGTTTGGCTTTCAACACGTGGGGGATAAAGTTTGGCTTTCAACTTTCGAGCACCTCCCAGGTTCTCGAAAGTTGAAACCCCGTTATTTAGGTCCATTTCGCATCACACAAGTGATTAACCCGGTGGCAATGCGACTTCACCTTCCGGATCACATGAGGGTTCACCCTGTATTCCACGTAGCGCTCCTAAAACCAGCAAAACCCAATACACGCATGGAGAGGCCTCCACCGGTTTTCATAGAAGGGTACCCAGAGTACGAAGTTAAAGCCATACTGAATTCACGGGTGAGAAGGGGAAAGTTGCATTACCTGGTCGATTGGGTGGGGTTCGGTCCTGAAGATAGATCCTGGGAACCCGCCACCAATTTACATGCCCCTAGGCTCATACGTTTATTCCACCACAACCATCCTGCGAAACCTGGCCCTTCTGCGGGGAGGGGATATACTGTCATAAACCCCCGGTCCAAGCCACGTCCCCGAGGCCAAAACAAGGGTAAGGGGGTTGCAGGAGTAGTGGGACGAACCTCCTTAAGTCGTTGTCACCTTTGTCCCCAGTGTAGGTGCTCCAGGTGTGGGGGTAAAAGGTGTGCAGGAGGCAGAACCCAAGGAAGACTAGGCTTCCCAGCAGCCTCGGGCCATGGACTACAGCCCAGCCGGCCCAGGAAACGCCCAGGACAACGCCTGACAGAACATGCATGTGCGAGTAGGCTATCGCGCATGCGCGGCACCCGAAAGTTTGTCCGTGCTCGCTCCAGCTACCGAGAGGACGCTTTTGACCAAGCTCCAGCGAAGCTTCTCGCGGGGCCACCCTCGCTGCCGGATACATTTCCAGGCCCCGCGACCGCAAAGATAAGTACATTGCCTGCTATTTAACGCTTGCTAAAGGGATATTAAAGTCGGAAAAAGGCTCCGGTTACCAAAAACAATTGGGAATCTCTTGAACTTCGGGGGAGACCCGTGAATGGTTCCGAACTAATCATTAACCCACTAAACTGCATGAGATGTGCACTTGCCGGTTGCTAGTGTCAACGTAACTTGGTGCTCGCCTGTTGCGGGCAGTTCGATTCCGTATTCGCTATTACGAGTACGCATGAAAAGCCAGAAGGTGTAAAAAGGGAAAAGCTAATTATCTCCTTTTTTGTCAGGAGTTTACCGCCACCTTCAGAGACCTGATTTCCCAGCACACAGTCAGCGGAGTCGGCGGGCGGAAGAAGCACTTGGGAAGACCAGAGCTAAGTGCATTAATATGACCCAAGCATTGTATTAGAATTAATGTTGTGAATCTTGTAATGAATCTAGTATGTGTAGAATCTGAATATTGAACTCAATGTAGAATCTGAATATTGAACTCAAAACAGAATATTGTGTCTAAAGGAACCCAAGGTTGGGGCAAACTCTGTAAATGAGGACAAAACAGAGTGTTGGACTCCAGGCTAAGAGGTAATGCATGCATGAGATATGAATGCTTGAATGAGAGTCCAAATGTTAAAAAGCTGTTAATCAAAAGAAGAAAAGCTCAGACCCAAGAAAGCTGAGAGAAGCACTTTAACCTCAATAACCCCTATCCTATCCATAACCTCTCCCTAACCCTCGATCCGGTGTCCCTATAACCCCGAAACCCATCCAATCCGTGGACCCTAACCCTCTTTCCCCGTGAGGGTCGCGGTGACCTGAGTTTAAACCAATCCAGGCACCAAGACCGTCAAGGGGAGGTAGGAGTTCTTGCTACTTCTGCGTTGGGACGGACTTCGCCTTGACACTTACACAGTAAATATTACGAGTCCAGCAGCAACCTGCCGGTAGCACCGGCAGGGTTACCTCCGATCTCGTAATGAGGCCTATAGACTCCAGAACAGTGCATGTTGTTATTATGCATAACTAGCACAACATTTGTGCATCCATAAATCAACATTAACATTTAATAGGAACTATGACTTTCTCAGAGAAGGTCCACTGTAAACTATTCACTGTGTCTGCTACAGTCATTTATAAAACTAATATTATAAAGTGAACACCCACATTACTTTGACAAGTCATAAAAATAGGATAAGTAGAGTGTTCTTTATTGTAGTTTAAGCATAAAGTAATGACTGCCGTTCCTCTCCAAGTCCTTCTCTCTCTCTGCCCCTTCAGAATCCCCACACCCCAATCATCACAATTCCATTGCTAAGAAAACTGCTCCAATTAAGAATACAACAGTACAAAGGAAGAGCGAGAGAGCAGATTCATCCTGCATATAAATGAACACGAGAAGAGAGCACTTTGCAACAACTGCTGCCTGTTTTTACAATTAGAAGATCATTCTTTGCAGAAAACCAAGAAGCATAGGATGGAGGGGCAAGTGACATTGTGAATGTTTTGTTATCATTTACATAAGTACCGTCTACCAGCAAGTTAGCTTCAATGGCCAGAATTGTCTTTCTGCGTGTTACCCTTTAGAGGAGGATTGAGGGATGATTGCATTTGGGGACCTAAAGGGCATGGCATCCCTGGCTGTATGTCTGGAAACAAAATAACTCAATATGCCTACTTTACTATGCGGTAGAGGAAAGGCACCCTCATGGACTGTGGATCACTAAGTAGGCAAGGGAGCTTGGGAAAGTCCTCCCTCTTGTCAGCTGCTTTTGTTGGCTTCTTTGTAAACAGAACCTGGCTCTGGCTGAATCCTCCCATAGCCATCCCTGCATCTTTTTAAATATCGGGTCAGGCATGTTGGTGTGTTTTTTCACACATTTACCTTGTCACTACAGGGAAGAGTTTTGAAGGCAAGACCCTCTATACATACACTCTAGATTCAATACAACCCGCCAGGGAAATAGGCCAAGAGATAGCTTTGCAAGGATAACAAGGTTTAATCATAGAAAACTCAAATGCCAGCATAGAACTCAGCTGCTCGAGAGCGCTCTGGTCTTACATCATCAAAAGTGGGTTTAAAACCATGAAAAGCGTAATCGATATACAGGACATTTTGGTGCTCCTGATTGGAGGCACCCTACACAGGGGCTTGCTCCATAGGGGATGCCAAGCAGTAATTGGCTGGTTCTTCTTGGTCGATCTGGCTCCATGTGGGTCAGCTGGGCTCATCCTCACGGTGAAGGTCAGGGCATGCATAAACCACAATATTTCCTAACTAAACTAAACAACTATGACAGCAGATTCATTCACTATGACAGGCACCTGGATAGCACAAGAAAGGGGGTCCAGCGAGAGGGGAGGATAAAATACAGTCACGCTGACCCGTACATTCAGGGCTCCATTGATACTGCAGTCTCTGCACCCAATGTCTCCCCTCTAGGGATTGATCTTTGATTTACCGTTCCTGCTATCTGGAGACATGTCTTACTGCTAGGGAGGAATACAATAATGTGGGCTTTATATCTGTAGTGGGCATGTTATAGAGGTTAGGACCTGGGGGTCAGGTTCTTATGTGGGAGCAGGGGGAGTGGGAGTCAGGTTAGTGATGTGCGACCAGCACTGGACTGGCTGGGTGGGTGTTAGAGGCTCAATGGCAGTTTAGTGGAGATTAATGGACACATCACAGGGCCTGGTACTGTCTCATTCTCTGTGTCGGGCACATTCCGAAAGGCGATACTGAGTATTCACAACACTAGAAGGACATGAGGGAAATGGAATTCCGTGGGAACGAGGCTCAAGTTGAGCAAGCATTCTGTGTAGAAATTGAGCTCTGTGAACGGGAAATGCGAGCAGCATGGGTCTGCGGCCTGTCTCAATTGGAGCCTATTACGAAATGGTGTCATGGAGTGTGGGCATTTCTAGTGCTATGTGCTATGTGCTAGTGCTATGCATCCACTTCTATGCACTAAAAGGTCTCTATATGGTACCAGGTGGTGCAGACTGTTCCCTCCTTGTAGGTTACATGGTCACATACAGAGTTTAACTTATTTGGAAGCCCTAGGGGGGTGGGATGGGCTATATAGGTTTCGTCCGTATTATCTTAGACAAGTTGATTGGTGCCTGTTGCTCTCAGGAAATCCCTTGTTGTAAATATATTCACACTATGCCAAATCCTGTTAGGGGAAAGGCAGAGGTTGGTCTAATTAATATGGTTCAGAGAGGCTGTTGGCCAATGCACAGAGAGTGCAAGACCTGAGTGCAACAGGCACCAAGCAACTTGTGTAAGGTAAAAAGGTCAAAACCTATACAGGTCTACTAAATCGACACATGCACAATGCATGCTCCCTAGACTCATGAAAACATTTTTCTTCCCACATAATCAGCATGATTTGACAACTTCAGCATCATGAAATAGATCAGGATATTACCCTTTCAGACTTATAAGATAGTGATCCTTAAAAGGTTATGCTACATATGTGTCTATTACTTTCCTCACGAACAACCACAAAACAACCAGCTGATTTGAATCCTAATAATGCGTGCTTCACACCGGGTTATACTCACCCGGGGCACCCTAACTACACACGGAGAGTAGTTAAACTATGCATGAAGTACACGTGGCAAGCCCATATGAATTCAAACACTGGTCGTTAAATACGGAGCATCGCGTGACGGGGAAATACAAAGTCAAAGTTATATTATGAATGGATTATCTTTATATCAACCTATAACCTCCTCTTAATTCCTTCCCTTTTCCATCCCTGCGTCTTTCTACACCAGGAACATTTATATTCAAATGCATAAGTTAATTTGTAAAATGCGTATTAAGACGTGTCAGTAACTATGAAATACTGTACTAAAGTGCAAAACAATGCCTACTGGAATAAACAGTTATTATTTGTGACTTAAAGATGCTTGTGCTAAATAGAGATGCTTGTGATAAACTGAGTAAATAACACAAATTGAAGAAATGTAGCACTATATGATACTAACCCACTACACCTGTGATTACAAATAGGTGCCTTGCGGGAGACAATTGAAGTGTTTTTACAAAAATGTTGAGACCTCTTGGCCTTGACAAAGCCCTAAATTGGGTGAAACATTACCACCTGCCACTGCCTGGTTAATGTTGGCTTGACTAGAAACTAATCTTAAATCATAATTTTGGAACTTAATAAAATGTATTATTTTTTAATTTTCTTTATCTACATTTGCCTTGGAGCAGTACCAAACTACATATTTTTCTTATCTCTACCCTGACTGATTAGGAAAAATCGGTCTCAGTTTGGGTACAGCAGCCGGCAAACTAATGTCACTACACAAACCTCAATAAATTAACCCGTAAAGGCTCACAAACCTGCATTTTTCCATTTCCCTACATTCATCATTGCATTTTATTCTGCCTGAAATGAAGTGCCAGTGCAATGATCTAGGGCAGATATGAAGTCACTTTCTCTCAAACCAGACGCAGCCCGAACAGCCGTGCTCTGTGATAGCAGCAGTTGTTGGATAAGGTTATCTGGAAGAAGACAGTTTAAAACATTGCAATACTTCAGGCATGAATTACAGCAGATTCCTACCTTTATGGATCTGTCTTTAATTGTGTAATGGTGATGGACTGGATTACATTTGGCTAGAGGGAAGTAGGTCCCATAATGCTGTTTTGGACCTCGTTTTAAAGAGAGTGGCTAAAATCCCAACCAAACACCTATTTATTTATTTTCTTTGTCCTTAAATACTATATCGGGTATGGAAAGGGAGAGCTAGGTGACTTAGGGGTGTTAAGGCATTAGCTCTTTTAGGGCAACCTGAAAATCACCTACATTTTTCCTGTATTGAGTTGGAGACATGTTTCTGGCAACCAGCCACCAACAAATGTCAAACACCCTACTAGAATGTTAAATTGGTCGGGGCTGCCCTCCAAAGTTAGATAATTGTGCATATTGTCAACATGTGAGTAAGTGGCCATATATCAGATGAATCAGTGTGATCATATAGGCATTAAAAATAACAGGTGACAAGGGAGAGCTGTGTGAAACACAGATGAATAATAGGTAATTCAAAAGATCTGGATAATTGGAAAGAATAATGGTAAGATTAATTGTGTTGAAGGTCACCGAGAGATCAAGATGTACCAGAAGAGCAATCTTACCCTCATCTGCAGCCATCAATTTATTTGCCCAACCTTCAAGAAGGGCCAACTCAGTGTTGTGTAAGAGTGTAAAACCTGACTCGTCTCGGTGAAGTAAAGCATGATAATCAAGGAATGGCTTGAGTTGGAATTCCACAATGCCCTCCAAGTTCTTAGAGGCAACTGGAAAAACCATGATTGCTTGAAAGGTATGCAGGACGTTAGGATCTTTTTATGATACTTAATCATGGTATAATTCAAGCCTACCTTAGATGAAAATTCCAATAATCACTTTTTTATCAAAACCTAAAACATCAAGTTTACTTTGCCTATTCACACAGACAGCCATGCATATGTAAGTGGATACGTATGGCTATTCTACATGAGAAGTGTGCTTATGTAATGTATAATTCATTGATAAACACAAGTATTTGTTTGCATCAAATGAAACACACTTCAAAGCTTAGATAATGCAAAATAAAATTACTTGGCAAAGACACAATTATCAGGAAAATATATAATTTTCAACATGTAAAGTGCAGAAAGGTTTATAATTCTGATTTCAAGGGGCACTCTAATCAAAAGGCACCTATATTTTACTCTTCCCATTGAAAAGGATATGTAATTCAGCACATGCACATTCTAAAGTCGACTAAAATGTATAACTTGGCTATAAAAGTGAAATTCATATTGAAGAATGTTAGCATTGGAACCAGAAAGGCTTCTTCTATTCAGAGCACGTGGGGTTAGTATTGCAAACATCATTTATGTTTTCAGATCGGAAAGAAATGGAAGGGACATTCTAAATGGCGTTGGTGTTCATTTGGAATGGACATTCTTAGAAAGGGAATCACCATAATTAGCACATTTTTTAAATTGGATTTGCATAACAGAGGGCCAAGGCCCTAATTGTGTACCTACTTTGGGTAAAACATTACACTCTTTGACTTTATTTGTCATGGGATTCCACAGAGCATCACGTCTTTGATTTCATTTGTCAAATCCATGAAATAACATGAAGAAATGAGAGTCTTAGCTTTGCAAAGAAAAAAAAAACATAGGAAGCTAATTTTATTTTATATGGAGAGAGAAATATCCGTAGCACACAGACACATATACTTTCCAGGATTTATTGATTGGGGATGTGATGTTGTTAAGTGACTTCAATTCAGCAATCCCACTAAGTCAGTGCCTCGTCTGGGACGCCCAAGGGAAGCCCTTATTTATATATTTTTATGACAAGTTATACTCTTGATGATAAACCCTTACATAATGCCCCTCTCTTTGAATCCCCCTGACCTCACTGAGCCAAGAAGTAGGTTTGTTATGCAATTTAAAAGATTTATTAAGAAAGTTAAAAAATATATATATATATCACACTTTTATAATAAATTAATATTTGATATCACACTTAAAAATATGACAGTGATCAACAATGGATAATATTACAATTAGACGCTTATTTAATTACTTAGGAGTTGGTATAGGAAGGAAAAGGTAACTGAGAATGCTTTTAGGGTTTCAAGGAAAAACAATGATGGAAAGAATTCAGTACAGAAATAAACGGATAGGGTTTCACAAGAGATCATTTGTTCACTTTTCCCCTGGTGGCAATTCACTCCCCCCCTGTGCAATATAAGGAGATGGAAGGTTAGCACACAATTTTCAGGAATACAAACAAAATGCAATACAAAGTTCCAGTTCCCCCCAGCGAGCTTAGAGGAAAACATTTTAAAGCAGGCAAATCCTTTTAAATGTGGTGGCAATTAAGTAAAATATGCTAAAAATGCTTTTAATTCCCTATAGGAGGTTCAGATTAGGTGATAGCTATTTAAGATTAGTTCAAGTCACACTGGAAATACTCAATGAGGGATTAGTAGGTTGAAAACGAATTTTAGCAGTTCAAGCAAAAGCAGCTATTTTGACAGGAGCTAATTTTTCAATTTGCGGAAATTTTTCCGAATGCGTCGAGCGCGATCATGGAATAACTATAAGGAATAGAAAAGAGATTGGTTTGCACAGTTATGGCTGAGTGCTCACACTATATATTTGAAATAGGCCGTCAAGGTCTGATCAGGTTTGGACTGGACTCCTGGCGGGTGGTTCTGAAGTCACAGCTCTCTGGGTCAGCTCTGCTCTGCACTTCGCAGCGGTCTGGTCTCTGGTTCTGGCAAAAGTTCTTGGCACTGCTGAAAAAGTTCTGAAGTCTGGATTCTAAGTTCTGGAGATGGTCCTTCTGGATATTGTCTGGTCCGGCAAAATGCTTCGCAAGAAAGTGGAAAGTGAATGTCTTGCCTGTCCAAAGCAGTCTCTTTTTATGTGTTTTGAAAATGGGTGTGTGCATGGGCATAACTAAGCCTGTCCCTCACAACCTATCATTGGCCAAGCTCTCCTCTCTCCCTTGATTGGGGGAAGGAATGGAGTGTCATCAGGCATTAATGCATACAGAAAGAACACTACCCTTGTTAATTTGCACCCAAATCTATTTTTGATCCAAATACATATTTATCTATGTACCATTTTTCTAATATTATATGTCCAGTTAACATATTTTCTGTATCACCAAACCATCCGATCCGTCTTTGTAAGATGTCATGTCCACTTATCACAGAATTATGTCTTTTTCATCAAGAACACAACCTCTAAACTTTTCCAGAATTTACACAAACATGCACAAGGAATATGGGCATCAGATGATAAAGTGTCAGATTTTTAACATACAGACATTCAGAGTAATACCTTATTTTCCGCTACTACCCCCCAGAACATACCAGAGTCCTAACACCTCTTAAAATGTGCACAGCAAAATCACAAGAATAATGATATTAATTATATAATTTTGACAAGTCCGTACTATGAATTATCCATCTTTTTAAAATTATGCTCTGGCCCAGAGGGGTCTGGTTTCCCAAAGCACATGGTGGAATTTCTGGTTTGTCCACTTCCTCCAACTCAAGTTGCTCACAGAGGCACTGCTCCTCCCAGTTTCTCCCAAGAGGAAGCCATTTACGACCCCCCCTAATTTAACATTTGCCTGAGCCAAGGATGGCTCATTGTTCTGTTTCCCTGCTCCCGGGTGCTCCTCCCCTGATTCAATCAGAGAGGTGTAATCTCCTTTTGGTGGGAACAGCAGAATGCAGCCAGGCCTGCGAATGCAGTGGCTGAGCAAGTTTCAACTCCTGTCGGGAGTAGTTGCCGGGCAGAATTCAATCTCTTCAAGCAAGGCTTCAGCCAAATGTCACTTTTGTTCCCAGTTTTTCTTCATTCAAATCAAACTTACAATTTCTACACATGCAGCTAAAACGCTGATACTAAGTTCAAAACTATGACATTTAAACAGTTGCAACCTATGTCACACTCAAAGTAGGTCACTCATCTATTTTAAACATTTCGATTTTAGTGGCTTTAAGTCCAATTTCACTTCAGCTGCTGGCATCCAGAGCTCAGCCAGTTTTGTTATAAACATTGTTTTGGGCTCTTCATCTTTCCAGATTTTGTATGCACACAAGACTTCATTCTGCCAGATGTCTGCTGGTGTTCAGTAAGATTTTTGAATATCTTGCAATGTTTGAAATATACATTTTGAGCTTGCATTCAGAGAAACAAAGGTGATTTCAGAGTGCTTTTTGAGCCAACCGGCACTGCTGTTTTTCCTTTGGCACACATTTCACTCATGGCACTCCTGCCCCATTACGCTCGCACTGGTGGGTGGCAGGTTAAGCGACCATTTTGGTGTGCGCAAAAACTGCGCGGTTTTCCTGGATTCTGGCGCACATGTGGGCTTTTCAGCTATCTGGGACTTTCTAAGCCCACAGCACCAAATGTTGCAGCATAGTAACTTGAACGTGGGTCGATACACCTGACAATGTTTAGATACACAATGCAATAACACATGGATTCATTTCCATTTTAGATGCCACGTTAACTCTTGTGGACAGAAATAAAGCTCCAGGATGTATTTATTAGCACCCCTGTGGCTGGCACTGCCCTCTTCTGGATGGGTTGACACTGGTCCTAGTCGCCCAGTTCTCTTGCTCGGTCCTTTAAATGCAGGTAGCAAGGTTTACAAAGCTATTATCCCCATTTGGCTCAATTTAGAAAATCATTCTGCTTCAACTGTCTCAGCTCTTGGTCTGCAAATGTAATAGATATTTCACACCCAAATTGTGTGTGCCGGCAGAAAGCAAGAATAATGATTTAGTTATATTGTCCCAGAGAGTCATGGCTATTTATATTGGTCATACTCTACCATTAGTGTCATATAAAATTATAAATTTGATTGGATGTATTCTATGATTAGTTTCATTTTCTAATGCAATCTCCTAAAAAGGCCCTACCCCTAGCCTAGACTGGCCCAAGTATTTAGAATGATGGAAGTGTTAGCCTCAAATAGGCTTCCTCTTTGTGGAGTGAACATTTCAGATAAAATCAAATATAATGTTTTCAATATCATTCTTTAGGGAAATATGTCAGGTGGTTCTAAATAACATGTTCTTATTTTGTTACACATTCTGCACTTTATGCTGCACTTTCAATTGTTTTACCTTTAGGGAATGTGGTGTTGTGATTATATGCACATTGTGCAAAATATATGAACTTCATTGATTTGATATTGTTTTTGTAGGGCACATCAAAACAATTCCAAATGTGTATTTGACAACTCGTTGATATACGTGGTTCAGATGTTAAAAACAAACAGGTGACTACATAGGTCATTTGTTGTAGCATTCAACATTATGCTTATAATTTAATGTCTTTGAAAGAGGATGCGACCTTTAAATGAACCAAGGGGTGTATCATTTGGGGCCACCTGGTTTTGATAAAGATTAGGGTATTCAGAACCATTCCACTTAACTTGATGAGTGACTCCAAATATTTCATGTCTTTAGAAAACAAGCACATTGCATTACTACACACATCTGCTAAATAAATCTCCCATGCATCCCTATTAACAGATTAATTTTGCTTGGTAATGTTTTCTTCATTAGTTTAACTGCAGGACACTGCAGGACACGGTTTACAGTTTCATTAAATGCCATTGGCTAGCCTGTTTTCTCTAGAAACGATCACAACATGTACAATCATTTGGCACAATAACTCAATAACTTTCTCATCTGATAAGTGTATTAAATAACATATGCACAATAATAATTTCATGTTATATTACTTGAAATAAATCTGCTGGTCCACACAAACTATATTCAGTGTTGTATTTACTTGGTGAAAAAGCACTTGTTAGGTAGAATTTGTGTAATCAGAATGTCTTCCTGACTTATGGCTACCCGTGATTCCCTCAAGCTCACTGGGCCCTCTAACTGGTAATATGACAGATCAGCGCACGCCCAATACTAAGGTGGTGTAGTGGGATGGTTAACCGATAAAGTACACACTTTTTACAATTACATAATGAGAGAATATTCACACACAATATAAAAACATTTATTATTTATATGGGAAAAGGCAAGAACATCTACACTAACAAGTAAGTAAACTTTGTAATACAAATAAAAAACTGTAACAGGTAAATGATAAAAGTTTCAAATACCTTTTTTAGGTGTTAAATCAAGATCTTTTCCTAGAAGGTAAAATGCAATCAAAGGTAAGCCAAGCACTTTTCCTATCCATACTAGAAAGTCTGGGAAGTAACCAAGGGGGGCCCAACTGTGCAGAATAGGACAGGATTTTGCAGTTGCCTTTAAAAGTGTTCAAAAGAGCAGTTAATGTAGTTTCATTTGAGATAAAGCCACCAACGACTCTTGTTGACCAGGTTAGGACCAAGGAAAGATTTCAATGAATAAAATAAATGTGATCAATGCCAAGCTGTTGGGAGACTGGCAACCTGCATCCAAAAACAATTCTGCAGCATGTGGTTTTGAGGTTCATGTTGTTGGGTGACCACCTTAGGCTCCACTGTTGACACATTGGTGTAGGAGGAACCCAAGTGCATTGAATTACCATCTGGAAAAGGTGGGAAAGCACTGTTTTTTTATTGTTATTAAGTAGTACAGTGATGCAGGTAATTCCATCTCTGAAAGGGAAAACTGCTTATCAGATTTCCCTGCCATAAACTCCATGCCAAAAGCATAGTCTACACTTTTGCCAAACTGAATCAGTATCCTGATTCACAGCACCTGCCGAACCAGTGGCACAAAACAGGTTCAGAGGTCACAGGTGCCCTCTTGACAGCTGAAGTGACATTCAAGTCTCTGCTGCACAAAGGCTGCATTTAAAATATGCACCCCTTTTTCCAAAACTGCATAACTCTGGAGATCCTTGTGGCACACTAAACTGTAAATGTAAGCGATACCTGTTTTCGGGTGTGGGGTACATTTAAGGCCCTTGCAGAAATCCCCTTCAAGCGCAAAACCGCATGGAAAAAAGGTGGAAAAACAGCTGCACTTTTATTTCCATGGCGCATATATGTGGCAGGCACTAAACACAAGAATACCACTGAAAGAAGTGCTCGCCAATGTTTTACCTACATTTAAAATCATCTGAAAATGACCGACATGTAGAACAGCACCACATTTGTTGTTCTGTTTTCTGAATACTAAAGCTGCACACATGACATCCAAGAAGGCTTTGCAAGTTGCTCTTGATTCCATTTTAAAACATCATAAAGTTGTGCCCTTCATGGAAACCCACCCTGGCATGCTTTACTTCTGCTGAGTATCAAGATGTGAGGCAATACATTTACAGAACAGCTGATGTACTTGGAAATCACTTGAAAGGCAAATAATTCGGTTTTCCATTTAACATGGCTTTTCCTTTTCTATGAACCATCACACACAACTGCAGTAAATGAAAGAAATGACACAGTGGGCCTCATTACAACTGTGGCAGCCACGGAATGAACAGTGCCGGTAAGGGACCGGCAGCGTTCATACCGGGCCACCACATTACGAGTTCTGCAGCGGGTGCTGCTCTGTACACCTGGCCAGACCAGACGTGCAGAGCGGGACCCACTAGCAGAACAGGATGCTAACAACGGGCCTGTCATTAACAGGCCCATTGTTAGCATCTTAGCATCCTCCCCATTCCCATTTGAGCCCTATGGGGGCTCAAATGGGAATGGGGATGTACTGGGTCTGGGTCCCACGAAAGGGAATTAACGGGCCCTCCAAGGTCGGAATGGCCCGGTAAGTCCCCTTTTGCGGGACCCAGACCCAAGTTTGGAGGTAGCCATGCCGCTAAAAACAACATGGCTACCTCCAAACTCATAATGAGGCCCAGCGTTTCCTTTTCTCATGTCAATTTCAAAGAAATGCTTGGCAGTATATCTCTCTGTGTCCAGAAACTGATTTCATCTGTAAAAGCACTCTAGAAGGTTAATAACCAGAAACTGTGTGCTGCAAAAACCACACACTCAGAATGAACTAAAATAAACACACGTGTGAATTTTCTCTTCTGAAAATCAGAAAAAATGCTTTTTAAAAGTGAACTGACAAATGACAGTGCTGCTTGTATAGAAACAGTATTGTGTATGTGGGGGGTTTGTAAGGACATGGTTACCTAAAATGCACTTTATATTTATTCCCAAAAAGACTTGGTTTCTGTTGAAAGAAATAAAAACTTTGAAACCAGCAGAACAAGTTTGGCCCAGGCACTTACCTCAAAAGTTCCCTGTCTTTCATGGGAAAAGAATTACTTCCACACGTGAACCAGCCCCCGTGGGCATATGAAAGGGCCAAAGTGTGGGAGTTTGCAGCCTCGTCAGACTGGCAGGCATTTCCACCAAAAGGAACAAAAGACCCAAGGGAAACCTGCATTTTTCACCAAGAGGTGTGATTTCCTTTGACACCCCTCCCCAGCGCAACTGCCTGGCCTCAAAGGGCATCATGGAAACTGTTTGTTCAAACTGACCCAGGGGAAGACAATTTGACTCTGGATGTTGGAAAGCCTGCTCACATATGTGACTAATCCAGCCCATTGATATTAAAGAACTTTATATTAAGACATTTCTCTTTTCTCTAAATTCTGATTAGCCTTTTTTCCCACAGAAAACCCACACCATCATCCTATTTAGAGTAATCCTTTCCCCTCAGAATCCTACCTGTTATGTGCCTTTGTTTCTCATCCCAAAAAATGATTTTTGATTTTGACAGCTAAGCCCCTTTTCTTAGCTGCTTGTCATTTTAAAGCCTGTTTAAAATAAGAAATTACAATTCTGCTGCGTGTGTTTTGTTCTGCATTGTTTTCCTTCCAAAATTGATTTTCTTACCTGTGTCACGTTGCTTTGGTGTCCTGTTCAGTAGTCTGTAGACTTCCTTGTCTCTTACGTGCAGCCACACGAATTGCTGTCACAGCTATCATACCGCCATTGTAAATTGAGATACAAGTAGCAAGTAAAATCTGAGTATGTAATTTTGCTCTTTTTGAAGGTTTGAATTTTCTTTTCTGGCTCTCCAGCTTGGGGTGCTGGGTTAAATTGTAAATTTGATTTTTCCCTCTTCTTTCTGACTCCTTGCCACTGCTTTCCATCCACAAAAAACTTAGTCAGCAAGTGTGTGGGGGAAATGTTACAGGGGGGGGTGCATAACCTGTGTGCCATCTGTCATTTTGAAGACAAGTAATTTCGTTTCTGCTTTCTATTAAAGGTTTGTGTAGATGATGTTAGAAATTTGAATTAATTGTATTGTAGGATTTCTGCATTATATAGCCACAGTAGTAGTGGTTGCTGCACTCATTTTGATTTGCTTGATTTTCTGTGAATTTTAAAAATGTATAAATATTTCATTGTTAGACACCGGCCCGGTTCATAGTCCATTAAAAAACCGAGTCACAATCTTAGGATTTCTATAAAATCTGGCTGCGAGAAAAAAGTCAGTCAAAAACCAAGGAATCCAGCAAAAAGTGAAGGGTCCCTCAAAGTTTGGCAAAATGGCTACAAGTATGTAATTCTGCCATAACATCACTGAAATTCAAACTTCACAGTTCTTTATTTTGCATTTTCATTCAGTGTGAAACATGAGAACATATCTAAATGATGTCTTCATGTAAGCAAAATCCCTATACTAATGAACAAGGCAAATTGTTGGGTTCAGTATGTAATCTATTGGGTGGAAACAGAGTCCACAGAGGACTCCTTAGGTGTAGCTTTAATTGTATTAAGCCTAGAAACAGTGGTAGAATTCATGACCTGTAAACATTAAAACAGGGACTGTGATTGAAGGTCAAAATTAATTGATGCCTTTACGAGGGATAACCAGTGATTTTAAATGGCATGCTGTTAGCCATCAGACGACTGCCATGCCTTATTCATTCCAGCATTCCTTTCACAAAGAAAGATTGCTGCCATGATCTCTGTGTGTTTCAATGATCTCATGCCAAAACAATGTAGGTTCCCATATAGCTTCATGATAGTTTCTACTCAAAAACATGTATGTATGTATATTTGCTCAGGCCCCTAACTTAGGTGGTGGGCCTTAACAGAAAGGGTCGGCCCACCGCCAAGCGGCATATCGCCTTTAGCCCCTGTGTAGTTTATGCCCTATACAGGTGCTAATGCTGTTATTTTTTATGAAACCTAGCTTGGTGCACGGCCCAGCATTGTGCTGTGGTTTCCAAAAGTCTGTTTTCAATGTTGATGACTTTGATATCATTAACGTTGAAAACAGACTTGGGGAAACCATGACGTGGGGCCAAGCAATGCAACAAGGTAAGGTTATTTGTATTACTTTAAACACACTCTTAACACCTGCGTAGGAAACTACATGGGTGCTAAGAGGTGAAAGGGTGCGGGTAAGGGAAGGAGGATTGGGAAAGTGAAGGGGGCTCTGGCCAGCAGCACCCAGCCTGCTCAGAACCTGCACTTGTATCATAAAATATAGCCTGTGTTCCGAGTCTCCTGATTGGCCACCACCCCCTTCCAGTGATGCCAATGGGTTTTATGCTGCACAAACTTAGCTTTGAAGCAACACATCCCTGTACACCAAGGAGATGCAGTGATAGAATGTTGTAATATGACCACAATTAGAAGGATAGCATACTGGGGATTTGGTTAGTTGGAGATGGGGAAAGGGGTTACAGAGACTTGTTACGTTCCTGGGTCTGAATTAACAATTCCCTACCTTGTCGTTTTCTGCTATGAAAAAGGCATCATCACTGTTTAATTGTAATCCTCCAGAAGACCCAAAAGGCACCAAATCATTAAGAAGCCCCTCCCACAGTCTTCTCACCTTTTTCTATGCCTATATTTATTGGCTGTAGAAAAGCAATGCTGACATTATTTTGAAGGATTTCTCTGCAGTATTGTACAGTTTTAGGTGCAATAATTTACTTTGATGTTCAATACATGTTACTTGGACATTTTTGTTTGGTTTTATTTATTTGAGGAGATGGTAGTTCTTATTAGAATGGGACATGGGCGAGCAGCAGTGCCTTCCAATTTCTGGGTCAGCATCTGCAATTCCACAGTTGGCTTCTACTATTGCCATTAACCCAATGTAGTCCGGCGACGGTAGCATGCATGCCAACCCTCCCGATTTAGGCGGGAGAGTCCCTATTTTTCAGTGAAAAATATTGCCATTTTATATGCTCTCCTGCCCAAAATAACCATAGCCCCAATGCATTCCTATGGGAAAATGCAAGTCTCCCGATTTCCTTGGGGAAATCTCCCTCCCAGGTACGTCACAATGTTGGCATGTATGCGATAGCCCTGGCTCAGCGGCGCGTATGCAGCACTCGTTCTGCTGTAACCAGACCCATTCCTCATACGTTGGCCTCCTCTCATAATGCTGGCAGGCCGCTGATTATTTACATCGATGGCAATGAGGAAAAACGGATTAGGTTCTGAGGCAATATTTCCTCATATCAGCTTCTTTCCCTGGTCTCTTTGTCTCTCAGGGAAGAAATGGTGTTAATCACTCACATGATCTGCCTGTTGTAGTCATCCACTGACCACAAGAGCTTGCACAAATTCCATTGCAATACCATCACTAGAGTGTGCTACCAGAGTTCTGGTGGCGTGTCAAGAAGCAGTCATTTTTTTTTGTTATCAGCATTATGTAAATCGTTCTCCTTTACTCATCCCAGATGCTGCTGTATTTGACTTCCCCTACTCAAGCAAGCTGAGGAGTGCCAGTCTAGTTCCCAGCCCACTCGTGCAGCCACATGGTTTAATGGAGAACATACCCCGATTGTATACCGTGTGTGGCTGGTCATGAGTTATTTGGTGATTGTCAGGTTGAAGTGCATTTGACTGGTTTCTTTTATGAGGGCCCAGTATGAGTTTTTAAACAAGTGCGATTTGAGCTCAATAATGAGTACACTGACAATCCATGCGTCCAACCAATGTCCATGATTTGCATCGCTGGACGCCATTTTGTCTGCATTGTAAAACTATGGGCTGAGGTTGTCATTTTAATGCTGACTTTTGACCAGTGCGTTGTGCGGGTTCTGAGGTATGTTAGATCCTAGACGGTAAAATGTGAGGCTTAATACTTCTCGGGTTTCATTTACCAGGCAATTAAAGCCAGTGCGTAGTGGGGGTTTGCACAGCTGCGCTGTATCATCCACGGTAGCGAACTTTATTAACAATGTTAACAATGTTGTGCTGACATTGCAATAACAGCGTTAACCTGTAAGCATTGCTGAAGCCGGTGCGTTTACTGAGAACAGAAGAGTTGTATGGCGATTCCACAAGTAACCTAACATGTACCTGCATTGTCGGCAAAGCTGCAGAATACGACAGATGAGATGAAGACATACTGCACACTGCCCACTTTTCTATTTTAGCAAAAACATGCCATTGATACATTCGATGGTGCCATCAAACTTGATCAGAGCAATTGCGCTTGGTCTTTGGTAAAATAAAAGTTGCGTTTCTTTTGTGAAGCAGTGCCACAGCATCTTGAACAAAATCGACAGCTACGGCTGCACTGGCTGAAGGTTTGCAGAAGGGTCACTGCATGGCCTCTGCACACGAGCCTGTGCACGTGGAAGTGAGCCTGCGAGATAAAGCGCGTGTGTGCGTGATGGGCACGTGCAATGCTAATGGGTATGATTTATTTTGCGTCGCAATTGGCTGCACTCATGCACTAACGTGCGCATGCGTAGTATGTTTGACGGATGTGATGATGTCTACTCACTTGTGTGCTAAGGGGGTATGGGGGGGTTGCCTGGCGCAGATGGAATGTACACCCCAGAGGCTACAGCAAGGAGGCCCACACGCCTTACTCGAAATTGGAGTAATTCGGTCAGGGGCACAGTCATGACAATGCGTTTTGGAGCTTTTCAACAAAACACAAATCTATCCTTCCGAGAGTCGATGAAAGAGTCTTTGTGAGCGCCCAGAATAAGTGGACGCAGCTAATGAGCTGGAAAACAATCGGAACAAGAACGTCTAATTTGCAATGCTATAGTTTAAATACAGTATAATTTTCAAACGCCTGATCCTGGTGGTTAATACATGAACAGGTGGCCCCAGAAAGCATGCTGACGAGCTGGAGCAGGTTGCCACGGAGCCCAAGAACGCCTTGTATTGATAATCTGCCGCCATCTGCTCCGATGCTTTATTCATGGCCGGGCACGTGCAGGTGAGAGGCGAGAGAGAATGCAAATACCTGGTAATGCTTACTTTCTGAATCAGGCCTCGGTTGTGGAAAATGGATCAATGTTGCCGCCGCTCTTGAAAGCAATTAGAATCTTTGAACCATCATGCCTGTCGGTGCGCTCTGATGTATTTTCCGGGCGTCTCCCCAAGTGAAGGCTTTATTCTAGCAATACACCTGATGACAGGCAGGGGGTGCTTTACGGAGAGCTTAGGACCCATTCAGCATCGTTGCTGTGATTCACGGAGCCGCATGCGTGTGCTCCCATGTCCTACCTCGGTGTCTGTCATGCTGGGGGAATGGCAGGCACGTTATTAATGAGAGTGGCCGGCATGCGTTTCCCACGGGATGCTTGCAGCGTCGGATTCCTGTTTACAGCCTATGGGTCGAGCAATATGTTACCTCGGTCCTAATCCTAGAGGGATGGAGAGGTAGATGGACAATGCAGATGGGCGGACAGGTGGATGGATAGATGAATAGACCGACATATAGGTAGATGGATCATAGACATACAGCAAGATAGAGTAAAAGATTGATAATAGAACAACCGAAAGCTACATAGAGACGTAGTAGATTGTAGATAAATAGAATACTTTTTTTAAAAAACAAGCAGGATAATAGATATACATCGGGATAGATATGTGGATAGATACATAAATAACATGTATGCAGAAAAATAGAGACCTAGAAGATGATAGGTAGGTAGATAGCGAAATAGATAATAGGTACGCAGAAAGATGGAGACCTAGTAGATGATAGATCGATCAATAGGTTCATCTTAAATAATATTAGACGGAAAGACAGATGGACAGATAGGTAGATAGAGAAATAGATAATCGGTACGCAGAAAGATGGAGACCTAGTAGATGATAGATCAATCGATTGATTCATATTAGATAATATTAGAGGGAAAGACAGATAGGTAGATAGAGAAATAAATCATAGCTATGCAGAAAGATGGAGACCTAGTAGATGATACATCAATAGATAGATAGATAGATAGATAGATAGATAGATAGATAGATAGATAGATAGATAGATGCATAGTAGATAATAATAATAGACGGAAAGACAGATGGACAGATAGGTAGATAGAGAAATAGATAATAGGTACGCAGAAAGATGGAGACCTAGTAGATGATAGATCGATCAATAGGTTCATCTTAAATAATATTAGATGGAAAGACAGATGGACAGATAGGTAGATAGAGAAATAGATAATAGGTACACAGAAAGATGGAGACCTAATAGATGATAGGTCGATAGATAGATAGATGCATAGTAGATAATAATAGACGGAAAGACAGATGGACAGATAGGCAGATAGAGAAATGGGTAATAGGTATGCAGAAAGATCAAGACCTAGTAGATGATAGATAGGTAGAAAGATGATAGAAAGACCAAGTAGATGACAGGTAGATAGCAGACAGATACCTGGAAAGCTAGATCGGTGGAAAGATATATGAATAGACACTAGATAGACAGAAAGGCAGAGACCTAGTACAGGCTAGGTAGATAGATATAGTGTCACATTGTCAGGCAAATAGATGAATATAGTGATTCAGACTGGATGGATAACGATGACTGCTTTAGATAGCTGATTGGTGCTTTATCACATCGCTTTCCAACCTACTAGGCAGCATGACAGACGCACAGCGAGACAGGGTGATAGTCAGATACATTTTGATAGATAGATACATTAGTGTATAGGCAAACACCGACTAGGCGGATTCAGAGCGGATGCTTATTGGGGACTGCTTTAGAGTTATGATTAGGTGATTAATGTGAAACATTGTCAACATCTTTCCTACATAGGTAGGCAGCTTGATAGACACGGGCTGACGGACAGACAGCTGGACGGACAGATCTATGGACATACAGATTGCAGACAGACGGAGATGGATAGATGCATAGATATACAGACAGACGACAGACAGACAGACAGACAGACAGACAGACAGATAGATAGATAGATAGATAGATAGATAGATAGATAGATAGAGGCATTTAGATGGATAGAGGCATAAATAGAGGGATAGAGAGATAGAATAGATGGCTAGAGCGATGGATAGAAAGAGGGATGGACAGAAAGATAGAAAGATAGAGATAGATAGATATACAGATGGCTAGAGCGATGGATAGAAAGAGGGATAGACAGAAAGATAGAAAGATAGAGATGGATAGAAAGGTGGATAGAGGGATGGATAGGAAAGAGGGATAGACAGAAAGATAGAAAGATAGAGAGAAAGATTGATAGAGAGATGGATAGATAGATACAGGGATAGGCAGATTAGGCATAACGATGGAGTGATACAGAGGTAAAGGGACACATCTAGGCACACGGGTCCATAGATGCATGGATATCTACATGGATGGATGGATGGATAAGCCAGCAGGCAGCTAGACAGACACCTAGATAGACTGACAGCTGTATTAGTAGGTCGATACATCTAGCCAGATAGATAGACAGGTAGCTCAATCGATGGCTGGATTAATAGACACATAGATGGATAGGTGCAAGTATATATATGTACTTCGCGTTTGAAAAAAAATGCTGTTTGGGGTGTGTTTCAAAAATGCTTCCATCCATTAAATATATAAAAGAATGTATCATAAAAACATGAATGATCCTATTGGTCTGAGCGTTTGATTCACGCATAGGCATGGCAATTGCTCCGACGCGCTTCCCATCATCGCGCCGCTCAAGAATTACACGCGCCCCTCCCCGCCGTGCCCCTGGAGTTCGTTTGCACCACAGCAGCCAGATAAAGGCACGGCTCTCTGGCGCGGTACAGTAGGTGCTTCCAGGGACACGGGCATGCCAGGGTGACTGGCAGCAGCAGCAGCGCAGACATTAGCAAGGTGGTTCGTAGCCCTTGGAGTCCAGCGCCCGCGGTTCGCCTCCTTCATTCTAGGCAGACTCTCGCAGGGGGTCTCCTCGCACGCACACGTGTGTGCGCGCAGCCCCGGGCGCCGGCCCCCGTGCTGTACATCAGTGCAGGCGCGAGTCTCGGATTTCGCGGCTGCGGAGCGGTTTGTTGTCATTCGCAGGGAGAGGGCAGTGCGACCGCGCCAGGAGCGCGCAGCTCCTTTCCTCTCCGCTCCAGCAACTCGCGCGGCTCTGATTTGGAGAATGAGCGCCCCGATTTCCCACCGACGTTGGCTGGATTGAATGTTGCCATACTCACTACTTGACCTCAACATGGGATGCTTTTTTGATATTTTGATGACGAAGGGATTTCTTTCGTTGGGGAATCGCTGTGTGATCTACGCACAACTGGCTTCTGTGAAGAGACGTAGTAAGTACCCGCTTGCGGCGTGCAGCCACGGTAGAGATGTGAGTCTGTGCAGTGCAGTCTATCCAAGTGTTAGTTTTAATGTAACCGCGCAGAATGGCTGCTATTGGCAGTTCATGTTTACTAAGCAATTAATCTGAAATTGGACACCAAACGTGTGTTTTGTTTGTGAAGCGTGGGTGTTTTTTTTTTTTTTTAACATTTATTTTAGAAAGCATAGTTTTAAAAACTGCTTAACGTGTAAATGAGTTAGGAGCTACTGGAAACCATCGAGCCTTCCCCGCTTTGCATGTGAAGCAGACCGCATCCTCAGAAAGTGTGACAGTGGTCGTTTTGGGGGAGTGACAAAACTGAGTAGAAGCTGTGACCTTGCCGTTATTGTTGATGGTATAAAGTATAGCAGCAGCATAATGACACTTAGCACCTGTGCAGGGGTCTACAACCTCTCTCTCCCCAGATGTTTTGGACTAGATCTTCCATTAGCCATATGCAGCAAAGGCAATGCTGGCGGATCAGGCGAGTTGTAGTACAACACACCCGGAGGGCCAGAAGTGGCAGACCACTTTTTTGATACACACAGATGTGTGCTCCACTGCTTTCTAAGGCTGGGTAAACAAGTTTGGGGATTTACCAAACCACATGCATTTCGGGTTGTCTGCTGTCTCACCACTTTCTGGGCTTCTTCTGAGATTCACTCTTAAAATTTGGGGTAAATCAGGGGTACGACATGGGGGCCGAGCAATGGAGAGCAGAATGGTGAAAACACCCACAGTACCTATAATATGCCCAACTGCACCTCTGCGCTCTGGCAGTTTCCCGCAGAGCAGTCCAGTTTAAACAGTGTGTGGGGTTCGGGGGGGCTGGCAGCAAGGCTTTGCAGGGACATAGTTGGAGTGCAAGGGGGGCTGGTTAATAATCAGTTCAGCTTGGTGGCCTGCACCAATGTGAGAGTCACTCTTGGTGAAGTTCACCCTGCCTCGCGGCTTTCATTGGGCTCGGAGGCAAATGTTGGCAGTGAACTTGATACCTGGATGTTGTGGGTGGTGCTGGGACCATAGCTATTTTTCATTGCACCCTGAGTCCATCAAACACACATCTGCAATCGGAGGAGTACCCTACCCAGCAATGCAACAGTGTTGGGGGGCAGGTGGGAGCCACGAGAAAAGTACTGCTACTTTTTCCCACTGACATACAATCGTTCCTGCCCACATATTGATGCAGGGTGGCTTGTCCGCTGCATCTCAGATCATTTCTTTCTGGGGTCGGATGCACTGGGCTCCAGGAAGAAATGACCTGAAATCTTTCTGAAATCAGTCTAGCGAATGAGTGCAGGACTGGAGGTGAAGGCAGAGCGCACAGCACTGTCTGTTGCTGCAGCTGCTGCAGTGGCCCAGAGCAGGGTGGGGCATGGACAACTGTTTTCCGCCGCCATTGTTAGGGTGGCCAACTTTACAAAATGGTTTTTCAGACACTTTGTGTGTGGTAGGTAGCGCGTCAGAAAAGCCAAGCAGTGCATGTCATTCCATACGGTATAATTTGCACCCCCAATCAACGTTTTTGGTGACATTAGTGACAGATGGCATTTTAACACATCCATATAACAACAAAAATACAATTGCAGGACCATTACAAATGCAGGAAACACATCTATTAGAGCATGTCAAGGCTCTGTGGAGCAAAATACACACCTCTTAATTTGCATATGGATTGCACAAACAGAAGTGACTTTACAGAAAAGGACATTGCAAGGAACGTCATTAGTCTTTGATACCTGGTGGCAGTGTGGAAGTTACTTTAGAATATGTTGCCATAAGTAAGCCAAGTGGCAAATAACTTTGTGGTGAAAGATACCTAAATTGCACTATTATTATATAAGCAGCAATTCTATGGTAGTTAGTCTTTTTTTAATAATAGCATGATATATTAACATACACTATGAATCAAATCACTTACGGAGCTGCAGGTAAGCCACAGCGCAATTAAATGATTTGCCCAGGATCACACATTTTGGTTAAATGGTGAAACTGGAATGTGAACAATTTAAGCAAATGAACATAACTTCCCACGTCTAGTTGATGTAGATATTTATGCAAAAAACACATCACATAGTAAACTAACATTTCATAATAAACCAACTTTACACTGTATACATCATCATAGAAATATGTTGTGCAATAAGAGTATGGCTTTAGTGTTATTCCCCCCCCCATCTTGCATGCAACATTAAAATAGCACCATGCAGATTAATGTGAGCCTAACACACCCCCCTTGGGTTTAAAAGCAATAGTCATTATTTCATGAAGCATGCAGGATTATGCACCCTTCTCACTCTGATCACCCTATTCACATTCCTTAAGGGACAAAAGCCCCGGCTAATAGAACCCCCCCACCCCCATCAATATCTAATGGCTCTCGTGTAATGCTCTGTTGACACAGATCAATGTGATCTTGGAGAGCCGCTCTGCTGCACAGAGCTCGAACAATGAGCTGCCGAACAGGTGTCCTTTTCCCAGGACAGTGAAGGTGCTGAGCAGGAACTCCTGCTCGGCACCCTCATTGCCCTGCCAACGTCTCGGTCTGGCTCTAAAAAGAGCCACTGGTGGAGGGTGAGCAAGGTGCTCCCCCGCTCTGTACGCCACTGACTACAGTGCAGCAAGGCGTGGAACGCATGGAAGATAGCAGTTGTTGAGAAAACAATCACTGGTGTAACATTGGTGGAGACTTTCACGTCCAATCAACAATTATTACAGTGAGGCACATTACCAGATTAGCAGCAGGGGACATGCAGGTTCTGCCTTGTTTTCTGAAATGGATTGAATTCATGATACAGGAAACGGCGGGTTCACTTACTGATTCGCGGTGTCAATAAGGCATATCTCTCCAAGCAGGGGCAGATGTTTTACACCGAAGGACTCTTCTGGTGTCTTTTAAAAGCAGCAACGGTTGTAGCATTCATCGATGAGTCCAAGCATGAGTCCAAGCAAGCTGTGAACTTTCCTTTTCTAGTGAATGTGGCACTAATGTGAAACCAATAACGGACAAAGAGCGCAGCTCCAACTCTTTTATACTGAAACACTTTTAGAGAAGACTGAAGATGTGCTTTGAGCACCGTTATATGATATATGATAGGTTATTTATAATGCGCCTAATACCCAGAGGTTTCTAAGCGCGGACCCGGGGATCGAACCTGTGTTGCTCCGTGTCGTCTTGCTTCCAAGGCGAGCACCTTGCCCCTGAGCTATCCTCCCGAGAGGACTGTGCGGGAAGAGGTGCTAGCACTTTTTGAAAGGGCCAGGGATGCGGACGCGCTGTTAATTGCACCTTGGATTTAAGGGATTTCCCGGTGCATTGTCATTCATGGAGGTTTTCTTGGATGGGTCCTGCCAAGAAGGTGGATTTTATTTGAATTCATTTGAACGATTTTCTCCAGGAACGTTTGCCCATTATAGTTTTAAATAATCTGTGAAGAGATGTGTCATTTATATTCATGTTCGTGGAAGATCATTGGATATTTACGTGCATTTTTTCAATTTGATATCATCCTTAATTTGAACTTTTGACAAAATGTGTACAGATCCGCATATGTGTCTACAGGTTTTAGATGATTATTCGGGGTAAGGGAAAGTCCTCTATTTAGCAAATTTATCATTGGATCATTATGCTGGTATCCCGAACAATTAATTATGGGATTACTATTTCTCATCTCTTTTGCGCTTTCCTCACTTTTGATCTTGTCATGATAACTTATGATTTGTTTCAGTGGCTGTCTGTTTCTTTGTCCTCTTCTAGCTTCTATTTGATGTTTGTCCTGTGACATTTGATTGTCTAAAAAGATACTTTTTTCATAACTGCTGTATATTCTTCTGCATGTTTAACTTGCAACTCCTGGAAGAGAAGCACCCCAGTGCGACAGGCCTGCTTTTGCCTGCTTGCCCGTGCCCACTGTCTTTTTTGCCATTTTAAAGCCCTCTTCCCTCCCTCCCAAGCTCCCTCTCTGTCCGTCTTCTCTCCCACCTCCCAGCCTGCCCATCCCCCTGCTGGATGGGTCAGTGCTTGTAGCACGTGACCGGAAGGTCTTCAGAGTCCTCAGAGAGTTTTCGTTCTATGTTCTGCTGCCCACAAGCTCTTTAGCTCGCAACTCATGGGAGTGAAGCACACCTCTGATGCATACCTGCCTAACCTCCGGGTTTATCCCGGAGACTCAGGGTTTTCACACTCCCTCCGGGTCTCCTGGTTTTGTGCTGCAGACCCAGTGTTTAAATAACAATACACATGTGCAGGCATTTGGCGTTAATTGTTATCTGGGGCTCCATGTACTGTAATGTGTAGATATTGGCAAAGAGAAGGTGGTCTGTTTTCAAGAGATAGAAATCTGCAACATCCAGTGATTAAAAGCAACTGCCACATACAATGTCTTGTGATTATCTGTCCATTCACATGGAAACGCATGCCAGTGACAGACACAGAAAAAAGACCGCCATGTGACCCCATGAAGTTAACTAATACATCCAGCTTGAACCACATCCAGTAAAAGAGGACAAGCACATTGAAATTAGAAGTGAAATGCTGCAAGTGCAGTGACACTCAGCACATACCCATTTACATATATATTTTTTAAAGGTGTTGGTCATTTTCCAGGCCAAATATACAAAAGTAATTCACTTCAGGGAGACAGAATTAAGATCCATGAACCCATTGAGTCCTTTTGCAACTTCTATTCACATTACACAAGTCCGTCTGCCTCAGCAGTCATAGTGGTTCCAAAAATGTAAGGTACTACGTACGGCTGGACCTTAACAATAGGTAGATATGCCTTGGAGAACAAATGCCTGTCCCCCACCATGGGAAGTTCCCACACATGGCTGCCTGTTTCAAAGAAGTCAGTGCTGTTGATGTGCTGCACCTGCTTGCAGCGTGTGTGTTTTTGTGTGTTCTGCTTTTGCGTGTGTGGAGTAGTGTAAAGTTTCCAAATGCAAAAGTGCACTCCAAATATGGTAAATGTGTTTTTTTGAGGGCACAGTTTCATATAGTGCAGTTTTGTGCACATAGCCAATCACACAATCAATATAGTTTAAGGAACTGAAAGAATGGATTTAGTGCAATATAGGGAAATAACTTTCTTTTGGGGAGGCAGCTGTGTGGTGCATAGATTATAATATAAATATGGTCTCTCATACTGCAAACATGTTTCTATGGCAGCTACAACAAATGAGTTTACGTTTTTGGCATGTGGGCGGAGCCCTGTACAATCGGGCAGAGTCTTGTGTGGTTATGGGCGGGGCTTAAATCTCAGGGTTTTTGATTTTCAAATGTAGGTAGGTATGCTGTGATGTAAGCCCGCTTTCACATGCTTGCCCCTGCCCACCGATACGTTTGACATTTTACAGCCCTCCTCCCTCTCTCCCAAGCTCCCTCCCATACCCTCCTTTCCCCCACCTCCAAGCCTTCTCACCCCCTGCCAGATTGGTCAGTGCTTGTAACACATGCCCAGAAAATCCTATCTTCAGTGAACCCCCCCCCGTCCAAGGCAACCCTCTCCAGGCAGCCGACTTGAGGGCCAAAAGTCAAGCGCAGCTCCCCAAGGCAGCTTTCATTCCCTTTTTGCCCTGTTGACATGGGCGCTGTCTACTGCTAGACACAGGTACGGTGGTAGAATTGGGAGTACAGATAGTGCTGCACTTACAAAATCTTGCCACCATTACCATATCACTACCATGTGATTTTTGCCAATGTTTGAAATTTTGCTGTGCTCCAGAGCCAACCAATTTACTGCTTTTAAATGTATTTTTGAGGGTAGCCAATGTATTGCATTTAGATGAATTTGAAGGCTAACCAATGTACTGCTCTTAGATGTGTTTTTGAGGGTAGCTAATGTATTGCTTTAGATGTATGATGAGGATAGCCAATGTATTGCATTTAGTTGAATTGTGAGGGTAGTCAATGCACCGATTTTAGATGTATTTTTGAGGGTAGCCAGTGTATTGCTTTAGATGTATTTTGAGGTTAGCCAATGTATCACATTAAGATGTATTTTGTGGGAAGCCATTGTATTGGATCTAGATGTATTTTTGAGGGTAGCCAATGCATTGCTTTTAAATGTATTATTGAGGGTAGCCAATGCATTGCATTTAGATTAATTTTGAGGGTAGCCCATGTACTGCTTTTAGATGAATTTTGAGGGTAGCCAATGCACTGCTTTTAAATGTATTATTGAGGGTAGCCAATGTATTGCTTTAGAGGTATTTTGAGGCTAGCCAGGGCATTGCATTTAGATTAATTTTGAGGGTAGCGCATGTACTGCTTTTAGATGTATTTTTGAGGGTAGTCAAAGACTTGAATCTAGATGAATTTTGAGGTTATCCAATGTATCTCAGTTAGATGCATATTGAGGGTAGTCAATGTACTGCGTTTAGATGTATTTATGAGGGTAGCCAATGTTTCAAATTTAGATTAAATTTGAGGGCAGCCAATATACTGCATTTAGATGAATTTTGAGGGTAGCCAATGCATTGCATTTTGATGAATTTTGAGGGTGGCCAATGCATTGCATTTATATATAGTTTGAGGGTAACCAATCTATTCCATTGAGATTAAATTCTAGGCTGGCTTACCTGATAATAGCTTTCAGCATTTATCCAGTACACGCCCTACTCCGTGACACATTTCACATCCCGTCTACCATTGGAATGCAGCTATCCCCCACATTAAAAATTTGGCCTAGCTGCACACATAATGCCTCTTTCGCATCCCCCTGAAACTATCTCTCTGCACCCTCTACTACTCTAAGAAACATTGCATAACACCTCTGTCATCTAGAATGCAGCAAAAAAATGTGGTGTAGCTGCACACATAATGTCTCTCATGCATACCCTCCAGACTACTTCTCTGCAACCTCTACTATTCTAAGACACATTGCACAACACCTTTACCATCTAAAATACAGCTATCCCCCCACAATAAAATGTGTTCTAGCTGCACACATAATGTTTCACTTGCATACTCTCCAGAATACCTCTCTGCGCCCTCTACTACTCCAAGACACATTCAACAGCACCTCTACCATTTCGAAAGCAGCTACCCCCACAACACTAATTCAGTCTAGCTGCATATAGACTCTCTCTCTCCCATAGTCTCCAGACTAACACTCTGCGCCCTCTACTACTCTAAGACACATTGAACAACACATCCACCATTTAGACTGTAACTATCACCCATGATACAAATATGGTCTAGCTGCACATATAATGTCTCTCTTGCATACTCTTCAGACTACTGGTCTGCACCCTGTACTACTCTGACACATTGAACAACACTTCTACCATTTAGAATGTCCATACCTCTGCAATGGGCAATGTCACAGGATTGATGAACGACTGCAACAGGCAAACCGCCAGAAAACAAACTCATCACAACTTTAGTAGAAAAGGCACAGCAGTCACAATCAAACACCTAACCCACATAGAAGAATCTGGGCTCCTGTGGCGATTAGTTGGAACATAGAATGTTGTTGCAGCGAACTGTTTCTAACACAGCCGCAAGAACTAACCAAAGAAGCCAAATACCTGACCGGACACCGGACATCAAAGCGCCTCCAATTGGTGGCAATGGTATGTGTAATACACCACCCCACTGGCTGCAAGCACAACTAACCAAATGCATCAGTATACAGCAAGGATACGACAACATACTGTTCACATAAATTATCTGCCTACCTACACCTGACTATACCTCAACACCTCTCAACAGCAGGATGTGGTGCAGTCCTATGATAAAGTTGTACACACTGAACACATAACTAGTCACTAGCACTGACGCCACCCCTATTCTTCTCAGCAGCCATTTACATGCCTGACTACATGGGTTGCCTTTTTACCAGAGCCTGGCCAGCCCTGCTAAGCCTTTTTGGCCAAATGCACACATGTCTCATAATTGTGCCCCAGGGCCTCCAACACTCTTGAATTCAGTCCTCCAAGGGCGTTCCCACTAGCAGCGCATTGAAACTATAATAATGGTAAAATTGGCACTATACAAATGACAAACACAATACAATACAATGCAGCTATCCCCCACAATACAAATGTGGTCTAACTGCAAACATAATGTCTCCCTTGCATACTATCCAGACTACCTGCCTGCACCCTCTACTACTCTAAGACACATTGCACAACACCTTTAGAATGCAGCTATCCCCCATGGTAAAATTCAGTCTAAATGCACACATAATGTCTCTCTCACATACTCTCAAGTTGATCTCTCTGCACCCATCCACATGCATGCTCGACATGGGTGACTATCAGGGACTTGGCCTCCCCTACCTACCATCGCATTGGCTTCAATGCACACATGCATTCTACAACTCTCTAACAAATGTGTCACACCTGGACTTCTGTTTCCCCAGGGTGTTTAACCTACAGCACAATAGGACCTTAACTATGGTGAAAGTCTCTATAAAAAATGACAATTACTTTACAATTACACTACATGTTGATTTCTGCCATGTAATTCCTTTTTGGTTTGATACCCCTTCCATCATTACCATATGCACTTTCTATATCTCAACTCGCTGTAGTAGTAAATGGAGTGTTGTTTTTTTGTATCTAATATTCAATCATAGTTTGGTTGAAGGGGTAAATAGTCAATCCATTCTAAAGTCTGTCACCCCTGAAATATTTACATGATTTTTGAAATTTGATATCATCCTGAAACCCTTTCAATGTGTGATCACGTGTGTTTAAATTATTGTTACTTGTTTCAACTTTATCTATCTTGCTAATATCTTTTCCCAATTTCATAATCTGTCCTTCCACTTCACGCCATACGTTTTCTACATGCCTGAATAGAAGTTGAAACGTCGTCATAGACAAGAGGGTGAGATAATATCCTATAATTCTGCTAGTTCACTGTCATTATCAAAATTCAGAAAAATGTATATTGCAACCCTCTAGGTATAATTTTGTTATCTAAATATTCATTGACATTTTAATTTCCCATTACGTGTCCAATCAAGGTTTTTTCTTCACTGTTACATTTAAATTTCCTATTCAATTACTGTTTCTTTTAAATCACATTTTCATCTATATGGCATATGCAGGCAAATGTCATGTATTTTACATTCCAGAGGAAGATTGTTCTGTGTCATTGTAATTAAAGGACCTTCTTGTGAAGTGGTGTCTTTTGCGATTTTCTGCAACAATGTGAGCCTGCAAAGTCCCCTTTTTTGTGCTTTTCCTTAAACAGCCTGTCCATCATGGTGATTGTTCCTTTGTTTTAAGATCTGGTTTGTGTATAGAAATATAGCTATTTGCATTGTCTTTTGAACGGGCTTGCCCAGAGAACTGTTGTTCACATCTGGTTTTCTATGAATGCTTCTCCAGTTTAGTGTCCTTTACTGTTCTATCAAGCACATTCGACTAATAATACATTTGGTCATTAGTCAAATGTCTAGGATTTAAATATCACTCAGCAGGACAATATGGTGGTTTTTTCCCAAGGAACATTGTTTTTAAAAATAACTTGCGGCTCATGTTGCAGTTAGAAACACGTGTTAAAAATAACACTGCCCCTGCCTCATATTACCTAGTTTGCACAATGATGCTAGCACACATTATTGAAACTTTACACACTGCCATTGAAGACAGACCCTCAAATAAAGCAACTTAAAATGCTCTAATCACATGCATTGCAGAGTTTATTCAGTGCTCTATCACACATTGCTCATAGGTCAAAGTGTTCAGAGTAGTTGTGTGTAGTGGATGAGAGGCAGGAACATATTGTGCTTGCTTTACATTGAAGAGTGGGCAGACTGCTTTCAAATGAACAGGGAAGCATAGCTGTTAGCCTGGAATTTACAGGAAGGACCACAGTGATGACGAATGTATGTATTGCACAGTGACAGAAAAAGAATGAGTTGGACTGCCCTGTCGAAGAGGATGTGGCGGATATGTCTGTATTGATTGAGGAAATTAGTGCATAGTGAGCATGGCTGTGTGATTACAGTGTAAAAAGACAGGGTTGAAGCATGTGACTTGTATGCAAACACCATTGTGTTAGTTCAGTTTGAGCTATACTGATCAGCACAATGCAGGCAGCGTGTCTGCAATCAATATGAGTGATGCAGAACGTGATTTCTTTTTTACTCAAAATTAGGAAAAAGAAGGTTGCAACATTCCCACCAGGCTTACATCCAAACTATGACATGCAAATCAACATATCCACAGGTTAACACTGTGAAAAAATGACTACTGCTCTGCAGCAGTACAGAGACGAGAAGTGCTTCTATACTCCTCCTTAGCACCACAGTACTACTGAACCAGCAATGATAACCAATCAAATAGGTAAAACATACACACCAAGAATGAACACCCCTTCACCTCTTTAAGGGAGATTGCATCAAAGGGCAGGGCAGGTATACTCTCAAAGGGGTGTGTGAGCCAGCAAGGAAGCATCCAAAACCACTATAGTACTGTAGCGCCAAAGTAAAATAAATGTCCAATCAAGGTTCTATAACAATAGGAGTCTTTAGCTAAATTAAACATACAAGCACACTATTAACAATGCTAACAACCCACCCCTCTAAATTAATAAATATAATATGCAGGCTTTTGGATGAAAGGGGCATTCTGGGCCTGAAGACAGAGATATCTATACACTTGTCTTTGCAGCAATGTTCAAGTGTCTGTGTGCTTAGAAAGGTAAGGAGTGAGGTCTAAAATCTCCATATGGACCTTAACACATGGCAGATGGAAAGCACCGCTACAGACACAGATTTTTAGGCTCATCTGAATCAAACCTGTCTTCTATGCACTTTCCAGAGTTTTCGAGTTAGCAATGAGACAGGCAACATCACAGGCAACATCAAGAAAGTGGCTCAAAAACCCTATCAAAGCAGTTTAAAAAACATACATGCCAAAGTCAGCTACGTGGGTCCTGCAGCAGCTCAGCATGACTTGAAAACAGTCAAATCAACTCAAGAGCTGTTTGAGGCATGAAACAGAGCCCAACACTGTTCCTTTGATTATGGGTGGCTGTGGGACTCTGTCCGGGGCCTCAGAGGATACAATTAGTCCCTCTTCTTTCCCTTCCAGCCAGGCAAGTTGTGAATAAGAACATGCAGGGCTGTCACTTCCAGTAAGCATAATTCTTGAAATAAGTCTACAGGCAGTGGGAAGAATGTCACTCCAAATGTTAAGCTGGACAGGCTGGGGGAAGGACTTACTCCTTCCTTGGAAAACATTTTCTTCTCCCCTACACATTTCCAATGAAATACTTCTCCTTCTTCAGTCCAGAGATGATTCAACTGTCAGGAATTGTATAATAAATATGGGCCTAAAATGAATACAATTGGAAGGATCTTCTTGGCAAAGCATATTCATGTCATGTGTGAAATATTGAGTCCAAAACACATTAAGCGCAGGATATGTGCATTTGGGATGCAGCTTCAAACAGAGAGAACTGTAATGTTTGAACTTGACTACCTTTTATTTCCAAAATTGAGCAATTATAAATTATATAGGTGAAAGAAAGGCCCAGAATTAAAGTACTTATTTTGCTGGGACTAATACAAGATATTTAATTAAAAGTTTAAGGGGGTCATTACGACCCAGGCGGTAAGTACACCAACTTTACCACCATGGTGTAAACTATGTTTACACCATGGTGGATGGCGGATTTACCGCCCCATTCCAAGGTGAGTGGGGCGGTAAATCCCCATTTCCCATTTACCCTTCCCCATTCCCATTTTTGCCCCATAGGGCATAATGGGAGTGGGGAAGGTGCTAATTACGGCACCGTAAATTACGGTGCCGTAATTAGCACCAAGGCGGTTTAGCGCCATGGATTTTAACGGCTGCTAAAAGCAGCCATTAAAATTGGAATCAGGCGTTAAGGGTTAACGACGGCGTTAACCCTTAACGCCTGAGTTGTAATGAGGGCCTATATTTGGATTTCTTCTAATTCTTTCCAAGGTGAATAGCATATGTAAAGATTATGTAATTACAGAAAAAGGTGTATTCCAGCCAATGTGAGGATTAACATAATGTGTTCCTTTATTCTGCCATGTTAGCAATTCATTCAAACTATATTGTTTGAAAATTGAAGAATAGGAATAGAAATGCTTTTGAATTTATTTTGTTTTACTATGTGATGTACATTAAAAAGAAAGGTCTGCATTAGTAAAAGAAGACATTGAACCCAAGAAAGATGGAATGAAAGAAAATAATCAAATTGCATATAAGTTATATTCCCACGTGTACGATACATGGAGAGATCATGGGTACCAGCCCAGGTGGAATGGTATTGAAAATGATTACCCTTTTCAGTCAGGCCATATGGTTTTTAAAGATTTTCTGAGATGCTCATCTATTGTATTCAACAAAGGCTTTCAGAAAATATAAACACTGTAAATCTTCTTAAAGTATTCACTTGTGACACCAGACCTTGCCTTCAAATAATTGACTTCATATAAACTAATAAAAAGTGCATTATTCTTGAGAGGTAGATAAAGGTGGTCACAAGACTTAGATGCATGCCATTAGCCAGCTACCCTGGATTAGACAAGATTAAAGGCTATTGAAGATCTGTACAACCAAGACCATTTACTAAGAATAGTGATGACTTGGAGAAATAATATTTAGACAGTGTGTCATCTCTACCCTACTGCTACAATAAGACAGCAAAGACATCCCAATGCATTTAAATGAACATAAATCACACTTCAAATTTGAAAAACAACAAAATTAAGCCTGGCATCAGCGGGGAAGTTCCAATTGTTTTGTGTGTTTGATATATTGTAGATGAAGGAAAGCTCTCAGAATTATATCATGTAACATGTCAAATTGTTTGCCTTAATGTGTAAAATCAGGAAATATAAATTATATTAAGTTAGCAAAGATGAGTCAGTAATTAGAACATTCAAACAGAATGCTCTTCTTTTCAGAAAGAGTAAGAGTCTTCCCACCTTTTTGGTCATGTGGACAACAAACCATACCTCCGAATAGCCAGAGGTGGAGATTGAATGAATATAATGGCATGACCAGATGAAAGAAGGAAAGATTATGGAATCGTGGGCAAAGAAGAGAAGGAACAGGGATAAAATGGAGATTGGAAAAAAAAGAACTGATTCCTCTCAGAAGTGGAAGACTGGTCCATTATTAAAGGGTAGCCCACAGAAGGCTGTCCAATCTGCAAGGGAGAATGTACTTCCAGATTAGCCAACTGAATTGTGGGGGTTGCTTCAAGAATGATGTCTGGCTGACTGGATCCCGGGCTGGTTAGACCAAAATTAGAAGTTGCATCCTAAAAGGTAAATCAAAAGAAATCCCTAACCATTGCCCGCAAATTATCCAATTACTTTCAGGGTAAAGTCTGGGAAGGGCAAAGGACTGTGAATTCAAAGGGGGTGCACTTTACAAACTGGAATACCAGTGTTGATACATGCATGCCCTGTGTTCCTCATTTATATAGTGAATTCAAAGTGAGAAGATTGTTCTTTTATGTCCATTCCACTTTGCAATGAAAAACAAAATCCAAATTTGAGAGCATTTTGGCTGCCACTTTAAAATGGGATTGCCTTTGTAAGGATAAGCATTATTTGCAAATAAGCAGTGGTTTGAACCGCTGCGAAAACACATCTGGGCATACTATAAATGTATGGTATTATAGCCTGGAGTGACATCATGCAGTTGATGCCACTGAGAAGAGCCAAACCCTGCACCAGGGTTCCCTGTATTTCCCACACAGACCAGGGAATAAACCATATAATATACACAAATTCTGCGTGGGCTAAAAAACTAGTGATTACTAATAATTGTTCTTTTTCATATACATAAATACTCTTGATAAATGAATTCACAAGGTAGTATGACAATGTTCAAAAGCACATTATTTCACCAAATCATTTAGTGCCCCATACACATGACTTAATATCCAATGATTCACTACATGTACAGTGTATAATCCATGCACTGTTTTGTTTTTTCTTATATGTTCATAGAATTTGTTTTTTGTGTTCACATTGTACCTGCATAACCCAATACGTTGACCAATATCAGCAGAACCTGTTTGTTATCCATTTGAACCCAGGTAATTCCACTGGATTATACTTACCTGTATTGTCTTCCCAATACTCCTTTGTACTCTTTCCCCGCATATTTGTCATGTATATGATAATTAAATATACTAAGTCTAAACATGTCTTGTTACTGACTTTCATATTTGTTAGACTACTGGATTGGTGTGACCTCTCACCCTGAAATTTTGTTTTGTTTATTTAACTATGCCCACCTGGGTTTTTCAGGGCATAGCCAGGTGCCCTTAAAATATTCTATACCTTAATATCCAAGGTACAATTTATTGGAGAACCTGAAGTTTTACTAATTCCAGCATCATCTTTTATACATACACGTCTTAATTGTGAGGTGAAATTGCTTTCTTAATTATTGTAGAGTTCACTTGTCAACCCGTCACTTCAATACAGACAAACAGACACAAGAAATATTGAAAACATTGTTTTTACATATACATTCAATCACAAATGCAACAAAATACAAATGTATATAAAAAAAAACATAATCACATCAGAGTTATCCAATAAAGTGCCAATGTGCCATTTTTGAAAAGGCTAAAGTTCATAAGAGTCTTTCTACCATACTAAAGTGCCACCGCGCCTATTATATCGAGGTGCCACTGTGCCAACTAGCATAAACCACATTCTATAGCATGATTATAATGATTAAAACGATATACCTATCCTATTCCCCATATTGCCTGGTTGTTGGCTAGTTTCAATGAATAGCCATTGGTCTCATCGTCCCCAGGGCTGAACTTTTAAATGTAATAGATTAGGGAGATTGTCATATGGGGATATTATTACTGTGTCCTCATTTTGAAAAAAGGTCACGTGGATGGGAGGGTTTCATTTCTCTTTACCTGATGTCTGGATCATCACATATGAGGGACTGTCCAAGCACAAATAATTGGATAATTTGAATCCAGTGCATACGTTCCAGTACTGAAATAACAAACAAATGTAAAGGATAAGTATCGCTACTCATTGCTTAGATTTATTGCCTATAGTTTTAAAAGTCAGTAAGCGAAAATGATTTACTATGACTTTTCTTTTAACATTGTGAGCTTTCTATGAGGGAACATTTCTCATGTCTGCGTCTTTACTGATTTCTTTTCATATGATAAAGACATCAAAAAGCTGTGTTAAAATGAAGATACATCATACAGTTTGGACTGAAATAATGTTACTACTCATCTCTCATATGGGCATATGAATACCTACAGCTACACACTCACAGACAATTGTCATATTGTAACCTGGGTGCATGTACTTTCTTCTTTGTTAAATAGAAGAATGTGAAACCCATACAATATAGATTGTGCTGGATGGCTAGATTGTATAAAACAACCATCTTAGTTCATCAGCTTTGTGTTGTGCATCAATGAATTGTGATACCACTGGTGCAGGGAGCATTTTGTTTTTAATTCTTGACCTATGCTTGATGATTCTAAGTTGGACAGGTATTTGGGTTGTGCTGGTGCAAAGTATGATGTACATAACTTCTGGCATTTGCAATTTGTGTGTCCCGTAAGGTGCCACATTTTGGCTGTGTACACAAATTCACTGATTTTCATTGAGTATTTGCTAACTGCACATTTTCTGCAAACAAAATGATTCATTTCATGACCTCATTGGCTCTGTATGTGAGTAGTTGCTTTATCATCTACTCGCAATGCATGCACCAGAGATTGTCTACTGTTTTTACCTTTTTTTTAATGCAGATAACAGTTTGGTCAAATCTGTTTTTTATAGTTGAAGCATTTTCCAATTTTGAAAAACTTAAATTGCAGATTATCTTGCTATATGGACAGAACATGTTCACACATACACATCTATTTAGGATTGGTTTATCAGAGTCCTGGAACTATCATAATATTTTGCTCTTTTTAAATATCATTTTAGCAACTGTTTATGGTATCCTCTTTTTGTCAGTTTCTTAGTGATAACATCAGCTCCCATAAAGAGTTTAGCCATTTCAAAAATAACATAAATTGAGCAATATCACCTCTCCAAATAATCATGATCACATTGATTGAACGCTGATAGAGTCTGATGGATTTGAGGAACCTGTTTGTGTCAGTTCAGATACATTTATTTTTAAATTGTTTGACAAATAGGTTTTCCAAACCTGGGGCAAATACTGCCGCACTGTAGTCCCCTTAATTTGCTGGAAAAACTCTCCCTTATGCACAAAATTGTTTTGCTGTAATGAAACTGCTGCAAGCTCTATTATGAACTCAGTAGGAGCTACGTGCAGGTAGGGACTGGAATCTATGGCTTCTCATAGTTCTTCTAACCCCTTTTTATGGAGGATGTTCATGTATAAAGATTCTATATCTAGAGTGACTAACCACTCTCACAAACCATCAAACTCCTGCCCTTTTACTAATTTAGTAGATTCTCCTGATTCTTTCAAATAAGAGTAACCCATGCCGGATAATGTTTTCAAAAAAACATCTATGTATTTGGTCAATGGTTCCAGAATCAATCCACATTCTGAAACAATTGATCTCCCTGGTAGCTTCTCCAGTGACAATTCGATTTTGTGGAGCAAATACAATTTTGGTAAGGACAGATTTTTCTCATTCATATATGTATATTCATGTGAACTGAGTATCTCATCTTGATAAGCTTTAGCAGTTATTCTCAATATCGCTTTTTGTATAACTTTAGTGGGATTCTTTTGCAGCAGAATATAATGTGCTGAATTCTCAAGTTGTCTGGATGCCTAGTTGTCATACCGTATGGTATCGTGTATTATAATTCCTCCTCCCTTATCAGCTGGCTTAACCACTACCGATTTCTCATTTTCGTAAGCATGTAGGGCAATGTGTTTCTCTTTGGATACATTGGGCCTCATTACACGGTACGCGGTAACAATGGCGCTATTAGTGCCATGGTTGCCTCCGGTATTTTACTGTGTCCGCCTTGGTGGATGGCGGAATTACCGCCCTACTCCAAGGTGAGCGGGGGCGGTAATTCCCCATTCACCAAGGCACTTCCCCATTCCCATTTTTTCCCCCATAGGGAATAATGGAAATGGGGAAGGATCTAATTACGGTACCGCAAATTGTGGTACCGTAATTAGCACCGAGGTGCCTTTGCGGCACCCTACTTTAACGGCTGGTAAAACCAGCTGTTAAGGTCCGGTCCCGCAAAGGGAACTCGTAGTAAGGCGGTAAGGGTTTACCGGTACAGGTGCCCTTACCGGTACCGGTAAACCCTTACCGCCTACCGTGTAATGAGGCCCATTGTATTTAACATGTTTTTTCTCAAAAATAATTGGATCTAATCCCCTTATTTACTCAATTTACTCAAAAGTGAGGATCTCTTTAGCCATGTCTTTAGTAGGAGGAAGGGACATGGATTCTGATCCAAACCCTGTTACTGATGTGTTTGATGTAGTCTTTTCAGTGTCCTCAAAGTATGCTTGTAACCCAATCTTCTGTGAAAATTGCCAAATGTCTGTTTCTAATTTGAGATTAGATGTAAACCAAGTCGGAACAAATGATAGGACTTTATTAAGTAGACTAATCTCTGCTAGAGAGAGGTCAACTTTAAACATGTTTAATACCGACATAGTAGAATCAGTTATATCTGCTATTCTATGTGTCTCATTCTGAACGCATCTTCTAGTGTTTGTGGATGTCCCTGGTGAGAGCCTAATGTTGGTCATCTGGACCTGGCTCGAAATCTTCCCCTGTGTTTGCCTCTCTCTAAAAAAGGTCTCATACTCTTGGAGACATTAGTGCTTTCATAGTTCATATTAGAAAGTGCTGCTTGGTCCTGCTCAGAATTTGAGGATTTGGTTGGGGTACTCACTACATTTTGCATATCATATTAGTTATATCATTTAGGGTTCCATCTGGGCTTAGGCATATCGTCCTCAGACAAGTATGGATACATTAACTCTCACTTAAAGTTTGCTAGGTCTTTTCTTTAATTTCACCATCTTCTTTGTAATGCCAAACATTTTAAACGTCTCTATCTGTTGATTTATTGACTCAAATTTCTATTTACCAACTGCAATCACCAGATACTTTTTGAATGCCAATTCGGCTTGTTCTATTTCAATGATAATTTATTGGCTCTTTCTGAGCTGTTGTGAAAGCTTAGACTAATAGATCTTGGCTGCATTCTGTTACAATTTGACATGAACTTATAATTAGCATTAGCAAGGAAAAGGCAGGGTTAATGATTAACCTGCAAGCCTGCAGGAATGATATTCCCTTTGGCATATTCTTTAAGATGATGTTGGTGCAGCTCTGTCTAAAATAGTTTCTTCTTCAACCAGAGGATGCTGTCTCCCCCAACCTTACTCGGTATGGTACATTCAGTTTGTAATCTCTCAAGCTGTACTGATAGCTGTACCCTACACAAGGGTTCTCTCTATTCCTAGCATAGTTTGAATGACGAAATGCATGTTGAAAGAAATCATTTGTATCATTAAGATATGTGCAAATTGCAAACCATTTGTATTCTACTGTCTTTCAATGCTTAGGCATAATCAGGTATAGTGTGGGACGGAAGATCATTTTCAACTAAATATCTATCACTGGAAAATAGTACATCTCTAGCCCAGAAATATAAACAGACTGAAATCCTTAAATGTAGGCCCCATTAAAACCATGCATGGTTCTGGATCGAAAGGAATCCATTAATGTGCAAGATACACGCAAACATACGGATAAATGAAAGAACAAATCCTGGTTTAATGAAAGTCACATATACATGCCTACGGCGGACTGCACCCACACATGTAGGAACCATAGTGTACATGTGGGTACAGAACAGAAAATACAGATTCAGTAGAACAGTATTTTTGAATACCAACTTACATGAGCCAATGCAAACAAGTTGCCTTTCGCATGTAAATGGCTTAACACATAGCCCTATGTTAGCCAGTTCTTGCCTATATGTCAAGTCCCCTCTACATAGCTAATACGTTCACTATATTCCATGTATAAATTGGAGTTGGTGCATAGATATTTCTGTAGTGAGAAATGGCAATTTCTCCAGCACCATACTTGTCTTTATGTTGGAGAAAATCAAATGCGTTGAACCCATTTGTGTTATGCACAGTGCTCAATTGAAATGTCAGTAATGTTCATAGAGAAACCCATGTTAAGTACAATGTTATTATGTTTAGCGTTTATTATATCATGTGCATATGTATGTTTCTGCAATCAAAATGTGATGCCTTCGTGGACTAGCCAGATTCATATAGGCAGGTAAAATTTCATTTTGGTTTAAATAATTATTTTATATACATGCCATAGTGTAGTGGGTTCCAGGGTAAAACAGGAGACACAGTTGTCTGTCAAAACCTATTCTTTTAAATACATTAACATTTGTGAATATCTCACTGTCTTTTCTTTGCCTTGAATTATGGGGTAAGATCTTATAAGTGGGAGACTTAGATTACACCAGGTTTCGGGCCTCATAAGGTGCCTTATGGTGTTGGTGGAGGGGCCATTGTGCAGTCCCCTTTCTGTTTATTGGAAAGATTATAGGCCAGAACGTAGATTTCTCTGTTCATCCTTGCATCATTATGGTGTATATGGGACATTGTGAGAAGGGCCCAGTGAATATGTTCTGTTCCCTATGACTACAATTCTATTCTCAGTTGCATCACACACACTGTTTCTCATTAATGTCAATCTCATCTGTTTCTGAAGTCTTAGCCGACTGTGCATTCCACTGAGCACCTACTGATAACTAATGAGAATGGCTATTATGCTTAACTCACCTACTTGATTTATCTGGTTTGGCACCTCTCCTGAGTTTTGAAGAACATTATTCCCTTACATCTGATTAGGTTTTCTAGCGAAATGCAAATCCCTTTTCAACACGACCTGCAAAGAAGAATATGAAAATTCCAGGGAACGATTTGATGGCCATACAAACAATTGCTCACCAATTGCGCTTATAAGGTCCCGGAAGTGAGGAACGTGATAGCAAAATATGGCAAAGTGTGTTAAGACGCACACATGTAATACAGTAAAAATGGACTTAACTTTATTTGAGAAATGATGGGAAAAGTGTTATGGTTGACATTTTTCAGATGGACCCTCTGGGTCCCTCTAGAGTTGAAACATGACATTGCCTTTTATCTTCAGTCAATGTACACAGTTTTTCCACTGGAATTTAAGTTGAAGCCCATCGATAGTACAGCATGTATAGGCAGTCAAGTACGTCATTTAGCTGTACATTCATGACTTGAGTATTTGGTGAGCACAGTCCATCGGAAGAATGGAACCTTGCCTGCCCCTCTAGAGGGAACTCACAAGGCAGCTTTAAAAATGTGTTGGGTGTCCTGACCCATGTTTGGACTATTATGGTGCAACATTTGGTGCTGTGGGCTTAGGAAATCCAAGATGTCGGAAAAGCCCACATTTGCACCAGAATCCAGGAGAACCGCACAGTTTTTGCACACACCAAAATGGTCCCCTGACCTGCCACCCACCAGTGCAAAGAAAGATAGTTCTGTTAAAAATCCGTTTTTATTAATGTCAAAAATTGCTAAGATCATGGGCCCGAAACCACCAAACAAAAATCCAACTAGGGTTGAGTGTTTTACTTTACTCTACTACAGATCCACATCAATGCCAGGTCAAGCAAGGATCATATACTATCAAGTAAAATCCTTTCTTTTTGAAATGTATTAATTCAAGACAGCTGTCAAAAATAGGTGCAGTACCGGCATTGGACACTGACCGGCGCTGGCGCTCTATAAATCCTGACAGGAGAGCTGTCTTGCAGAACTGTGCAGTGAACAGAAGGGGGTCTTATGTAATTAATAGTTCAAAAGACTTGCCTTTCCTGAGAACTCTTAACACCCCAGAGACCCACACCAGGAGGCAGCATATCACATGGGCCTGTTGATTGAGAGGGAGGGGACTTCCCTGCAGCCTGCTGGACCCAACACAGTAGACCCTTTCAATTGAATGGGGTATGCTGATTTTGGGTGTGGACTGTAAACAGAGCTCTGCCTGGAAGGAGAGACATATGATCCCTGACTCCCCCAGTTCCTAGGGGCGGGCCAGACAGGACTGTGGATTCATATTGAAGCAAATATATGTTTAAGTTAAATGCTTCTAAAATCTGGTATTAAGCTCACAGAAATGTGCAATTTTTTGGATCCTGAAAATGAAAAATGCCCTCACGATTTGAGCCCAAATTGCACTTTGTACGGTGTTCTGGGACCGAACCCAGCTATTTATTAATATTGCAGACACTGTGTTTAGAATAGAGACATATTAATTTCCAGTAATATGCTCAGGGAAGGGGTGCAGGTCTGTGTAAATTTTGAGGAAAAACCAATATGGTGAAAGTCACTAAAAAGCACAAAATGTTGCCATTTGTGAACCCAGGCTCTGAGGGGGATCAGAGTTGGGCGAGAATGTATCTTAAATTAATCTGTGAAATGTGTATGTAATTTCAACGACGTGTGTATCTGGGAAACCTGTTAGTTATGACAAATGTATTTTCTAAGTAAAAGCAAAGGGGCGTTTCTTCAATAGACTGTAAGACTCTGACTCACTCTGACACACTATCCCTTCTCAAATCAGGTCACAGAGAATCCTTGACCTATCAAATCATGAGAGGGTTGGGCATGCAGAATGAGCCAACCCACCCACTTTCAAAACACATAAAAAGAGACTGCTTGGACAGGCAAGGGATTCACTTTTCATTTTCTTGCAGAGCATTTTGCTGGACCACACAACATCTAGAAGGAACATCCAGAACTTAGACTCCAGATAGACTTCATAACTTAAAGCAAAGGCCTAACCCACAAGCTGAGAACTCTTCTCAGCAGGCCTTCAGAATCCAGCAATCCAACCAAACTATTCTACAGCCGGGCGAGCTGTTGGATTCTTTGTCAAGAACTTTTGTCAGAACCGGTAGCAGACTCAGAAAGCAGTGCTGTATCCCGAGAGACCAGAACCAGAGAGACACAGACCAGACCGCTGTGAAGTGCAGAGCAGAGCTGACCCAGAGAGCTGTGACTTCAGAACCACCCGCCGGAGTCCAGTCCAAACCTGCTGACCAGACCCTGACGGCCTATTTCAAATTCATAGTGTGAGTACTCAGCCAGAACTGTGCAAAACCAATCTCTTAGTTTAAGATAATCTAATTCAAACTATTTTAACCTATTACAACTGCATCATAAGGAATCGTGTGTCCATCCTGTTGATTCAAACCTTCCAAGCGCATCTGTCATTCTGAAACTGTAATTTCATTTCTGAAAATCTACCTCCACTAAATCATCCGTATCTCTTGAACCGTTTGTGCTAGAAGCGAGTGTTAACTTTCATCCTAAAGCTAAGATTCTTAGCTTTCCAACAAGCCTGAAACTTGCTACTCCTTATAGTTCCTCCGTAATCGCGATCGACGCACTCAGAAAAAAGTGCCGCAAATTGACAGTTTGCTTCATTTCAACCATGTGTAAAAATATTTGTCTTTTGCTTCCATTACTGAATCCCGTTTTCAACCTGATAACCATCCCTGAATCATTGGTAGGGCTGACCTGAACTGATTTAAAGTATCTCTCACTCACCCTGAACCTCTAGAGGGAATTAAAAGCATTTTAAGCATATTTTTCACTTCATTGCCACCACATTTAAAAGGACCTTGCCTGCTTTAAAATCATACCTGTTTTTCTCTAAGCTCGCTGGGGGGAACTGGAAATGTGTATTGCATTTGTATTCCTGGGAATTGTGTGCTCTCCTTCCATCTCCTTATCTTGCATAGGGGGGGAGGGAATTGTCAAAGAAAAAGTGATCATATTATATTTTGTTGAAATCATATCAAGTTTATTTCTGTGCTGCAATTTCCCTCATTGCTTTTCCTTGAAACCATAAAAGTATTTTCTGCTACCTTATCCTTCCAATACTAACTCCTCATTGATTGTAAAGAAGTGTGCTAGTGTCAGATTATCTATTGTTGATCAACATTATATTCATAAGTGTGCTATCAATTATTAATTTATTCATAAAAGTGTGATATATATATCTTGTTTAATTTTTCCAATAAATCTTTTAAATTGCAAAACAAACCTACTTCTTGGCTCAGTGAGGTCAGGGGGATTCAAAGAGAGGGGTGTTATGTAAGGGTTTATCATCCAGAGTATTACTTGTCATAAAAATATATAAATAAGGGCTTCCCTTGAGCAATCCCAGACAAGGCACTGACTTAGTGGGAGTGCTTGATTGGAGTCACTTGACAAATTCTGTTAAATCAGTTTGATAAAGCCATTTTGAGAACAATTTAAAAAAGACAGTATTTATTTATTTATTTATTTATTACATTTATATAGCGCGCAGGCAGCCCAGGGGCATTGTGGCGCTGTTACTTGTAGATGCACTTAGTTACAATGAGTACAGGGTGTGCCTTGGGTTACAGTGAGGCAGGATCCTGTGTTCAGCGATAGGAGGTATCATGCATCTTAATACATCATACATGAGAGCTTGAACATTTGGTGTTGGTATGATGAACAGTTTCTGATGACCGCCCCATTGCCTATAACAATATAGGGTGAAAGAAAGCCCATTGGATAAGATGGAAAAAAGAAAGAAGAAAATAAAAGACAAAGGGAAGTGAAGTTGGAGTTTAGTGGCAAGAGGGGGATTGACAAATGCATCCTTTTTTATAAGTATATTGTTTTTAAAATAACCCTCTGTACACACGAATACTGATATACATGTACATGAACAAAATTCCAGTATGTAAGCAATATCATTTTAACTAACCTTATATTTTACAGATTAAGTCCTTCTAATCAATGAACACTACATTTTACCAATTAATTTTCATCTTTACACAAAATCCTCATGTAGATGAGTACAATATTCACCCAACATTAGTCTCCAACTTAAAGAATAAAGAGCACTAAAACCATATTGTGAAATGTCCTTAAATGCATGGTTGGCAAATGTGTTAGTAAACTTCAACAGCAAATATTAAGCAGTTTCAATATTGGTGCTCATCCAACATATCAGACATTAACTTACATGATGGGGGATCTAAGCTCATGATCCAGTAACATGCAAACTTTGTAATAGATTATATTTTAGACGCATATAATACCATTTCGTTTTTACACAGGGAAAATAATACACATATTTATTTGGTGGATATTCCATGTGTTGGTACTTTTTCACAGACTGATGATTCAGTTCCTGAGATGAATAACATTTGTCAATAATCTAGATCCTATAACCCTAGTTTAATTTCCTCTTTTAGAAAAATGTGTATTTTCACAGTAATCAATTTTGATCTTCAACAATGTTAGCACGTTTTCACAAAATGTCTTATACTGTCTGATAGCAAAAGCCTTATTAAGCACACATTTTGTCAGTAGTGTTTCTTTAACATAGAACATCATTGTTTTAGGGATGGAGAAATAAAAAAAAATGTTAAAGTTTAAACACCAATGATTTAAAGTGAAAATAGAATTTAAACATGGCTCGGAACAAAACACTCTGCTAATAACCCAGTTGGCAGACCTAGAAAATAACTTAAGGCACTTGTGTGTTATTTTATTTATATCATCAGAGCATTTAAGCACCCACATCTCGAATGTGACAGATTGCCATCTGCGAGGGTGTGTTAAGTGTGGCTTTCTAAACATGTTTATTAATATAAAATGATGGGGGTAATTCTGTTTCTGAAAGGGATGGCTGCTAATCACACTGTGCTTTAAAAGTGCTCCATACCGAGCATAAAAGGGCAAACATGTGCCTTTGCTGGGAAGGCCCACAGGCACCCTTCTGTAGTGTCACAGGGCAGGGTCAAAGGGCACGGGTTCATTCTTGACTGCTGCTGAAAGACAAAGTTCCTGCAAACAGACTTGTCTATTTAATCTTCTGCACCTCTGTTTAAAATTCCTTGGGACTCCAAAACCTTCAGCAGATCTATCTGTATTGATATATTTGCAGTGCGGGTGTTGCCGGGGAGCAGGGAATGGACTGGTGACTGCAGGGGGCGGGTATGGGGAGGTGTAGGTGTGGAAGGAACGGAATACTGGGCGTTACAAGGTTGTCCCATGGATTATGATGTAAGGGAACCAGGTGAAGGGGTAGGAATTCAGGAGCAGGGATTGCTGGGGTAGTCCTCTGGAAAATGCAGAGTGGGGCGGGGAGGAAAGAGCGAGAGAGAGGTCCATTTTGGGACGCACATTGCAGATTTAAAACGTGCACCTACTATAACCCACCTATGCAGCTTCAGCTACCGTTCCAGTTTTAAAACAAAGAAAAAAAATACATAATCAAAACGAAAAATGTTCTCAATTTCGCCAGAATCTAATTTGGCATTCTGACATGTAAACAATTAAAGATCCCATATGCAATGGGTTAATGTTTCACACAGCACATCTAAAGTGGCAAAGCACCCATGTCTTTATTGGGGAGGCAGTGGACATTACTGGAATATTGTAAGTAGCAAGCGAAAAAGCTGTGCCTGCTTTCAGTGAAGACACACATTTAGATAAGATGAAACGCCCCCTGCGGCAGTGGAATTCATTGAGAAAAATTAGCTTGCCATTAGTCACCTGTCAGCTAAGATTTAATGGAGTAAAAGTGCCAGGCACTGGCTGGCAGGGAAACCCCCGGAAAAATACTTGGTGGAAAGTATGTCATTAAACGCAAAAAGTACGTAATTGGTGAAATACTCAAAATATAAATGCATAAATAAATGAACAGATGTTAGGAATATACAGAATAACGTAACCTGTGGCTCTTCAGATGGTTCTGAATGCGACCCCCATCAACCCTCAAGATTGTCTATGCTGTTTAGGGCTGATGTGCGCTGTAGTCCAAAACATCTGAAACGCTGAAGGTCGCAGACCAATGCCGTAGCCCAATTGTGGTTATTAGAAGCTATGTGGCTGTCATGCGTAGACAGGTAAAGGCCCTTAAAGCGAATAATAACATTGTTTAGGTAACCTGATTCGGGTCCACCATTGTATAAAGAATAATAAAGTTACAATGGTTGTGTGATCCTTTTGTAAAAATCAATAGCTGCCCGAAAGCTCTGGAAAGCTGCATTTATGAAGAATGGCTTTCTTTAAGAACTGCTGCTTTGTGCAAGTTCATGAAATGGGGCCTTTCTCCTCAGAGTGAAGTAAGGGGAATGAAGTAGTGCAGCTCTTGTCAGCCAGCTTCTTCATCTTTGAAAAACTCACAAATAGGCAGCGTGTGATGTGCCACATGCACGTGTTAAGCAGTTTAATACAACTACCTTTAACCCTCAAGAGCTACGTGTGTATGTGGTCGTCCCTTTTGCATAGGTATGCATAAAAGCAGCATGCGGGTTTCTTCTCTGCACTGAAGAAGGAGTCTGCTCAATAGATACGCCTTTCAGTGATGAACTGATTTTGAAATGTGAGAGTCCGTTTTAGACTTACAATCTGAAACTCTAAACTTCCATTAGGTATTCACGTGTACTAGTATTGTTTGCAGGGAGTGGCCTTCCGCACTGTGTGCGGAGACTGACAGCAGCCTTTGCATAGTCACAACCCGGCTGCAATCAGTACATACAAATGGGAAGGTGATGTAATACTGTAAAAAAATATTATTTATGTCAAAATTAACCAGCAATACAAACATTTTGTTCAGGTTTTAATATAGATATTGCCGATTTAGATAGAGCCTAAGGATAGTGTTTGTTGATGGTGTTGTGTTTCACTTGCCTTTATCTTCTTAATTGCTGTGATTTTGCGGGAATCCATATAAATATTAAAAATGAGTTCAGTGGTCACAAAACATGTTCTGTATTTTCGGGCAATGAAGGCTCTCTGCCTCGGGCTGTATGTGGAAAACATTGGATAAGTATATTTGTTGATGAATGGTCTTATGAAAAAAGTCAAGGAAATGCTAACTGCGGCACCCACCTGCTTGCAAAGGAGAATTCAACCTTTGCATTAGAACTCAACACAAATATTTCAACAATTCTATTTATTAAATATATAACACAAATAACAAATTGTTAAAAACATCAAAAAGTGACCTGTGCACCCCGTAAAGTGACTTGTGCTTGTGCAAACATTGCAATGAGCAATTCATATCATACACAAATGGACCAAATCATCATAAATATATATATGTATGTACATGCCCACAATATCACACCATCTATTGCACTATTCCCATTAGAAGCATTCATTTTAATTGTATGTAGGATCAGTACTAAATTCTGCTCAATACCTTTCAATGGTCTTGTTGGCAATCACGTCAATGTGGGATCTTTTAACCATACCCAACATGTTTTGTTCCTTATGTGGTGACACTTTGTGGTTTATTGTAATTGGTTATTTATAACACGCTTAATACCCAGAGGTTTCTAAATGCAGACCTGGGGATCGAACCTGTGTTGCTCTGCATCGTCTTGCATCCAAGGCAAGCGTGTTGCCCCTGAGCTATCCCCAAAGACAGCTATACTCACTGATGTGAGTAATTGATCAAGAGGCAATGATTTCGTCCATTTGTATATGATATCAATTGTTCATTGCAATATTTGAAGAAGCACAAGTCACTTTGCGGTGTGTACAGGTCACTTTCAGGAGCACGGGGAACTTTTTAAAATGTTTTTAACAATGAATGTGTGCTATATTTATTAAATATAATTGTTGAATTATTTGTGTTGAGTTCTAAAGCGAAGGTTGAATTCGCCTTTGCAAACAGGTGCCCCAATGAGCATGTCCTCAAATGATTGCATGAGACCATTCATCAACATATATACTTATCCAATGTTTTCCACATAGAGGCAGAGGTAGAAGGCCTTGATAGTTTGTTGTTGTTGTATTTTCAAACCAGGGATGCCCCTCTTCCTCATATTATTGAACGCTGGTGTCACTCATTTAAAATTATGTTTTTCTGGATGCCATTTATCCTGAATTCACCACTCAACCTACAAACAAAGTATTGTATAGTTTGAATGAAATTGTGTAATATATTGGATAAGGTACCCAGTACTGTACATTATATGGTTAATTCCGAAGTGACAAATCGATTTCTGCCCTGCAGTAGTACAACAATGAGTAGAGGTTAACACCCTACTCAGCCCTCACACTTCTCCAAACCAAGAGCCAACACAATCATAAAGGTAAAAAAGTCACAGTCAAGAGATATACCTCCTTCGACCTTTATGGTAATGTGGGCCAAAGGAAGACTATACTCTTAAGAAGGGTGTGACTGTGGTTCTGTAGCAACCCAAATAGCAAAGTATAACAGTCCAAAACAAAGGAATGCCCAATCAAGGTTCTATAAATATATATACATTTTAATTAAACATTCAATGTACAATAATAACTCATTAGAAAAACTCTACACAAAACCAAATCATGCAGAAAAAAAACACAAAATAAGCAAAGCTAGTAGATGCAACACTCTGGGTGAAATGCAAGGACAATTAACAATGTTCTTGATGTGTACTTGTGAGCAAAATGGGTTCAAAGTGGCCTAACAGCCTCTAAGCCCCAAATTTTGACTAAGGCATCAATTAGCAGTCAATAGTACCTTCCTCGCAGTTCTTGGTGGTTCAGCAGTGCCGAACCAGACTTCTTGGCACTGTGTGAAAATAAGGAGGCAGCAACGGAGGGTCCTGCTGGCTCAAATGTGTTGAACCATTCTTGAAACATGGTTCAAATGTGTTGAACAGTTCTTGAAACATGCTCCAAGCAGCTCAACAGCAAAAAACACAAGTATCCCAGCTGTCTTGACTTTCGGGGTGCTGTGCGTCTCAATCCAGGGACTCAAGGACAAGATGGGTCATTTTGTTGTGCTCCCAAATACAGTGGAGGCTGGCACACAACTGCAGGGGTCCATAAAAACAGTGAGGTCCAAGGTACCACTGTGGCTGGAACAGAGGTGGTCTTGCTCCAGCAGCAGGTCACTTCTAAGGTTGCTGTAGGTCCAACTCCGGGGGCTCAGGGACAAGATGGGGGCCTGTTCTCAGGCTCCCAAACACGGGGTGGCTGGCATACAATTGAAGCGGTCCTCCAACATGGTGAGGTCCTGTGTACAACTGTGGCTGGCAGAGAGGCAGGTCCTTTTCAATCAGCAGGTCACGTGGATGGTGAAAGACAGAGCTTGCCTTTAGAACACCTGTCTTCACCTCACAACTGGAAGACTTTAGAACGGTCTGCTCTCTCAGCAGGGTCCAGCAAAATCTTCCAAGGTGATAATCCAAATATGTTTTAGGATGATTCCATTAAGTGGTGGGAGACCCCTTCTTTTATAGGCCTAAGTCTCCAGGTGATTGGACATTAAGGGTCCATTCCCTGCTCGTGAAATGTGTTGACCTTGACCTTGTGATGCCACACACAAGGTTCTTAGCTCCAGAGGAACCCTCTCAAAACTGTACTGATCCCTATCTGACTACATTAACCCTGCCCCCTTTACTTTTTCAATAGGATCAAAGGACTTCAGAAATGCATTCCCCTGGTGTGAGGCCTGGTTCTCTGTGAATGGGTGTGTCTTTTGGTTTCTTTTCCCAGGCCAGCATCCTGTGGCGTGGCTGTCCTCAAGGAAACAGTGTTATCTGCCCTTACAGAGGACCACAGGGAAGCAATCCACCAAGGGTACACCAGGGTACAAGAATTGGCCTTGTCAGGGAGGAATATGCATACCCATGCAACAGATGAAATGTTCCCACAGGGCTGACACATGTGCATAATCAATTTAATGTGGCTGGGATAAGTCTGAGAGATACTGGCCACCATACCCTAACTTATTTATTGAATGTATTTATTGTTTGCTTGTTAGGTGCTTATACAATAGGAATATACTGTTTCAAAGCACCAACAGAGCTGGGAGGGAAGGAAGAAGCACAATTACAACACAATATTAAGAACTGAGGGAGAATTGGGGGAGGGAAGAACCTACTGTGCCTTGTGAGTATTCAGAATGTGCAAGTGTAGAAAGGAAGACAGAAGAGGGGGTAAGTCCTGGGGAGTCAGAGCTCGAGGGGGAGACATGGACGGAGTTCTATGAAAGATTGAGTGCTACACGGCCTGGGCTGCAGGAGGTGTAAGTGCGAGTCTCCAGGGCAGAAAGTATGCACATTTAAAGTGCTGTGGAAGACAGGAGCTAGGAAGAATTGGTGTGGGAGGTCAAAGCCCCGAAGATGCATAAAGGCCAAGGACACCAACACAGCACCTGTGAGAATTAGCAGAGGAGAGAAGGAAGGAAGGAGGAAGGAAATAGGAACGTCTTAAGGAGCTTCTGGAATTTTAGAAGATCCTGCTCAAGGCGGAGGGCGTGGAGGAGGCTATTTGAAAGGAGGGAGCCTGCAGAGGAAAGAGCGTGACCCCCTGCCCTCTGTTTATCAAAACGCTTTACTCACAAGGAGTTGGTGCCAGAGGAGCAAACTGGTCTAGAGGGAAAGTATTTAGTGGGATAAAGTTGTACAGATGGTAAGTCTGTATTGCCTTTGGAGCAGACAGCAGGCCAGTTTGTCTGAGGATGAGCCAGAGGTTTGCCACTTCCATTCTTCTGCCTGGCACTTTCATTTCAGGGCTGCAAGTTCGGTGTCGTACCAAGTGTTACACTTAGAGGCAGCTTTCAGGCAGATCCTCATGACTTGGGCAAGAATGTCAAGAGTGTTGGTGATGGAAAGATGCAGGTCGCTGAGGGCAGAGTCAGAGGTAGAATCAGGGGTGGAGGTCGAGGGGGGTGATGGTGGAGGTGAAGGCAGATGCAGTCACTTGTTTCATAGGGTGGGTGTGTGAACAAAGTTGGAATAGCTTTTCGGTGGGCTTTTCGGTGGGTGGTCAGGGGGCCAATGGGACCCAGATGGGATGAGAGGAGAGAGTGGTCTGTCCAGGAGAGTGAGGTCAGTGTGTATGAGGGAATCCAAAGTGTGACCAGCTGTGTGGGTTGGCCCAGAGGGGAGAATGGAGAGGGAAATCAAAGAGTAGAGGTCAGCAGAAAGAATGGATGCAGAGCAAGGAAAGTTCAGTTGAATGTTGAAATCACCCAGAAGGAGAAGGTCAGAGGTGGAAGAAAGTAAAGAAGAGCAGAAGTCAGCCCATTCAGAGAGGAATGGGGAGGAGGCGCCTAAGGGCTGATAGATGGTAGCGATGGTCAGGGTGGAGGTGGGAGAGGTGACCAGTTTGCAAACCAGGCTTTCAAAAGAGGAATAGTTCTCGGTAGGTAAGATAGAGGAAGGAACCCACTCAGGGAAGATTAAGGCATCCCCCACCCCCCCGCACCAGAGCTCTGATGTCGAGGCTTGGAGATGATCTTGAAACCATCAGGGAGGAGGGAGTCAAAGTCAGTCACTGAGCTGGCATTGAACCAAGTCTCTGTAATAGTGAGGATGTCGAGGTCAATGTCTTCAAGAAGGAGACAGCTGTAAGAGGGGTGTTTGTTGGATGAGCGAGCATTGAGGGTCACCAGGTGGAGGTGGTCTGTGCTTTTGAAGGATTTCTGAGGTGGTGTACAGGGGTGTAGTACACCACTCAGTGGAAGGAGTGAGAGGGTAGAAGGGGGAGATGCAGGCAAAGTAAGGAAGTTAATGAGAGAAGGAGCATACGATCAAAGAAAAGGTGGCTGGTTGAGGACCCTGTGGCGGCAGTGTGATGGACATTAACGAAGCAACAAGAGGATTTTAAGCCAGCCAAGAGGTCATCCCTCTTGATGCCACTGTTAATAGGGGAGTGAGAGGAAGGAGAGGGAGCGGAGATGAGATTTGGGGTCAAGCAATCAGGAGAGGGGAAAGAGAAAAGGATATCAGTGAAAACCTCTCCAGAGGAAGCACTGACATAGGGTTCTGCAATGGGAAGTCCAGGGTTTGCACTCAGGATATCTTGTTGGTGCTTTTTCCTGGCAGACTTGGAGAAAGAAGGTAGATAGGTGATAGTGTAGCAGTTAGAGCATCTGGGAGAGATGGAGAGAGCCAAAGGAGGGCACAGGTTTAGCCAAGAAGTGAGAGTGGAGTGACAGCACTGCACTGCACAGTTCTAAGTAAATTCGCTAGGAGTCCTAATAGATTGATTCGGAGAGAATAGTGAACACTCAGAAGGAATAGAATTACAATGGAGAGGTGATACAGAGATGTATGAGCAATGCACACATAACATTGAATTTAAGATGGAGGCAGCAAAGCAATGGAGGCAGCAAAACACTACGCTGCACGGGAAATGCTAAAAACATCAAAATGCGATATAAAAGCACACCCAGGTCCGATTTTAAAAATTGGGGCAGCAAACAATGCAAAGCAGATGGTGCACAATGCTAAAACACCCAGATTTGATATAAAACATGGAGGCAGCAAACAATGCAAAGCAGATGTGCATAATGCCAAATCGCCCAGATTTGATTTTAAAAATTTAGGCAGCAAACAATGCAAAGGAGATGTGCACAATGCTAAACCACCCAGAGTTGATATAAAACATGGAGGCAGAAAACAATGCAAAGCAGATGTGCACAATGCTAAAACACCCAGATTCGATTTTAAACATGTAGGCAGCAAACAATGCAGAGCAGATGTGCACAATGCTAAAACAATCAGATTCGATATTTTTTTAAAAATGGAGGCAGCAAACAATGCAAAGCAGATGTGCACAATGCTAAACCACCCAGAGTTGATATAAAACATGGAGGCAGCAAACAATGCAAAGCAGATGTGCACAATGCCAAATCACCCAGATTCGATTTTAAACATGTAGGCAGCAAATAATGCAAAGCAGATGTGCACAATGCTAAAACACCCAGATTCAATTTTAAAAATGTAGGCAGCAAACAATGCAGAGCAGATGTGCACAATGCTAAAACAATCAGATTCGATATTTTTTTAAAAATGGAGGCAGCAAACAATGCAAAGCAGATGGTGCACAATGCTAAGACATCAAATTTAGATTTTAAAGTACACCCAGATTTAGGTATGGCTTATATTTGCAGACTTGCCTTGTCACTGCAGCTGTTAAGAGGGCACCTGTGACCTCTGAACCTGCTCTGTGCCACTGGTAGAGCAGGTGCTGCAAATCAGGATGCTGATGCAGCAGGGCACATGTACACACTAGGCTTTTAGCATGGAGCTTATGAAAGGGGAATCTGATCTGCGGATTTGCCTTTCAGTGATGGAATTACCATCATTTTTATTATTTATTAAAAATCAAAAAGCCAGGCCTTTTGCACCTTTGTCAGATAGCAATTCATCATAGACTTGCAACATCATGTTTATGTATGCTAGGGGGCATTTTATTCCTTATAATGCATTGTTAAATAATGTCATCCCCTTTAATATCTGACCTCTTGTTTAATCTAATGTAAGAGATCATCCATTTGTTTATACATATAATCCATGTAGAATCTGTGTAGAGAAATACAGAAAAGACCCTAATGGGCAGCGTGCAATGAGTTGCAGAAAGTTCAAGCAAGGTCAATAATATGCATTAATAAATGTTTTGTGGTTTAAAATAAATGAAAGCATGCATAGAGATGCTTGCTCTCATGTATTAAACTCCAACAATGTACCAACCAGAAATACTACCATTAACAGTTCGTTATCAATAAATGGCTGTAAAGTGTCACAGACCGATGTTCTAGAAAAAAATAATAATTAGAAAAGCTAGCCACATTGAGTGCTCCGTTGACACTTGGAATTCTGCTCAGTGCTGCCTGAAGCAGGAGCCATTGTTCCACCACAACTCTTAGGTAATAGTGAATCACAGTTACAGAAGTGTACACAATGGGCCTCATTACGAGTCCGGCAGTAACCGAGGCGGTAAAACCACCTGGTTACCGCTGGACTCGTATTACCATTCCGCCTCCGTGACTCCCGGAAATACCAGGGCATTACGACCCTGGTGTCCCGGGAATTCCGGAGGCAGAATTCGGTTAATCCCCATTCCCATTGAGTCCCATAGGACTCAATGGGAATGGGGAAGTGGAAACACCGGCACCATCTCGTGATGGTGCTGGTATTTCCACGTCCGCCTGCAGGCAGGCGGTGTTAAACCCGCCAAGTCAGACCTGGCGGGACCATCACCTCATGACTGCAGGAGTCGGGATCGGGTGGTCCGGAATTAACAGTGGCGGCGGGTTTACCGCCACTGTTATTTCCGGACCACCCGACCTGTAATGAGGCCCAATTAGTCTGTAAGAACAACTTCCTTTACAATCTTTGATATAGACAATGCAGGCTGCCGTGCTTTGTCGGCTGAAGTGTGTGAGGTGTTCATCGGTTTGCAAAGAGCAGTAGGAACTACGCAGCCACCGCTGCTTCCGCTTCTTACACATACTTAGGGCCTCATTACAGGTCGGGCGGTCCGGAAATAACAGTGGTTGTAAACCTGCCGCCACTGTTAATTCCGGACCGCCCGATCCCGACTCCTGCAGGCGGGAGGTGCTGTTCCCGCCAGGTCTGACTGGCGGGTTTAACACTGCCCGCTTGCAGGCGGACGTGGAAACACCAGCACCATCACGAGATGGTGCCGGTGTTTCCACTTCCCCATTGGGAATGGGGATTAACCGAATTCCACCTCCGGAATTCCCGGGACACCAGGGTCGTAATGCCCTGGTATTTCCGGGAGTCACGGAGGCGGAATGGTAATACGAGTCTGGCGGTACCCAGGCAGATATACCGCCTCGGTTACCGCCGGACTCGTAATGAGGCCCTTAGTGATGCATTAAAAGCACATATGCAGTGAGCCTGGGCTGGATTCACAGAGTTTATTAAACCAACAAATGATTGCAGTGCCGAGAAATTAAGGTTCAAGAATCACTTCACTGCAGCTCTGCCAATCTCATTATCGGATTTGGAACAACTGCCACCGTATAGTAGGATCAGCCAAGTCTTCACACACGTCTATTTCCTGATTGGAGCATGTGACCACTGTATGCACACTTATGTTGCCAATAGATGTTAACCCACCGCTAGAATACCCAGTCACAAAATGAATGTATCCAATATTCAAGACTCTCCAAACACGGCATTTTCACATTGGGCAATAAACAATAGTGACGTTATGTGGCACTGTATTGGTGCTAGCTCTATTGATTTTAGGAGGATAAAAGGGTGAGTCAAACCTGGACTACGCGTCTTACAACATGGTCCGTTGAAAAGCCAAGCTGGCCTTATATTTCCCTCGTTGCAAACATGTCTGATCTGAAACAGAATCCAATGGAGGCGCCTGCGTACTCGCAAACATGCGCGTGCTCCACCATCTTGGGTATTGGCACTGTTCTCATGTTATTTATCACAGAGGCATCTTCCTACACTGGAATCAATGGGAGGCCTGGCTCTTTTGGATCAGAGCCTTAATATCATTATTCAGTCTGCTCGCTGTTCTCTGCCTGAGTCAATGAGAGGCCAAGAGGTCTTGACAAGCTATATTTTTCTACTATTGATCTTGATGACCAAGCTGGTGCCCTGGAGTCTAACCATTGATTTTAAAGGGGAGAGCTGTCAAGTTGGAGGCCAATATTGTGCTATTAAACACATCAGGGACTGTAATTAAAGAAAATGTCAGACTGTCATATTTTACAAGCTGGGCAACAGGAATCTTTTTGAACACTTTCAGACAAATTAGGAAAGTGTGCAGACCTGCTGGAGCCATCCATGAGTGCATATCAAGATGTAAAGCAGTTACAAAACATGGATGATAATATCCTACTGTAAACCCCCCTGCTCTCCTGCTCTGCATCCCCGTCACTAACCCACAGCTTGTCTGCACTTATCAATTCATAATGTAATGAATATTTTGGATGTTTGTGGATCATTTTATATTGTATTCGGATCTACGTGATTTTTCCGTCGCGGAAAAATCGGCGACGGAAATGTTTGCATGGAAAATGTACGCAATACAAATGTTTCTACATTTCCCATGCTAACATCCAACAGGAAACCATCCATACATACACCCCTACCCCCAACATACCCCCACCACCCTACTTAACCTTCCTTCCTTCGCGCTGTGTCCCTGCAGTGCCGGTTCCCTTTCACTTCCGTGATCAGGTACCGGCGCCGCAGGGTCCTTTTTTCTCTTTTTTTTTTTTTTTGGGCAGCTGCAGGGGTGTCCTCCGCAACCCCCGCTCACTATACTGTACAGTATAGTGAGCGGCTCACTATACTGTATATGTGCAGCTGTTAAGGGGACAACCATGGAGCCCCCGGCTTCTTTTTTTTTGCTTGGGAGAGCTGCAGGGTTTTCTCTCGCAAAGCCCTGCTCACTATACAACCCCACCCCCATTCCGACCCCACTGAAACAACTAAACACATACCATGAAAAGTTCTAACTTTTGGTAGTTAGAACATTTCATGGTGTGTGTTTTAGGTCTTTTGGTAGGGTCAGTAATTTTTATTCGGACATTTTGTCTGAAACCATTGTATTCACTACACTTAATACAGAGAGAAAGGGGGAGTCTAACTGTCACAGGGTCCAAGTAACTAAAGGGGGCTCCCTTCACTCGCCTCCCCTCCTCCCATTCTACTTACAAACATACATGCACACCATCCTCAATATTTTCAATGCCTGGGTGTTTTTTTTCATGTGTACTACAGGATGCAGGTTCAATAAAATACTATTTCTTATTAGACTCATATAGTAAAGCTTTTTTTGTAACTTCACACATTGGAAAACAAAATAAATTGCAAATGCCCTTATTCAAAAAGGCCACATGTGCACATGCAACTCTTAATAGGTGCAAGCTGATGTGTATTTTTGGTGGCCTGCTGTTTGGTGCAAGTACAGGTGTGTCAAAGGTGGAAGCCATCCAATTTTGCACATCACCCCTATTCACATATGCACAAGCAACTATACATGTGCTGCATATCTCTGTGATGTAGATAGAGGTCAGAAAGTACCCTGCTCTTGTTTGCTGTAGATCTGTACCACCATCAGCATTCAATGAATGCCTGAGAATTGCTGTAAACAATTGATGTTCATTCCTTCGTTGGGGTGGACATGAATAAAGCTGCCATGCAGAATCACAGGAAACAGGCTTTAAGGCCTGCACTCTGCAATGTGTGACTGCTGACTTCAGCAGGCGTTGACACTCCACTTGTAAACAATGATGGCGTACCTACTGCTTGTATCTTCTTGTATTTCTTGTGTTTGCATTTGTATATATTTGAAGAACCGTGAAGTCAGTCTCATTCAGAAATCACTTACCCTAGCACATTTAAATAGGGCAGAGGCATTGCCAGTGTGGGGTGCATTTAAAGGCCAGAAACAGAAGTCCCTTTCACATGAATAGCAAGATTTTAAACATTGAAACAAAAACGGATTGGCCTTTTTTTGTTTTTCCAGCAAAATTAAAGAGCAATGTGGAAAGGGGCCTACCTGTCATTACCAATGGATAAGCAGCATTTAATTTACAAAAGGCGGAGGAATCAAAGATCCCTCTCATGTGGAAAACAGGATTTTTAAACATTGAAAACAAAAACGGCCTGCACAGGTGTGTGTGAACAAAAGCAGTTTTAAAAAGTGAAAGAAATATCACTGCTTACAGAAAAATGTCAGGAAAACAAAACATGAAGTGCGGGTTGACCAAAAGCCATGTATATTTCGCTTCACCTACAAAACTCCAGTGACATTTGAAGAGCCACTTTGTCTTCATGGAAAATGTCAGCACTAGGCAAACCCTTTTGTTGGCTGTGTAAAAAAAATAAATCACAAGGAAATCTCCCACTTCCAACCTGGATGTCACATCTCCCATTTAATGACCAACCGCAATGAAATGTACTGCTAAAGGTGTAAGCATTCAGTGTTCTCCAGACCTGCTGGCTCTGAAAGCATTGACTTCAAGAAAAGTTGCCCTTGGCTGGAGCATGGCTAATATGTGTGAACATGGGGGCACCTAATTCAAAGAGAAACTTCCAACACAAACGAGACTGAAAAAAAAAAACATGGCCACAGGCTGACCCAGTGAAAACAAATGTTCGGAAGGCAGGAGCAGTGCCATTTGTCAAGAACTATTATCATTTAGGCTTTTTCTCAGCCATCATAAGGCAGATTGATTTCATTTTGTACCATTTTTATGTAGCTTCCAGGTGATTTGGAAGAAATACAATTCATCTACCTGTGACTGAGGGAACTGTAATGGGCAGTTAAACTAGGTTTCTGGATGATCTAAACATGTTTCAAATGTGAGAGTTGGTGAGTGGGTGTAAAATGAAATTAGGGATATGCTTAATAACTTACATATTCATAATTGTTGTGCTTTTTATAGAAACAGCAGAAATGTGCCACATGGCAGTGCTACATGGTATGGATTTGGTGGCCGGCTTATCTAATTATCCATGATTAGCTAAATCAGAAAATAAGTTTAGTATGGCAGTTGAAAGTAAAATTATGAAGTTGTGATACATAACTAGTTTTTGTCAAAAAGTTGAAAAGAGCAAAAAGGGGTGATTTCAAATTAGAATTGCCATATGTTGCTCCAGACCCTTAAACAATTCCTGACTTAATTGGCTGGGTTTGGGAGGAGAGAGAAGGGTAACTGTCCAATCCTAGTGGCAGGGATTATTGCAGGGTACTTCCCCAAGATTGCAAAATAGCTGGTGTCATCACTGCAATATTAGGGGGACTGCACTAGGATAGGGGACACACATAAAGAAAGAAAGACATACAGAAAGACAGCACAGAGAGATGAGACAGACCATCAAGAATGCTATTGGAACTTACCAACTGACAGCTGTAAGGAGACACCAGAGGAGATTGCTGAGAGTGCATCTGGGTGGAGCTGTTTATCTCTAGGAAGGCCTCAAGCTGACTGGGTCCTATGATGGAGAGCCGGAGGCCAACTTTGAGGGTGGAGTGACCAAACAACTGCCCTATCTTTCCAGAGTGTCCTGAGATGCAGCTGGCTTTCCTGAACCTTAAACAGAGGCTTGCTATGTAAGTAGAACTGAGCCCTGGGAAACCAAAAGGTGGGGGAGTCTGCTTGCCTTGAATACTTTCCCTTTTTAGTTGATGTGGGTGGGGGGTAATCCATGTAGATCCTTAGCCTATTTAGCCAAACATATTAATTTAATTAATTCCCCATTTGGCAGAACACTACTAGGTGAATTGTGTTAAAATTCGAAATAAACAAAACTCACTTCCCAGTGTGTGCTGAAAACTATAGCCTATAAATGAACTGGGTAATCCTTGTTGTCCAGCTGACCTGGACACAAGGGGTGTTTTTTTATTTATTAAATAAGTCCAACTTTTTTATCCAGCTTCCCCAATACAGGCCTTTCATTTCAGTATGGGGGGGTCTGAAATCCAAAATTCCCCAAATCATTCCAATTGTTCTGTTGACTTCCCAACATAGACCAACGCAAGGGGGGTTCTGAAAGCAAATAGCTAAATCACCCTGTTTATTTTATACTAAAAGTGGGGGCGAAATCATAATTGCCATGTGTATTTGTACCAATCTTGAAATCCTACTACTAGCCTTTTAAGCCTGCAGGAAAATCATAATTGCACAATATTACACGATAATTGCCTTCGTGATTAATCAGTGTAATTATTTTGTGAATTGAAATTTGCAGAAAGTGAAGAATTGTGATTGTGTTGTTTTTAATTTCACTTTTGTGATTTTTTTATGCTGAGAGTAGTTGATTGTGTTGTGCCAAAGAGAAAGTGGTGTTTGACATTTTTGTGCTAATTTCTATTACTTTTATATAAAATAAATATCAATATATTTCCTGTACACCGTCCTGGTTCTTGGCTCATTGTTAGCTCAACAGAGAGGGATCCAAGATGCATAATACGCGTCTTAGTTTGGCATAAAGAAAATAATCTGTTAAACAGTTTGTTGTGTAACCACTTGATTGGGAGGGAAGGAACTCCCCATGTTGAGGGTGGCTTTTCAATAAACCGTTACACCACAAAGGGTGCCTGTACAATAGCACAACAATGAAAATAAGTAGTTTGCTCATTTTAGGGTGTGAACAAAGCAGGAAATAGACCAGGGACGAACGAAAAAAGAAACAGGTGACTTAGAAAACTAACATTACCCTAAGGATCAAGTGCTGCACAATAAAGGAACACTGTTTAAATATACACAGTTCCATTTCTCTGCAGCACTGAATGAAGTGGTGTTGTTGGGTAGGGAGGATGAGGGAGAGTGGGCAAATTCCTTCTTTAGCAAGTAGGTACATTTTAAGCCAAGATTTGACGAGATCCAAAGTCTGGCTCACTTTGAGTGTGATTTGCAGCCGGTTACAATATAGGAAGAACAGAATCTAGGGGAATCAGGGGGGGGGCATGTGATTGTGAGGTCAAAATCAGATATTTGGAGGGAATGTGATGGTGAGTAGACAAAAGATAATCCACTAGTTACTGAGGAGCAAGGCTGTCCTTTGCTTTGTAGACTAGAAGGAAAGGAAGTGGTTGGGAATGTGGAGCTATCCAGCACGATGTATGCAGGATGAATTGGGGTAGGTTGTGATTAGTACAGGTAGTCAAGCTGAGAAGTTTGACTGGAAGGTGGAAGAAGAAGAAAGACCAAGGGGTACATAGAGCTTTCATAGGTGTGTATACAAAATACAAAAAGAAGTCTGGCAACCCATCTACCGAGAATGAACACAGCAAAATAACCTGTTCTTTGGGAAGGTGCCAACTCGGGAGGGTCTGCAACCAGATTTTAGCTCACTGTACCTTTCACAGAGGAGAAATATCCATTAGTATGTCACTCTTAGTCCCACCCACTTAGCCAGTCCAGCACTGAATTGCAAGCAAATTCTCCTCTGAACAAGAGCACCAATAGCAACCCCAACACGTGTTTGGGCCTAGTCGGGCCTCATCAGTGAGGTGAAGCTGTGTCTCGCTAAGCACAGTGAGTGACTATGTGCCTGAATATGTGACTGCTCCTTTAGGAGTTTGTGTAGACAAACTTCCCCAAAAGTGTCCCAGAGATTTCACTGAACAGATTAAATCAGCTGAGTGTAGAACTCTTACACATAGTTAACACACCTGCTTGAGAATGCTCACATGAGGGTCAGAGATAGCTGTGGAATATCACAATTGTGTCTTTCATCATGGGAAAACTGCCCCCTGTATATTTTTACTTAAGTCTTCAGGGCACCATTACACTATTTCACCTGATTGAAAGGTTAAAGCAGATGCTTCATTCTTGAGCTGCCTGCACTACTTGATTAGGCGATAGAGACTATATACGCAGGATGAGTGGCCACCCTAATAATGGTGCAGCTCTCCCATGGCTATATGGGCACACTTACTGCTTTCAGAACCAAACTGCCCTCCCTTCCTGTCATCTCGCACTATCTTGCCCCAAAACTATCGCGGACTAAAGCCGCCAAAAGGTTCTAGACTAAAATACTTGTAAACACCAGGTGTGCAAAGTCATTGAGCTAATCATGCTCCTGCCCTCCACCCAAAATGTGAGCTGAGGGGCTGGGCATCTGTGCTGAGCATTTAACCGTTCAAAGGATGATCCTGGATGCATTTTGTTTCTTCTGAGGCAAATCTACAATCTGCTTGGTTCGGATGATCAAGCACTGCCCGTTTCCCCGAGTCACAGCCCCCCCAGAAACACACAGGCTGCATCACTCGCTTTGCAGCCAGTGCCGTAATGAACTCGACAACATGTTTCTTTTGTCATCAGCACCTTAGCCTTTCTTATGCATGATGGTGAATTTCCAACTGAAAGACCATCAGTCGCATTGCAAATCTGTGACAGATAAAGAGAGCAACACAATAAAGCACCCTTTGAAATATTTGTTCATACCCATAATGACTAACATAATGTCTAACAGCGTGATATGCTAAAAAGAAAAGTTTACTTTAATGTCCTTAATTGAATGTTCTAAAACCCATACATAACACCATGCCGGAGGTTTGTGACAAATCTCCAAACCTCAGTGTAACTTCTTTTATTGTGTGTCTTAAAGTGCAACAAATAAAGTGGGCAAATACCTATTTTGCTTTTGCATTTTATAATTTTCCATTCAGGATGTGGGAAATAAAGGTACACTGATATTATTTTGGCTCAACATGCTGCTATCAGGATTTATATGTTGTCAGGATTCTTTACTATGTAGTTGGTGTATTTTGCAAGTAAACACTATAGGATGGTATTATAGTAGGCCTTGACGCCCAAAAATGTAATATTTCTTCCAAGTAAACAGTTGAAGAAGGTGTCCGTGCCTAAATTACAGAGTGGGTTAAAAGCTCTGCTTTGCTGTTTATCGAAGGTGTCTGATCCTGGCCAAATAATGTAATCTCACCCTGACTTCAACTGCAAAAATTGGAGTGCTTATTAGTGATTACGTTGCTTCTTAGTAATCACGTTTACAACCTTGCAATAGGACAATTTTAATAAGTGTAGGGACAAATTGGTATATCCTGGTGGTCTTCTGCTAGTGGCTCTAATACTGTCACATAGAATTGCATTATTGTGCACTGGTCCTCCGCCAGACTTGTATAACTTGATTTGACAGGCAGACATAGTCTCACCAGCCAGTCAGTTCACCAGAGATTCTAGTATAGCGGACTAACAGTGGTTGAACCAACATTACATTTTCTCTTCTGCTGTTCCCAGCCACTGAAGTTGCTTGGGCCGTCCAGACTACTGCCCAACACTCTGCTATGTCCTCTTATGCTATGATATTGAGTCTTTCATTGCAAACCATCTGCCATTTTTGCACTTTCTAGGAGCTTCAGAATCTGCAAGAAATAGGGTAGGGGGCTAATGCAGTAGCAGAGGGATCAGGCCAAGATTGCTTTATTACAAGATTGATATGTGCAGATCTTAAAAGATATGGCTCAGTGCAGTTAACGTTTTCGATATTTCGTCAGCTGTATGGCACAATGGTTATGGCCATTTCAGGTAGCTAAGTAACCTGTTTGTGTGTGAAGCGTTTTTCTTCTTGTTTTTGCCACCGACTCACCAGAGAGCCAAAGACCACAGGAGGGATGCACCAAAGGTCCAACTCGCCAGAGGAGAGTTCACCAGAGCAGCCAAGGCCAAGAGGGGCAACTGACCAGAGAGGTTCACTTTTACCTCAGTTTTACTTCATTCTATTTTTAATTTTGGCTGTAAGCCGAAACTATTGAACTGGAGTACAATTAGGAGGGAGATGACTTGTGAGGAGGGACGCATAGCTTAAGAATGTTTTGTTATGTTCCAGCCCACTGATTAACCATGGCCATGCTAATTCCTATGCCCAATCCCACCCACTGCCTACCCCTCCCAAAACACATCCTCATGGGATCTCTTTGAGCTAGCTTTAGCAAGCATTAACATCAACCATTAGCCTTCCAAGGTTATTTCTAAACAGTCAACTGAGAGTTAATGGATTAATTACAGTTGTAAATGGCTTCTGGTGTAATAAAAAAATAGCCTCATCCAAGTGTGCCTTCAGTCACTTGATTTAGATCTGTCCCATGCACTGTACTCCTTTGTAAAAACAAGCAAACACTAAGCCAACAGTTTTGGGTTGAGGCATTAGAAAGGCATTTGCTAGTTAATGCCATCATATGCCTAGGTAATCACTAACAGGGTAATTCATAGAATTTTGCAGAAAAGTGTCGCAAGCAGCTGGCGCAGAGTGTCCGCGTGCGATTGTGTGCGCCAGGCCCGTGCGCTAAAACCGATTTCCGCGCACAGCGTATTCATGGATTCCATGCTCCCAAACCAGCCGTGGCGCAGAGAATCGCAGCGACCCTGCAGCAGCGCCAGTAACGCCCCCAAGAACGCCCTCGCACAAGGAAAAGCCATCAACATCGCTAAATCATCGCAAAGGGCTGCGCTAACCCTGGACCAGTTTACAGGGCTGCCTAACAAGGAACGCAAAGCGGGCAACCTTCATATCAGGAGTACGCGGGAAGTTTTACACGCGATTAGCCAGGGTACGTGTATTACAGGGGTACGCGGGAAGTTCAACACGCGATAGTCCAGGGAACGTGTATTACAGGGGTACGCGGGAAGTTCAACACGCGATTGTCCAGGGAACGTGTATTACAGGGGTACGCGGGAAGTCTTACATGCGATTAGCCAGGGCACGTGTAATACAGGGGTACGCGGGAATTATCACACGCGATTTGGCAGGGTACGTGAATTATAGGGGTGCGTGGGAATTATCACACGCCATTTTGCTGGGTACTTGTATTACAGGGGTGCGTGGGAATTATCACACGCGATTAGGCTGGGTGGGTCCTCACAGGTGTTCCCTGTACACCCTCCACGGCCCCTGCAGGCAGCCCACAAAACAGGGGACTACCCTGCACACCTGCTCATGTCCCCCTGCACCCCCACCCCCCAGCCACCAGGGGCACCCACCACCAGGCCCCCACCCATGTCTCCTACCACCCCCACCCCCCAGCAGTGCAGGGGCAGCCTCCACCAGGCCCCCACTCATGTCTCCCACCACCCCCACCCCCCAGCAGTGCAGGGGCATCCTCCACCAGGCCCCCACCCATGTCTCCCACCACCCCCACCCCCCAGCAGTGCAGGGGCAGCCTCCACCAGGCCCCCACTCACGTCTCCCACCACCCCCACCCCCCAGCCACCAGGGGCAGCCTCCACCAGGCCCCCACCCATGTCTCCCACCACCCCCACCCCCCAGCACTGTGGGGCACCTGCCAGCAGGCCCCCACCCATGTCACCCACCACCCCCACCCCCCAGCAGTGCAGGGGCAGCCTCCACCAGGCCCCCACTCATGTCTCCCACCACCCCCACCCCCCAGCCACCAGGGGCAGCCTCCACCAGGCCCCCACTCATGTCTCCCACCACCCCCACCCTCCAGCACTGTGGGGCACCTGCCAGCAGGCCCCCACCCATGTCACCCACCACCCCCACCCCCCAGCAGTGCAGGGGCATCCTCCACCAGGCCCCCACCCATGTCTTCCACCACCCCCACCCCCCAGCAGTGCAGGGGCAGCCTCCACCAGGCCCCCACTCATGTCTCCCACCACCCCCACCCCCCAGCCACCAGGGGCAGCCTCCACCAGGCCCCCACTCATGCCCGACTCATGTCTCCCACCACCCCCACCCCCCAGCAGTGCAGGGGCAGCCTCCACCAGGCCCCCACTCATGTCTCCCACCACCCCCACCCCCCAGCCACCAGGGGCAGCCTCCTCCAGGCCCCCACCCATGTCTCCCACCGCCCCCACCCCCCAGCACTGTGGGGCACCTGCCAGCAGGCCCCCACCCATGTCACCCACCACCCCCACCCCGCAGCAGTGCAGGGGCATCCTCCACCAGGCCCATACCCATGTCTCCCACCACCCCCACCCCCCAGCAGTGCAGGGGCAGCCTCCACCAGGCCCCCACGCATGTCTCCCACCACCCCCACCCCCCAGCCACCAGGGGCAGCCTCCACCAGGCCCCCACTCATGCCCGACTCATGTCTCCCACCACCCCCACCCCCCAGCACTGTGGGGCACCTGCCAGCAGGCCCCCACCCATGTCACCCACCACCCCCACCCCCCAGCCACCAGGGGCACCCACCACCAGGCCCCCACCCATGTCTCCTACCACCCCCACCCCCCAGCAGTGCAGGGGCAGCCTCCACCAGGCCCCCACCCATGTCACCCACCACCCCCACCCCCCAGCAGTGCAGGGGCATCCTCCACCAGGCCCACACTCATGTCCCCTAACACCCCCACCCCCCCGCCACCAGGGGCACCCTCCACCAGGCCCCCACTCATGTCTCCCAGCGTGCTACGTGTATTTCAGGGGTGCGCGGGAAGTTCCACTCGCGAATAGCCTTGGCGCGTGTATTTCAGGGGTGCGCGGGAAGTTCCACACGCGAATAGCCTGGGCGCATGCATTTCAGGGGTGCGCGGGAAGTTTTACACGCGATTTCAGCAGGGTACGTGTATTTCAGGGGTGCGCGGGAATTCTCACACGCGATTTGGCTTGGTACGTGTATTACAGGGGTGCGTGGGAAGTTACACACGCGATTAGGCTGGGTGGGTCCTCACAGGTGTTCCCTGTACACCCTCCATGGCCCCTGCAGGCAGCCCACAAAACAGGGGACTACCCTGCACACCTGCTCATGTCCCTCTGCACCCCCACCCCCCAGCAGTGCAGGGGCAGCCTCCACCAGGCCCCCACCCATGTCTCCCACCACCCCCACCCCCAGCAGTGCAGGGGCAGCCTCCACCAGGTCCCCACCCATGTCTCCCACCACCCCCACCCCCCAGCAGTGCAGGGGCATCCTCCACCAGGCCCCCACCCATGTCTCCCACCACCCCCACCCCTCAGCAGTGCAGGGGCAGCCTCCACCAGGCCCCCACTCATGTCTCCCACCACCCCCACCCCCCAGCCACCAGGGGCAGCCTCCACCAGGCCCCCACCCATGTCTCCCACCACCCCCACCCCCCAGCACTGTGGGGCACCTGCCAGCAGGCCCCCACCCATGTCACCCACCACCCCCACCCCCCAGCAGTGCAGGGGCAGCCTCCACCAGGCCCCCACTCATGTCTCCCACCACCCCCACCCCCCAGCCACCAGGGGCACCCTCTACCAGGCCCCCACTCATGCCCGACTCATGTCTCCCACCACCCCCACCCCCAGCAGTGCAGGGGCATCCTCCACCAGGCCCCCACCCATGTCACCCACCAACCCCACCCCCCAGCAGTGCAGGGGCATCCTCCACCAGGCCCCCACCCATGTCTCCCACCACCCCCACCCCCCAGCACTGTGGGGCACCTGCCAGCAGGCCCCCACCCATGTCACCCACCACCCCCACCCCCCAGCAGTGCAGGGGCATCCTCCACCAGGCCCCCACCCATGTCTCCCACCACCCCCACCCCCCAGCAGTGCAGGGGCAGCCTCCACCAGGCCCCCACCCATGTCTCCCACCACCCCCACCCCTCAGCAGTGCAGGGGCATCCTCCACCAGGCCCCCACCCATGTCTCCCACCACCCCCACCCCCCAGCAGTGCAGCGGCAGCCTCCACCAGGCCCCCACTCATGTCTCCCACCACCCCCACCCCCCAGCCACCAGGGGCAGCCTCCACCAGGCCCCCACCCATGTCTCCCACCACCCCCACCCCCCAGCAGTGCAGGGGCAGCCTCCACCAGGCCCCCACCCATGTCACTCACCACCCCCACTACCCAGCAGTGCAGGGGCAGCAGGCAGTCAGGCAGCAGCAGGTGGGAGCGTGCTCGGGGCTCTGGGGCGCAGTAGTTCGGCCTTCCGGGCAGGAGCGTGGTATTCCGTGTGCATACGCGTGGCCAGCTTGGTACGGAGTGATTTGGCACGTGAAAATCCTGCACGTCAGCGTGAAAACTGAGGAAAGGCCCTCAGCGCGTAAGCGCGTCTGTGACGTGACCCGCACAGGTGTTTCCCACACAGCACGTGATGACAGAGCACACGTGGAAAGACTGCACGTCAGAGTGTAATCGCGTGTGATTGGTGGAAATGGCCCTACACGCAGAAGTGACAAAGCGTGTGATTGGTGGAAATGGCCCTACACGCAGAAGTGACAAAGCGTGTAATTGGTGGAAATGGCCCTACACGCAGAAGTGACAAAGCATGTAATTGGTGGAAATGGCTCTAGCGCGTACACGCCGCGTAAGTGACGCTGGACGTGTGGGCCTGTATAAAAGGTACGTGTAGAACACGTTTTCCTTGTACGTGCTTTTCGTGGAGAGCGAGTGGGTGAATTCTGTACTTCTTGTTGTTTCACACGCGATTTACTTCACGGCGTTTCAAGTTCGTATTCCCTGTTACCTCTGACAGCTTTTTCTCTTTTTCTCTTTTACTGGTTTACCTGGGCCTGTTCCCTCAAACAGTGTTCCCTTCTACTGTTGTCCTGTCTCCTCAGACAGCGTACAAATCTTCTTTTGGCGGGGGTGTTTCCAACCAAACGTGCTCCTTTTACACGCTCGTTTACCAGGCAGACGGTGAGTCACGCACGTATCTAACATCTGTGCTTGCCCCGTGTGTAGCCTACCCCTTCAGAGGTCATTCTAGGCTGCGTGTGAAACGCGTACGTTCATTCTTGTGTTACTGGGTGCCACAGCGTAGTGCAGGTTTTTCTTTCTGCACACGTGGTCTAGGAGGGGTTGCGTGCACGTCATCTCCCTTTTTTGGGCCTCCCGTGCGTTGCGTGACCCGTCATCTTTCCCCAGGGGTTACATTCAGCCTTGCTAGAGCACTAGGGTACAATTACCATCTGGTACCCAACCCCTTTGACCCCCAATTGCCCAGGACAATAGTCTACATCCACTCCCATACGCACATTAACATCAGTGCCATGGCTGGGAGGCGAGGATTCCGTAAGGGTGGCAAATGTGGAAGAGCCACAAGTGGTGGCCGTGGTGGATCCGGTAGGGGACGTGGTTGTAACTTGCAGGGTGAGCCTGTCCCCCCATGTGTGGAGGACCAGTCACGGGCACCCATAATCCCCCCTCCCCCCCTCCCGTTGAGGCTGATGTGGCTGACACCATCCATGCTCAGCCCTTGTTGGACCAGCCCATTGTGGCACCAGACCTGGCTGACTCCATGGCTGACTTCCAGGTCAGCAGGGCTACGACACGTGCGCTGGTGCACGTTGATGCCATCATGCCACGTGGATCTGGGGCAGCAAGGTCATCTGCTGCACCAAGGAGGCAGGGCGGAGAGGCTGCAGGGGCAGCTGCGGCTCCATCCACCCCAGCCCTCACACACCCAGCCAGGACAGTGTCGGTCCTAGTCCATGCTGCTGACATTCCCCCTGAAACCATCACACTAGAGCCAATGCCTGCACCAACTCCCATGCTGAGTGTGCAATCCCACACTCCTGATACAGAGTCCACCAGGGCTCCCGCCCCTAGTGTCCAGAGCGGCGCAGGACACTCAGCATCACCACCACCTTCCAAGCGGAAGAGGAAGAGTGCTCGTCCGGCACAGGCTGATGCCCGAGACACGGCTACACAGTCCGGCCCGTCCAGGAAGCCCAGCTTCACGGATGACGAACTGAATGTACTTGTCGAGTATGTGTCCGGACATGACAACGAGATGGTCATTGTTGCAGGATCCAAGACCACACCTGCACAACGCCAGGCACACTGGCAGACCGTTGCGGACATCGTAAGTGCCCTTGGAATCGTGAGGCGCACAGCCAATGATTGCTATAAGCGCTGGAATGACCTAAAGAGCAGGGCAAAGAGTAAACTGGCCTCAAGTCATGCCGCAACTCTAGTGACTGGAGGTGGGTCTCCAGTAGTAGACATGGAACTCACTCCACATGAGTCAGTCGCTGGGACCTACGTCACGGAGGAACAGATCCAAGGCGTGGGAGATCTGGCTGATTACGAGGCATTGTCCGGTGAGTGCACATGCATGTGTGTGTCATCCATGTGCATGGTGTGTGTGTGAGGGCTTCTGTTTGTGTGCCAGGTGAGAGTGTGTGCGCCTGAGTCGTATGGGTCAGCCATGTGCTTCATGCAATACTTCCTGCGCAGCTGCATTTGGCCATAGCAGTATCCCTTCTGCCAACAGTAGACATCTAGCACAACTGCACGCCAGTTGCCCTTGAAGTGTCACCTTGCCACAACATTGTTGCTTATTTTTCACTGTTCATTCAGTGAGATTGTTTGCATTCCCCCACTTTTACTAGCCATGTCGCTGTCCACTAGTCACATGTCTGACATGGCTATGGTGAAGTGGAGTGACTTTGTTACCTGGATATCATTTGTACACACATGTCCCTGTGCAATTGGACCATTTCAGACTGGCAGCTCCAGGTGAAAAATCTGACCTGTTAGAATTAGAAAAGCAATTACATGCGGGAACTGGACTGAATGAATAGGTGCTGCCCTCCTCTCCATCTTCACTCAATAGCAATGGTACATGCCATCTGTGTGATGGCATGTGTGTTTCACCTGGCAATCACAGGCCAATGTGTGATGCCACTGCCAGGCAGCATGCAGAAAATGTGTTCATTTTCCATCTTGGTGTCATCAGTGTGTGCCATTTGCCTGCACTTCATACGCAGTGAGGGTGCATGCATGGGAGGGTTTTAGTCATGTGGGACATGTGTCAATCAAGTACTGGTTCTCTTGCTTCTCAGCCCTCATTGTGTGCCATGGTGCTAATGCCTGTTTCCATTTCTTTGTTTTCATGTCTTTGCAGGGGAAGACGCACCTGATACTGCTGGGGTTGTGGAGATGGTGCAGACCCAGGAGGGGTCCGAGGGCCGACCAACCACCAGTGAGGGACGTGGTGTGGTGGTGGGGGAGAACCCACAAGTGCTGCAGGTCGTGCTCTCAAGGGGTGTCTCTGGCTGCACCTCCCCCGAGCTGTACTCAGGTGTTGATTCGGATGAGACCTACGTGCCGTCGCAAGTGAGTGTTCCAGGGAGGGATTCTGTTCTGTCTCACCCACCTGCACCAGGGTCAGAACCCTCCATGGGGATGTCAGTGTTGGCAGCTACGCCTTTGGTGGTTACGGATGCAGGGTCACACTCCGCGACATCTGATCCTGTTCCTGGGCCAGCAGATCAGAGGGGGAATGCAGTCCTGCAGCCTCAGGCAGTGCCGGCACAGCAAGGCGCAGTTCGCCTTGCCCCAGACAGGTGTGGTGCCCGCCGACGTGGTGGCCGTACGCCACCTGGCAATACCGCATAGGAGCAATCCATTTACGGTATGGCAACCCAACAGGCTGCATCATCCGAGATGATGGCTCAGGCCATGGATAGGGTGGCCACTTCCATTGTCCCCCCAGAAAGGCTGATGGAGCGACTAGAGCAGGCAACCGACTCCATCTGCCAGTCACACAGGGAGGACATGTTGAGGTCCAACAGGGACAGGCGGGCGGCACTGGCGACTCTGCAGGAGGCCATCTCCATTGAGTCCCAGGGCCACAGGGAAGCCCTGAGGCAGGAGTTCCTTCACCTCAGGACGACTCTTGTTGAGCTTGAGGCTTCAACACACCAAAGGACAGAACAGCAGCTGGAGCGTCTCACCCGTACGCTCTCAGCTGAGATGCAGGCAACGAGGGCGGAGGTCCGGGCATCCCGTGAGTTGTTGCATGGGGACCTCCGCACATTCATCCTCCAGAACCAGACCTACCACACCCGCATGCTTGCAGCCATGGAGGAGCAGACTAGGGCCTTGCGTGGGCTGCCTCCCATAGTGCAACCACCTCCGGATGCAGCTGCACAGGGTGATAATAGCGACAGCAGTGATACTCCCACAACAGGGTAGCCGTGTGGGCCATGAGCCCATGGAGGTGTTTTATTTTCCCAGGATCCACGCAGGTGGGTTCTGGTGTGCATCCTGTCCTCGGACCTCCTGGGTGGCCTCCCCAACCCCCCCGGGCCCATCAATGGCCATTTTTGATTGTTTCTTATTTTTATTTTTATTGTTATTTATTTTATTCCCTATTTTTTTGGGACGATTTGTTGGCTTCCGTGGTTCCTGTGGGCATACGCTCCATTGTGGCTGGGCACATGCAGGCTTGTAATGTATTTGGTTCAGATGCTTGGGTTTGAGTCACACACACCCCTCCTGCTTCCCGTTTCCATGGGCTTGCCAAGGGTGTGCCCAAGTGACAGTGAATTACACAGTGACGTTGGACTCCCATGAGCTGTGTGGGCAGTCTGTAGTCAATACTGTGTATACATTCCTAGTGCATATTGCTGTTGTGTTGTACACTGCATGTTGCATTGATGTGTAACTCATCTTCTGTGTCTACTCCCAATTTGCAGGTCCCTTCCACATGTCTACACAAGGAACTCTAGTCTGGAGATGGGGTCCATGTTGGCAGCAGTGCACCTACAACTCTACATGGCGCCAACACTGCACAGTTGGTGGTGGTGGGAGTGCAGGCATTTCCAGGTGGTGAGACTACTAATATGTAAAATTTGTGATGTCATGTTAATGGTAGTACGTGCTCAAGTATGTTGTTGGTCCGGCATTGCTGTGAGCATTTCAGGTGTTGCAGGTTTCTAATAGGGACACTGTACATAGTGACACTAGTGTCATGTTGTGGGGATTACTTTGTTTACCTGCAAATAGCATGACATGGCACGGTGTGTCGTGTGGCGGTGCTGGGGTTGGGTTGGCTGACATGGCACTGTCCTCTTGTTGCATTTTGCAAGTGGGTATTCTTTTTAGCTGCTTGAATGTGTAACTCCACAAAACTGCATTGGTGGTGTCTGTGTGGGTAGGGATGCACACATTGTGACATTTCCAGGTGAACAATCTCAGGCTGATATGGTATTCATGGTTCATTCTCCAGACATTCAGGATCAGTGTCAGGTTGAGTCATCATTGATTGTCAGATGGAATGTGCCAGGGCAGTGTGCACTCCACAGGGGTGTGATTTCTATGTGAAGTAATTAGCCACTAGCTGTGTACGGGCTGCCTCCCCACGTGCCCTTTCCCCTCCCATGCGCAGCGGCTGTGCATGTGGTTGGGGATGTGGGGCCACCACCATGTCCACGGCCAGGCCCCGGCGTGTTGCAACGTTGTGCAGGACACATGCTGCCACTATGATCCTGCACACTACTGGGGGAGCGTATAACAGCTGCCCGCCAGAACGGTCAAGGGAGCGAAAGCGTGACTTTAGCACTCCGAATTTGCGCTCCACTATGCCCCGGGTTGTAATGTGGGCTGTGTTATATCTTACCTCGGGTGGCGTGGTGGGGTTCCGAATTGGCGTCATCATGTGGGGGCTGAGAGGGTAGGCACTGTCCCCTGTGGAGGTGGTGATTGGTATCATTGGTGGGGTTGTGACCTTGCTCAGTATCCAACATGCATGCATGTGCAGTGGCATACATACTCACCAAGCAGCCATGTATTGCCATGCCGCCCAGCATCTAGGTCCCGGCATAGGGTGGACATTCGGTAAATGAAGCTGTCGTGGGTGGAGCCGGGATAGTTGGCATATACTGAGGTGATGATTCCCTTGGCATTACATACTACCTGCACGTTGATGGAATGCCAGTGCTTGCGGTTCCTATAGATGTGCTCAGATGCCCTAGGGGGACGTAGAGCCACATGGGTGCAGTCGATGGCACCTAGCACTTTGGGGAATCGTGCCACACCGTAAAAATCCAGGGTGGCAGCATGCCTTTCTGCAGGTGTTCTGGGCAGGTATATGTGCCTGCGGACTGATGGGCGTGCAGTGATGATGTTCAAGACCTGGTGTAGGCAGCGTGACTGGGTGGCCTGTGACACCCCACCCACTATGGCACTTGTCCGCTGAAATGATCCAGTGGCTAAGAAGTGCAGTACATTGAGGACCTTCTCCAGGGGGCTGAGTGCTTGGGAGCACAGGGTGGGTGATGTGAGGTCATCCTCCCACTCACTCACCAGGTCCAGTATTATGTGTGGTGGAAACCTGTACCTTCCATACACCTGGTCATCAGGCATCCCGAAAAGGCTGGTTCTGGGTGTGAATATTCTGGCCCTGACTATCCTCCTCCTCCTCCTTTGGTAGCCCACTGCCACTGCTGCTAGGAACGGTATGTTCATCCTGGCGTCTGGCTTGTTATTGTTAAAGTGCGCAAATTCATGCTTTGCGCGTGTTCTAGGCGAGCGTGTGACCCGCGCACCCCTGGAATCCAGTTCCCAGTCCAATAGCGTGTGGAAATTCACACGCACAACGGGATACAGATGCGCTGACGTACTTGCGTGTGTAAGTGCCCGCGCACCCCTGAAATACACATACATAGGCCAATCGTGTGTCCGCGCACTTTTGTCCAATTACACGCGATGACACTCTGACGTGCAGTATTTACACGTGTGCTCCGTCATCACGTGCTGGGTGGGGAACACCCGTGCGGGTCACGTCACATACGCGCTTATGCGCTGAGGGACTCTGGACCAATAGAACCGCGTATGCGTGCTTACGCGCTTACGCGCTAAGGGCCTTTCCTCCGTGCCCCGAGCAGCCTCCCACGTGCCATCTGCTGCTGCCTGCCTGCCTGCCTGCCTGCTGCCACCGTGCCCTGCCATTTGGTGCCTGCACATCAGCCATCTGCAGGGGTCCAGTTGCTGTGTCCACCCCTGCTGGAACTGAAGACTCCCGACTGGGATTACATCGCTCCACAGCCCAGCCCCAGGACCCAGTTGCCCACCCACACCTGCCTCTGGGGTTGCCATGTCGGGCACTTCCACATCTGGCACCAGTGCCACCGAAGTTGGTGTCCTGGTGGAGCATGTCCTGCGGCAGTATGATGCCCTCTTTGGATCGTCCCGCGCCAGCAAGGATGGACGGGAGAGGATCTGGGCCGACTGTGTGGTTGCCATCAACGCGGAGGGGATGGCAACCCGCAACGTCCAGAAGATCAAGAAGCGCTGGGAGGACTTGAGGTCCAGGACCCTTGTGAAGGCCCGGCGCCTCGTGGAGGGGGGCCGGGGCCGCATGAGTTCCATCCAGATGAGGGTCCTGGAACGCGTACGCCCAGCGCTCCACGCCCAGATCCTTGAGAGGGAGGCCCGTCTGGAGTTGAGCGGTAAGTGTCCAAGCATTACTGTGTGACACAGGGCATGTTGCTGTGTGCTGGGTCTATGATACTTGCCTGTATGTGTGCCATAGGCCATGTATGCATGTATGTGTGCATGGACATCATGGTAATGCATGTGCAACCAGTGATGTGTGACCCACATGGTTGTTGCATGTGTTCAAATGCCGCATGGGGACCCCTATGCAGATTTTGAACATGAGAGCATGCCAGTCTCTGTACCGGGACCTGGGTGGGGGTGAGGGATGGGTGCTGATGCCAGGTACATATGTGGTAGCCATGTCTGTGTGGCTGACCTGCGTGTCTGTGACTTGTGCATGCCATGGATGCATGACACATGTGTGTTTCAATGCACAGATTCAGTGAAGCAGCCAAATTGCCCTTGTATCCGCTGTGTTTGTTGTGTTTGGGGCCAGATGGATGTGACTGAGGTGAAGTGTGTGCATGTGAAAGGCATGAGACATGATGCATGTGAGTTCCATATCATTGAATGTTTCAAGAGTCCATTGGACATGCATGGAAATGTCCATGGCATGCAGCATGCCTGTTACTGTGTGTGTTTTGCCTGGACTGACCCATGTGTTGTGGAGGGACATGATGGAAGTGTACTTTGACAGTGGTGGTCATCTGCTATTGCTTCCTGTCTAGGGGACCATTGTACAGTACCCTGATGCTTGTGTTCTTTGTCTCCCTCTACGCAGCGGCTAGTGAAGAAGAGGGTGGAGACGGCGCTGTGGAGCAAGGCGGCGGGGATGCCCCCACAGCTGCAGCGGAAGGGGTGGGTGAGCCCCCACAGGGGCCTGCTACGGTGGGAGACGGTGAGGAGCCATCCGGGTTGGTGGTTTGCACAGAGGAGGAGGAGGCCGCCACTGGGGCACACATGGGACCTGGTGGGGGCATCCCTGCTGGTGCAAGTGGTGCAGTCCAGGGCCAGGGGCAGGAGGCAGCACAGGTCACCGTGGAGGGGCCTGTGCATGTCGCTGTCCCTGACCCTGTGAGTGCACCACCATGCACCAGTAGGGATGCCCCGTCCCAGGCCCGTCCGCAGGTAGAGGGGATGTCCATGTCACCTGACTCCCCTCCACCTGCGGAGGTGGGAACCCCTGGCCGTGCGGAGAAGGTCCTGATTGGGGTCGCGATGCGCAGGGCTGTGATTCGTGATGCCGTGCGTGCTTCCCGGGAGGAGCACGCACGTCATCACGAAGTGCACCGTGCCGACGTGGCCCAATTGGGATCGGCCATGTTCGGGGTTTTCCTGCATGTGTTGGCCAATGTGGCGGCCCTCTCCTCCTCTGTGCAGGCTATACACCAGTCGTTCTCCTTGCCGTTTTCCAGCCCAGATGCCACCAGGGCCCCCTGTGGACCTGCCCCGACCAATGCAGCCAGCTCGGTGGGGATCCCATCCCTGCCACAGTTGGGAGTCGGAGGTCCAGCAGGGGTGGACAACACAGCAACTGGACCCCAGCAGATGGAAGATGTGACAGCATCATCAGGCAGGGCACGTGCACGACGGCGTCGGTGGTTTCCATCAGCCTGGATGCCGTCGTGCTGGCAGAGGCAGTGGCGTCGGAGTCAGCAGCGGGCTCGACGTGGGAGGCATCATGGCTCGGGGCCATCAAGATCAGAGGGGCAGGCATCGGCCGGAGGGCAGGGCAACCCTGGGATTGTGGTGTCTTCCGTGTGGGAGCAGTTGGTCCAGCGGATAGGTGCGGAGCGGCAGCGGGCGGAAGAGGAGCGGCTCGCCATGGTCAGGGCGGAGTTCTCCATGCGTCGGGCGTTGAGGCGGGCTGAGTGCCTCGAGGAAGCTCGCAGGGAGTTTGAGCTGAACATGGGGTTATCCCTGGGAGACCTCGGGGCCAGGACAGAGTCCCGCCTCCAGGACATCGACATGGAGTTCGATGATGCCCTGGCCAGCAACATCAACAAGTGAGCCGCAGGACTTGCCCGCTGCCTTTGTATATAGTTATATAGTTAGTTAGTGTTAGGTTTCCTTTATTTGTTTTTATTATTTTGGACCGCTCGGACAATTGCCACTTTTTTGTATATATTTTTTTCATTAGGTAGTAGTAGGTTTCCTTTATGGTGTTGGGCTCATGGACCCTGGTACATTCCTGTATTTAGTTTGTTTTTTGAAGGAACATTTTCTTTTTTTCATTATTGTGTTCACCATGTGGAAATGGGTTTTCATTCTTTTCCTTCTACTTGATATTGCTTTGGTCAACATTTGTTTTTGTATTCCTTTTTCTTTTTTTGATTTTTACTTTTGTTCTCCGACATGGACCATTTATTTTGTTATCCACATAGTTGTATGTTTGATTTGTTTACTTATTTTTAATCTTTAATACATTTTTTATTTTTACTTCCACTTGTGTTATTTTGTCTTTGGTTTCATACATGTCATGATATGGGTTTTGACATTCACTTGCAGCCATTGTGTATGTGTGTGTGACGGACATGTGTTCATTTACATACTTGCCATTGGGGTTGTGTCATGTAATTGCATTCACTATGTGGGTGGATGCAATCCTTGCCTGGGTGTTTGTGCTGGGTATGCTGCCCATTACTGCCATGATTGTGTATCGTCAGGACCTGGGGGCAGGGGGACATGGGTGGGGGCCTGGTGGAGGCTGCCCCTGGTTGCTGGGGGTGGTGGTGATAGGGGACATGAGTGGGGGCCTGGTGGGGGCTGCCCCTGGTGACTGGGTGGTGGGGGTGGTGGGAGACATGAGTGGGGGCCTGGTGGAGGGTGCCCCTGGTGGCGGGGGGGTGGGGGTGATAGGGGACATAAGTGGGGGCCTGGTGGGGGCTGCCCCTGGATGCTGGGGGGTGGGGGTGGTGGGTGACATGGGTGGGGGCCTGGTGGAGGTTGCCCCTGGTGGCTGGGGGGTGGGGGTGGTGGGTGACATGGGTGGGGGCCTGCTGGCAGGTGCCCCACAGTGCTGGGGGGTGGGGGTGGTGGGTGACATGGGTGGGGGCCTGCTGGCAGGTGCCCCACAGTGCTGGGGGGTGGGGGTGGTGGAAGACATGGGTGGGGGCCTGGTGGAGGCTGCCCCTGGTGACTGGGGGGGTGGGGGTGGTGGGAGACATGAGTGGGGGCCTGGTGGAGGGTGCCCCTGGTGACTGGGGGGGGTGGGGGTGGTGGGAGACATGAGTGGGGGCCTGGTGGAGGCTGCCCCTGGTGACTGGGTGGGTGGGGGCGGTGGGAGACATGAGTGGGGGCCTGGTGGAGGCTGACCCTGCACTGCTGGGGGGTGGGGGTGGTGGGAGACATGAGTGGGGGCCTGGTGGAGGTGCCCCTAGTGACTGGTGGGGTGGGGGTGGTGGGAGACATGAGTGGGGGCCTGGTGGAGGGTGCCCCTGGTGACTGGGGGGTGGGGGTGATAGGGGACATGAGTGGGGGCCTGGTGGAGGGTGCCCCTGCACTGCTGGGGGGTGGGGGTGGTGGGAGACATGAGTGGGGGCCTGGTGGAGGGTGCCCCTGGTGGCGGGGGGGTGGGGGTGATAGGGGACATGAGTGGGTGCCTGGTGGAGGCTGCCCCTGCACTGCTGGGGGGTGGGGGTGGTGGGAGACATGAGTGGGGGCCTGGTGGAGGCTGCCTCTGGTGACTGGGGGGGTGGGGGTGGTGGGAGACATGAGTGGGGGCCTGGTGGAGGGTGCCCCTGGTGGCGGGGGGTGGGGGTGATAGGGGACATGAGTGGGGGCCTGGTGGAGGGTGCCCCTGGTGGCTGGGGGGTGGGGGTGGTGGGTGACATGGGTGGGGGCCTGCTGGAGGCTGCCCCTGCACTGCTGGGGGGTGAGGGTGGTGGGTGACATGGGTGGGGGCCTGGTGGAGGCTGGCCCTGGTTGCTGGGGGGTGGGGGTGCAAGGGGACATGAGTGGGGGCCTGGTGGAGGCTGCCCCTGGATGCTGGGGGGTGGGGGTGGTGGGTGACATGGGTCGGGGCCTGGTGGAGGGTGCCCCTGGTGACTGGGGGGGTGGGGGTAATAGGGGACATGAGTGGGGGCCTGGTGGGGGCTGCCCCTGCACTGCTGGGGGGTGGGGGTGGTGGGAGACATGGGTGGGGGCCTGGTGGAGGCTGCCCCTGCACTGCTGGGGGGTGGGGTGGTGGGAGACATGAGTGGGGGCCTGGTGGAGGCTGCCCCTGGTGACTGGGGAGGTGGGGGTGGTGGGAGACATGAGTGGGGGCCTGGTGGAGGCTGCCCCTGGTGACTGGGGGGTGGGGGTGATAGGGGACATGAGTGGGGGCCTGGTGGGGGCTGCTCCTGCACTGCTGGGGGGTGGGGGTGGTGGGAGACATGGGTGGGGGCCTGGTGGAGGCTGCCCCTGCACTGCTGGGGGGTGGGGGTGGTGGGAGACATGAGTGGGGGCCTGGTGGAGGCTGCCCCTGGTGACTGGGGGGGTGGGGGTGGTGGGAGACATGAGTGGGGGCCTGGTGGAGGCTGCCCCTGGTGGCTGGGGGGTGGGGGTGGTGGGTGACATGGGTGGGGGCCTGGTGGAGGCTGCCCCTGCACTGCTGGGGGGTGGGGGTGGTGGGAGACATAAGTGGGGGCCTGGTGGAGGCTGCCCCTGGTGACTGGGGGGGTGGGGGTGGTGGGAGAAATGAGTGGGGGCCTGGTGGAGGCTGCCCCTGGTGGCTGGGGGGTGGGGGTGGTGGGTGACATGGGTGAGGGCCTGCTGGCAGGTGCCCCACAGTGCTGGGGGGTGGGGGTGGTGGGAGACATGAGTGGGGGCCTGGTGGAGGCTGCCCCTGGTGACTGGGGGGGTGGGGGTGATAGGGGACATGAGTGGGGGCCTGGTGGAGGGTGCCCCTGCACTGCTGGGGGGTGGGGGTGGTGGGAGACATGAGTGGGGGCCTGGTGGAGGGTGCCCATGGTGGCGGGGGGGTGGGGGTGATAGGGGACATGAGTGGGTGCCTGGTGGAGGCTGCCCCTGCACTGCTGGGGGGTGGGGGTGGTGGGAGACATGAGTGGGGGCCTGGTGGAGGCTGCCCCTGGTGACTGGGGGGGTGGGGGTGGTGGGAGACATGAGTGGGGGCCTGGTGGAGGGTGCCCCTGGTGGCGGGGGGGTGGGGGTGATAGGGGACATGAGTGGGGGCCTGGTGGGGGCTGCCCCTGGATGCTGGGGGGTGGGGGTGGTGGGTGACATGGGTGGGGGCCTGGTGGAGGGTGCCCCTGGTGGCTGGGGGGTGGGGGTGGTGGGTGACATGGGTGGGGGCCTGCTGGCAGGTGCCCCACAGTGCTGGGGGGTGGGGGTGGTGGGTGACATGAGTGGGGGCCTGGTGGAGGCTGCCCCTGGTGACTGGTGGGGTGGGGGTGGTGGGAGACATGAGTGGGGGCCTGGTGGAGGGTGCCCCTGGATGGTGGGGGGTGGGGGTGGTGGGAGACATGAGTGGGGGCCCGGTGGAGGGTGCCCCTGGTGACTGGGGGGGTGTGGGTGGTGGGAGACATGAGTGGGGGCCTGGTGGAGGCTGCCCCTGGTGATTTGGGGGGTGGGGGTGATAGGGGACATGAGTGGGGGCCTGGTGGAGGGTGCCCCTGCACTGCTGGGGGGTGGGGGTGGTGGGAGACATGAGTGGGGGCCTGGTGGAGGGTGCCCCTGGTGGCAGGGGGGTGGGGGTGATAGGGGACATGAGTGGGTGCCTGGTGGAGGCTGCCCCTGCACTGCTGGGGGGTGGGGGTGGTGGGAGACATGAGTGGGGGCCTGGTGGAGGGTGCCCCTGGTGACTGGGGGGTGGGGGTGGTGGGAGACATGAGTGGGGGCCTGGTGGAGGGTGCCCCTGGTGACCTGGGGGGTGGGGGTGATAGGGGACATGAGTGTGGGCCTGGTGGAGGGTGCCCCTGCACTGCTGGGGGGTGGGGGTGGTGGGAGACATGAGTGGGGTCCTGGTGGAGGGTGCCCCTGGTGGCGGGGGCGTGGGGGTGATAGGGGACATGAGTGGGTGCCTGGTGGAGGCTGCCCCTGCACTGCTGGGGGGTGGGGGTGGTGGGAGACATGAGTGGGGGCCTGGTGGAGGGTGCCACTGGTGACTGGGGGGGTGGGGGTGGTGGGAGACATGAGTGGGGGCCTGGTGGAGGGTGCCCCTGGTGACTGGGGGGGTGGGGGTGATAGGGGACATGAGTGGGGGCCTGGTGGGGGCTGCCCCTGCACTGCTGGGGGCTGGGGGTGGTGGGAGACATGGGTGGGGGCCTGGTGGAGGCTGCCCCTGCACTGCTGGGGGTGGGGGTGGTGGGATACATGAGTGGGGGCCTGGTGGAGGCTGCCCCTGGTGACTGGGGGGGTGGGGGTGGTGGGAGACATGAGTGGGGGCCTGGTGGAGGGTGCCCCTGGATGGTGGGGGGTGGGGGTGGTGGGAGACATGAGCAGGTGTGCAGGGTAGTCCCCTGTTTTGTGGGCTGCCTGCAGGGGCCGTGGAGGGTGTACAGGGAACACCTGTGAGGACCCACCCAGCCTAATCGCGTGTGTAACTTCCCACGCACCCCTGTAATACACGTACCAAGCCAAATCGCGTGTGATAATTCCCGCGCACCCCTGAAATGCACGCGCCCAGGCTATTCGCGTGTGGAAATTCCCGCGCACCCCTGAAATACACGTACCCAGCTGTAATTGCGTGTGGGACTTCCTGCGCACCCCTGAAATACACGCGCCCAGGCTATTCGCGTGTGGAAATTCCGGCGCACCCCTGAAATACACGTACCCTGCTGTAATCGCGTGTGGGACTTCCCGCGCACCCCTGAAATACACGCGGCCAGGCTATTCGCGTGTGGAACTTCCCGCGCACCCCTGAAATACACGCGCCCAGGCTATTCGCGTGTGGAACTTCCCGCGCACCCCTGAAATACACGCGCCCAGGCTATTCGCGTGTGGTACTTCCCGCGTACCCCTGAAATACACGTACCCTGCTGTAATCGCGTGTGGGACTTCCCGCGCACCCCTGAAATACACGTACCCTGATGGAATCGCGTGTGGAACTTCCCGCGCACCCCTGAAATCCACGTACCCGGCCAAATCGCGTGTGAGACTTCCCGCGCACCCCGGTATACACGCACACATATTTTTTGTCAGCGTGTCCGTGTTTGTGGGTACCCCTTTGCACGTCATTTGTCCAGGAGGGCCACAGTATAGGACATTCATCATGGCAGTATATGGGTGCTATTTGTTGGCGCACCTTTTGGCGCACATTTCTTACAGCCGCAGAGACGCTACCGCCTGCTTTCTTGTGGCGGTCGTGTTTGTGCCTGTGCGCTGGTTTGAGCGTGCGCTTTTTTGCCCTATTCTATTCCATGAATACGTGTTGTAGGCGAGCGTGTGGGCGTTCCGCGCACTTGTGCCCTGTACTTCCCCCGTGACGCCCACGTTTTTGCAAGTTGTTCCCCATTCCGAGTGTTACGCCCGTGTTCCGCCTACTTTTGTTGCGTGCGCCGCGCTATGTGCGAATTTCGCTGTGGCTTGTGCGATTTTCGCTGTGACCTGGCGCACGCTGTTAGATGGCCTGTGCGCCAACGTGCGCGGCGCACTTTTTATCGCACATCCGCTGGTTTTCTCGCGCACGGACTTCCATGAATCGACGTGCGCTGCTTTTCGTGCGATTTTCGCACTTGCACTGCGATTTTCGCTATTCCACTGCGATTCGCACGTTTTTGCCCACTTGCGCCGCGCTAATTATTCCATGAATCGGCCTGTCAATGTTTTCCGCTGCCATCTTATTGCAAGGTAATACCATGATATCAGTGCCTATCCCATTCTTGCACAAAAGCCCAAACTGTCAGCTTTACAAGTGCTTGTTTATCACTCCAGGCAATGTCTAATCTAGCCACAAAGCAACAAGAGACATTGTAGATGGCAAACCAAAGGTCAAACCCCATCTGGCACAGTCCTGCCCTCCCCCATCTCCAACCATCCCACTCCTTCCTTTTCGGATGCAGAGTACCACTTGTTCCTTTTTTCCACTTCTACCACTTTTCTGAATACAACACTTTTAACATGAATAAACAACTTTCTTGGCACAGGATGCAGCGCCGACTCTACTTGAACTTGCCTCCTCACTTGCAAACTGTTTCTATTCGAAGAAGATGTGGTTTTACAATCTAATGGAAGCTTTGTATAGAATTGTAAGGCATTGTTACGTGCATCAGGAGTGACGGTGCTGACAGGTGGGAGCCGGTCAGACGCACCCGAGTCTTGAGTGATGATCTTCTCCAATGGGTTTGGGGATATGTTATGAAATGCGGAGAACCCCAGGTCTGATCCTGTGAAGTGCCTTGTGGAAACCTTAGTTATGTGAAGCATTTCATTATTAGCACCTGTATTCATATGCATACATTTTTAGGCAATTAAAATTGTGATGTGGGGTTAGCATTTCCATGCCAGGAAGGTGATTGGAAGGGTAGAGGGGGACAGGAGACAGCTAATTCTCACAGCTGTCCTCAAGTGGGTGTTTTCTCTGCTTGCAACATCAAAGCTGCACTAGAATAATCTCATTACAATGCGTAAAGAACTTAGATGCCCCTACACCAGAACGTTTGCCACTCCCCCCCAGTCTCTTAAGTTAGCACCTCTCCCAACAAAATCGAAGAGTTAGCCCCTGCCTATATTTTAACCTAGGTTCACCCCTGGATGTGCGCACTTGCATTTTGTTAGCCAGAGAGGTGAGGGAAGCCTTCTGTAAAATGTACTATTTGATAGTTGGTCCCCCACACCAGACCATGGGGGGGGGTAGAAAAGTTGGGGCGGAGCCCCTAAGTTTGGCCACCTATTTTCTGAAGTGGCCCCTCCCATCACCACCTATCCCCCCCCTAATCCCCAAATGTAGGTTGTGTTGCACCCCTTGTAAACACAGTTGGTCTGACGGGATTGCACCTGATTCTTGCATTAGAAGTGAGGAAGTCTGCCAGGCCAGATGCCAGTGCCCATGATTTTCTCTTTAGATGGACATTGAGAGGACTCAGTTAAGGAAGGCACATAATTACTGCAGGATTGAAAAGGTGATGTGAGACATATTACTTGAGGACGCCTCCATTGTTCTTTTATCTCTTACCAGTGAATTACGTGTTTATGAAAATATCTTGAATACGTGTCGTCAGGCGTCAAGATGTGCTTTATAGCATCATACAAATAAACAGTGTGCTTTGTTAGTGTTGCTAGGTCAGTGAACATGTACACAGCAAGGGCCTGATTTACAAAGCCTTTTTCAATGAAGACTTCTCATTCAGAAGTGTTTGTGTAAACCAGGCCCATCATGTGCGTTGCATTATTAAAGTTATGCTTGCGTTTACAAGATGGCTATATCATTGCAATCTCTATAGTCCACTGACCTATTTCTTTTAGATTTCTTGCAATAATTACGAGTAAACATGGTTCTCTCTGCCTCATCACCCTCGGATTGATGTGGCTCATGAGGCACTTGAAATTCGGACTCTGGCGCCCCTTTCAGTCCTTCATCATGACTTTGCTTGTCGCACGACTGATAACAAATCTCTCCTCAGTTACCGAGCACGCGCAGGACACGTGCCTCCGCTGATCGCAGAGTTTAAGGACAGTTAGATCTATTGGTTCATTTTGGGAGTTTTGATCAGGTTTCTGAACATCAATTCAAGGTGGAAAGTAGAAGATGACGGACTAGAGGGAACGTTATGACGATGGTAGGGTGACCAGATTAAAAAAATAAAAACCCGGGAGAGGGCTACTAACATAAAAGTAGGACTAACTATCGACAGTGGCTGTCCAGGCACTACACTCAGTAGTGGTTGGAGGAGAAGGGGTGATACGTGTTAGTGTTCGAATAAACATATATTATAATTAATTTATCAGAAACTACCACTATCTTAATTTGTAAAATGTAACATTTCTTCTGTGCCAGATTGTGCATTCCTGTCTGCCAGCTATGAAGACCTACAACCAAAAACCGGGAACACTGAGTTTTCCAATGGAAAAATTATCTTGAGAAAGGGGGACAGAGCACCCATGCTGGGTGTATGTTCGCAGAGAGATTGGGATTGAAAGAGAGAGTGGGGGTAGGGTGGTTTGGTAGGGGTATAGTGATTGGGGCAGGGTGTCTTGGTAGGCATAGAAAGAGTGGGTGTAGGGTAGGTGGTTGGGTACAGCCATGGAGCGTATATTGTGGGTGTGAAAAAAGGCACTGTTAATCTCCCCAATTACAACCAAGAGGAATTGGGTCAGGGTAAATCCCCTGCACTCAAAAACAGAAGAGTCCAAAAATATGACAAATATTACCGTTTATTGAAAGCTTTCGAAACAGGGATCAAGTTATGGACAACACATAATTCTCCAATACTTTCTCTTCGTTCTCAGTCTTGTCATGAACATTCAAGGTGATGTGACATCACAAAATTAATGATACATTGCAAAATCCTAAAATTCCATCAGATTAGTTAGTAAGGTAGGATACATGTATGATGTATATGGGATTAGTAACCTTATTGGCTAAAATGTATCTGGTGGCTCCTCCTGTGACCAAACGCCTAAATGTTGCAACTACAGGCATGTCAGGTTAGCGTGCTGCCATTGGGTCTTGCAACAAAGTTTAAGCTAGTGTGGAAGGTGGGCAGATATTTGTCAGCAAGGGTCTTCTCAGCTTTGGCGCTTTGTTAAATTACCAGCCCATGAACAACTATTCAAGGGGGTGGGAACAACCCCAGAGGTGCAGCTTGTACTGAACAAGTTATCATCTCTGATCCTCTAGGCCTTGAGACAGAACATTAAGCTTTCAACCTGGTATTACTTTTGTATCATCTTGCCTTCAGTTGGATGGGAACAACAGGCTCTGTCAGGCTTGAATGGTTTGTCTAACAAGTTCATGTCATGTGTGTAGGGACCACAAACTTAATGTTCCTGCTTGCATTTATAAGGATTTTCAGCTTTACACATACAGGTGTCCTATATCTTCTGCTAATGTGAAACTTTCTCTCCCTCTGCATCCTTGGCAAGGCTGTATAAAATAGCTGCACCGACAGCCTGGCCTGAGCCCCTCTGTGAAATCAGCATGTCAGGCCTCTCTATGCATCCTCAAGCCCTTTCAGTGCCTTTCATTTGTTTCAATGTGGCTGTGGCTTTCATCTTTATTTACATGGCCGCTCATGTTAGTTGCGTTCAATGTCAGCAAGCAGTTCATATTCATTTTTGTGCAACTTGTAGTTACTAGCAAAGGTGTGTCTATCCTCTATCTAAGTGAGTCATAAGCATGTTCTTTGTGTCTATGAGTAATTTATTCTAAGTGTCTGCATAGCTTCATGCAGGAATGCATATGTGCTTCATGTCTAACGCATCTATGTCATAGCCTTAGTCGTGACGTCATCAGCCTTCTGCGTGGTTACAGTTAGTCTACTTGCTCCATCGACTGCAAATGTATCTCTTCAATGGCGTCATCAGGAAAGGGTCTAAATTGCTGTCTTGTGGATAACATTTCTCACACCTACTGTACATCGGTGATGGGGAGGAAGGGGCATGGAACGATGTAAACCTTTTGTTTCTGTGATGTCGGAAAATGAGGACGGGACCAGTGCAACAAGGGTCCCATTCATGTCTCCCGCTTCCGGTGGATGGAGGTAGAGACAGTGTGGGTAGGCTGGGTGGGGGATGGGCAAAGAGAGAGTGGGGATGTAGTGGGTAAGGGATGGGGTTGAGAGAGTGGGGATAGTATGAGTAGGGGGTTGGCGTTTGGGAGAATGGGGCTAGGGTGGGTGGGTGAAGGTAGAGAGAATGGGGTTAGAGTGGGTGTAGATAGAGCAAGTGAGGGTGGGGTTACTGCATGGGTGGGTTGGAGAGAGTGGGGGTAGAGAGGCAGAGTGGTAGTAGTTGGTTGGTGCAGGAAACATGAAAATGAAGCAGCCTCAGGAGGACTTGTCAAATGTTGCACAAAGTAGCCCAAACATAACCAAACCAGAACCTGTAATGGTGGTGGGGTCAGTGGGGGTAGAGAAAGTGGGAGTGGGGTGGCTGAGGGTGGAGAGAGTTGGGATAAGGGTTGTAGAAAGGCACTCTCGGGAGGAATTAAAAAGAAGATTTCTGTCAAAAATAGCCCAAAATAGGCCAACTGTGTGCAACATAGCCCAAATAGCCGATTAAGGCAAATCACTATGCAGCTCAGAAATGGAAAATTCGGGTAACTTGCTGATTAGAGAAGATCTAGTTAGGGAGCTCCTCATTGGGTAGTTTGGTGGAGGAGTTTGCAAAAATACATTTTAGTGAGTTGGCCATTTCAGACAGTGGCATTGCTGGTTGCTATGCCAACCAGATATTCTCAGTTCAGAAACACATTTCCCTCTCTCTCTGTTCTGTAACTATGGTTGTGTCAATTGTGTGGCTTGTGCCATAAATATTCACCAAAACCAAAAGGAGGGAGTGGTGTACCATAAGGTATGGTAGTAATGCACACAACTCTCCTTTTGTTTCTTAATCAGAAGTGCCAACGCTTTATGAAGTCCGTTACCAAAAAGAGATGCATAGTGAATGGACTGCTTGGGTCAGTGCCTTTGATTAAGAAACACAAGGAGAGACAGGTGCACCGCTATCATAACTTTTGGTGCATCCTCCTATCCTTTTTTCTTTATCATGAGCACTGACCCCACAGGAAGACCTTTCACCACTTTGCTCTATTGGATGGAAGGATTACCTGAGCGGGTTGGGGCATCTAAGGTTAGTTGGGGAACTCTGGCTTGGGAAAACTTTTTGAAGACCTCAGGAGCTTTGACCTGACTGGGTCAACCCACTTAAAACAAACTGATATACTATGTGCCTACAATAGTAAAATACTGCTAATAAATATGTTTCTGGGCTCTGAGGGCATCCTAGCTAAAATTGACCCAGCCTATAAGCACTTTCAGTTGGGGGATGTTCAAATCCCCACCCTCCTTAAAGTTAGACTCTTGGGAGTGGTTCTGGATCTGTCGCTCAATATGAATCCCTATGTAGCCAGCACAGTTGCATCTGCCTCCTATTATATCAAATTGCTGGCTCACCTGAGAACGTTCATCTCCAAACAGAACGTTGAGTCAATTGCTCGAGCCATCATAGGGAGCCATCTTTGTCCCGGGAGGATAGCTCAGCGGCAGCGTGCGCGTCTTGGAAGCAAGACGACACGAAGCAACAACGGGTTCAATCCCCGGGTCCGCGCTTAGAAACCTCTGGGTGTTTAAGCGCGTTATAAATACGTAACTAAGACAAAAAAAACAACACAATTACACAACTAAGAAAAACAAACAATTCCTGTAACAGCGCCTCGATGCCTGTGGGCTGTGTGAGCGCTTTATAAATGTTAAATAAATAAATAAATAAAATAAATAAATAGGAGCAACATTAGATTATCGCTGCAGTTTGCTGGCAGGTTCGAGCAAATCCACCATTAGCTGTTTCCAGGTTGTCCAGAACGGAGCGGTTAGTGTTGTAGCTGGCCTGTCCTATCGGTCCCATGTGTCCGAAGCACGTCGAGCTCTGCATTGGCTCCCCGCGGAGGCCTTTATCTTCTTCAGACTTTTGGTCATCTCCTTCAAATGCCTCATGGGAACTATGCCCCCAAACCTACAAAGATATATAGGTAAGAAACCTTGTCATAGAAACCTGCGCTCTAATGACCACAATGTCCTCCACCAGCCTAGATCTAAAACCAAGAAAGCGCAACTGGGTGCCTTTGCCTTTGTGACCCCCATGCTTTGGAATGCCCTGACTAGCCATCTAAAAGGCTTATCAGTTTTGAGCAATTTCAAGAAGGAACTAAAAACCTTCCTTTTTAATTAGTACCATGCCATTCTTCTCCCTGTCCCCTCAGTGCTCTCGGGACAGCTTCTGGTTGTTTCTGTCTTGTTCATCTTTGTCTGCGCCCTCACACCCATGGGTCTATGGCTGCGCATTACAAATGTAATAAAGTCAAGTTTCAGATACCGGTTCATAAGAATATGTATAAATAATGAATGTCCTCTTCCTGATTTCATAGCCTAGACATTGAAGTCGCAATGTAGATCTTAATACTTAGTAAAGCAGTTTAATTTAGGAACAGTAACGTGTGCTGCAACAAACACAACCAGCTGCCTTTTACTTTGTTGTATCATTTTTACAATTTTATATTTTTGCCTTTATTGATTTGTGGTGAAGCAAGATAGTGATGACATTTGATGTCATGCTAATGTGGACTTGTATTGTGTTATACGCTGTTTTATGTGTCTTAGTATACAACATAATCAGAACAAGAAGTGCATTGAAGTGGCTTAAGGTCTATATGACCCACCGAAAACAATTACATATAACCTCCAGTGTTTCCCCCAGCAGAGAATTCCACCACTAAAAATAAATAAAACTGCAGTCTCTCCCAACTCCATGTTTTCCAGACTATGAAGTACTCATGGGAAGAATCCACAGGTGACTCTGCTAAATTGAGTTATCTGCAGACACTCGTGGGTCATCTGAGAGGGTCAATACTTCAAATACTCTTCCTCCAGTTTTCCATGAGCACCGTCATGGCCCTCGTTATTTCCCCCACTCAAACCTGCTTAATTTCCCATCTGGAGGAAATATGTTGTTCTTCACATGCCCCCCAAATATGTTCTATTTTCATTTTTTAGCAGGGACATTCCCACCAATGACAGTAATGGAAAAGAAAGCATTTTTGTGGCTGACCCCACTGCATTTTTTTGAAAATGATTAACGTTTTATTTTCAGTACAAGTCCTGCCTTCAATGAAAATAGACTCTTTTTAATTCCCATTGCTCCACAGTTCAATGTCACGCTCAGAGTGGGCAATGGGTCATGATTTGGGGTACGATGGCAGCTTCGCCTCTCCGACAGGGCTCTCCACATTTGTGATAACCCTAAAACATTTGCAGAAGAAATCCCAAACAGGTTTGAAAATGCTAGGTAAAGTTCTAGAACAAAATACCATCAGCCTACCGAGATATAATAGGGAAAAAGCACAGCAAGTTATTTTAAGATTTTGTTTTCGCACGTACGAAACCAGAGTCAACAAAGTTTACTTTGACAGAAGTGTTTTAACAAGCTTCTAAAAAATGATTTAAAAAAAGAGCTGTGATCTGTAATGCTTAGGAGAATTCAGTTTGGCCTGAGGATATTTTAGGAACTTTCTGAATTACGCAGGTCTACCTCAGTCCCAACATTAGAGGAGAAACATGCTTGTGAGTGTTCTCCTTATTAGTCGGGGCGTTCAATTGCAAAGCTGCACAGAGAGACAGGACTCGTATTAATGACGTATTATTGCCTTACTTGCTATCTTGGAATGGCATATAGATTCAGAGAGCAGCAATATCGCTGAGCGTGAACAATACATGAAAGAGCTCAACGAATGACAGCAATGGGACATCAAGGCAATGCTCACACATCTATATCTGAAAAATATAGATAAAGCGATGCATTACGGCTTATGCATGGGAAGTGTTCGGAAAAGGGCACAAGCACTGTCAATTGTAGATACATTTAAAGAAGAACCCACAAGCCGACTTCTGGCCATTCATTGCTTCTGAGAAGGTAGACCCTGACCACCCATCCTGGAAGAAGGGATCGGAGAGGTATCAAAAGAAACCCTCTCATGGCAAAGGGGCAGTCATTGTCCTTCTTTGATTTGAGAATATTCAACGTGAACATTTCCTTTCATACTGTTTTTCAACCGGTCTCTTAACAAAAGGGGTTTTTCAGCAAAAATATTATTTACAAAATGTATGATAAAATGGCTTACAATTACAGCAATCATCAATGAAATACTTACCTAGAAAATTCCAAGTTGTTTATCTGCATGTATGCACGTATGTTATCCGGTTCCATGATGCTTGCTCGAGAAAATGTGCTTGAGGCCCATTTGTTTACACTTTTTGTAACACTTTCCTGACAAAAAACAGACACCCTGCCACCATAATGAAATACCCAAACCCAATCCCCCCTCTGTATTTGCGAGGAAACAATCCCCCCTCTGTATTTGCGAGGAAATGTGTTAAAAGAAAGTAGAACAATTGGGCCGCTAGCAAATGGACCTGCGAGCAAATGGGCCTGCAAGCAAATGGGCCTGCGTGCAAATGGACCTGCAAGCAAATGAGCTAGATCAATGTCATCTTTCTCTATGGAGATACGTCTCCTATTAAAACTGATATTTGAGGGAACCAACATATGGTTTGATGAAGTTCTAAAGAAGTTCACTCTTTTTTTGCTTCAAGAAAATAGAAATGATTATTTTTTTCCATTAATAATGGGTCGATATGGCATGTATTAGTGAACGGGCTCCGCAATCGATTGCCTCACTTCACTTTCATCAGGACCGGAGATGAGGCGACCAACCACCATTGGGCTAATGGGGCTTTTGTCTCCAAGCCATAGAATGGCAGGACTACTGCTGACTGGACCTCGTTCGCATACAGAGCTGTTTGCGGGACAGGGCGCAGCTGGTAAATGGTTTTTGGGGCTGCACTGTTGACACAGACTTGGCCTTTACTTCTGTAACACATTCATTGTCATCAACACTTTTCATATGCAAAAATAGGAAATCAAAACCTAGATGGGAAATGTCCTAGTCAACTCACCCACACAGCTGTAATTACCAACATCTATGTCCCCTTTCAATGAAATCAAAGTGAGGTACAAGTAGTTTATTTAAAAAAAAAAGGCCACACACAAATAAAACCATATCATAAATTAGTTATGTCTTAGTTAAGTAATCAGAATATCAGCACTTGCATGGGAGGGAGGAGATTGGGAGTGTTAGAGGTGACAGGAGGCAACTCCTCTTCACAGCAGTCTGCAAGTGTCTGGTTTCATAAACGAAAAGAAGGAGTTGGCAGCTTTCAACATACTATTGAACCCATAGACCTAGGGCCCTTTAAGATGAGGTAGCAATACTTAGAGATGGATGGGGATGCAGAATTTACTCAGACATGAATAATCAAACCGACTCAGGAAGTTGGCAAACCAAGGTGCTGTTTTATTTGTAATTATCTAAAACAGGGAGTTACAACGGACATCAACGACGTTTGCTCGATTTCTCTCAACACATTTCATAAAAAACAAAATTCTACTTGGGGATGTGATGGGCTTACAGGGAACATCTAAGTATATGTTCCATACTAACGGGGTAGTGATTGGGTCTCTGACATCAGATGGACAACTAAGCCCTCCTCTAGTGCAAGTCATCTTCATCGTCATAAAATATGTGACGATCTATTGGTTGTACAAACTATAGGGCTCTTTGATACATGGCCCTCTACAATTCGTTGACATGCTTGTACCCTTTTGGAATATTCCACACGCCACCAGCACGCAGGCTGGTACCCCAGGTGCCTGTGGGCTGGTCTTGACCATAGCTTCCCACCCAATTAGTCTGACATCCATCATCACTCTTGCAATCTGCCATTAAATTAAGGCTTTGAACTTGCCCTTGCAGAAGCTCTCTGTGCCTGAGAATAAAAGGGACTGTGGCAAGGTTTATCTTCTGGTTTTGGTGTAGCTCGACCCAAAGTCTATTTAAATCTGACCATGTGACTGGAGACCACGTTTTCAAGGTCTTTGCTGTATTTAAGATGATTAAATCTTGAACTCTTGACGCCTTCTGTGTTGTTTCATACCACTTCAAACAGAATTGTGTTTCTTTCTCACGTTCATGTAACTACTGGATGGACAACCAGGCTCACAGTGCCCTCAACTTTTTGTGCTGTGCCAGCCACGCATTTCTGAATTTCTGCTTCGCCATTAGCTGGTTTCCAACTGCCCCACACTAAAAACCTTTTCCAATCAAGGGGTTCAAGCCTTGCTAAAGTGCATTGTGGAACATCCAGGTTCTATTATTCCCTATCTATATACATTGACGCGTCGCCACAATCTATTCACTATGTAGCCATCATTCAAGATCACTTTGTCTACTGCATCTGTACAATTGTAAAATGACTTTGCATTTTCTTCAGCATTTCTTTGCATGCACATCTTCATTTCAAGCCCGAAATATTGCTCATCTTTGTCACCTCCTCCTCAGATCCTATAAAAAGTCTATGTTCTTCAATCTTACGTATCTTTTCAGAGTGAGTCAGTTATGTTCCGCATGACATCACCATTCTTCTTTCTCACTCATTTTCACACTTCTTCCGGGACTTTATCCAAAAGGCTATCATATCTTCGTGAATGCATGTAGGTCTTTCTTAGTCAATACTTTTTTTCAAGAATTCTTTGCGGTACAGGCATACTCACTGGTACTGCACATGTCACAATTTCCGGTTCCCAACATATAGGCAACATGGGGGCAAGCTTTTTGGTAGGGGCTTCCTCTACTGGATGAAGAGTCCCCCTGGAATGTGTGGGTAAACAAGTTAGATGTTCTAACAGCACACTAATTCATGAATGCCCACAGCAAGAAAGTGAGCCAAAAAATAAAGCTAATTTTTAAACCTGAGTTGATATCTCTCAGGTCTACTAGCTTAATGCAAATCAAGAGTTTGCATTCTGGGACCTGTAGAATTCCATTCAGGATGATAGAACTATAACTACAATGATACCTGTTTTGCTTAGCACATTTATATAAGGTTTTACATATTGTGGGGTTGATTTAGGTGCTTGCTGTACTTTCCAAGTGAACTCCATAAGAGCATAGTATTGTAGTTCTTGAAAGTAAAAAACATAGCCTGAAAGGTACATGGTCTGTTGCTGTAACTTCAGAGTCTGTACAATTCCTGACTTTACTGTTTAGTCAAAGTGTGTGATTCAAGGCAAATCATTGTATTTCACCGGGCCTTAACTGAAAATATTTGAGGCTATGGAAGTGATTCACACAATTAAATACATTCTTACAGTGGAACATTTTAAGCTATTTTCTAGACAACATGCCCCTCTGTTTGTGGCTCCTGATATTGTCACATAGGATTGTGTTAATGTTGCATCAGCCTTCCTTCAATACCAAATTTCATGATTTGACAGGCAGATATATAGTTTCACCACCCTATCAGTGGACTGAAAATACTATTCAAGCAGGATGAACGCAGAAGAACCAATATTAATTTCCTCTCCTGTCAGCACCAACGTTGCAGTGGGAGCTTATGAGAGCACGAGAAAGCCACGTTTCCAAATACCCTATAAAGGGTGAGTGAGAGTAATACGAACACGGTGAATAATGGCTGGAGAAAGCTACTCAGGTTATGGGAGGTTGAGAAACCTGAGTATGCAACTAATACATGAAAGAGGGAAAGAGGGAGATATAAATAGTTAATTGAATTAAGGCAAAGCCAGAAAAATGTAAAACTTTGAACGACCTGGACAGACTACCACCCTATCCAAAATAATGTGTGAAAGAAAAGAAGCTTTCTGTGGACTACAGGATTTTGGGGAGTCTGGCGCAATGAAGGAGGAAAGGATAGAAACACTTGTTTGTGTTTGTTCTCAAGCATCCCTGCTGAATTTGAATTGTTTGCATCAAGAAACAGTTTTATTTGTATTAAAAGGAGAGACTCCTAAACATAATTTTGAATCAAGGCTGGAAAGAATATACTGCTAGGGATAAGAAACATTGGAAGATCGAAAATAAGTCACGCATAAACTGATCTCCTTTTTCCTTCGTTTAGTTAGGTGTTTTCTATAGCGCTATGGCTAGTGAGCTGAAAAGGATTCAGGCTAAAGTGATTTAATTTGGACTTCAGCCTCCAATCTTAGTTTTATTTTTGTTAGGTCTGGGTTTTCTCTCGTAGAAATAGAGTGAGTTAGGCATTTGATTCCTTTTCTTTTAAATAAAACCCTTGAAACATGACTCACAATCATCCAAGTCTGTCTTCTGGTTCACCACAGTTATCATAATTGTTCACACACACCTGAAATGTTGACTTTGTCTTGCCACCTGAAGTGGGACATTATTTTGAGGGTTAAAAGCATAGCACAAACTGCTGATTTTATATAAACTAATTTCATAATTCAGTGGTTAGAATTTTATACATACACAGTCATGCATTTGTTCATGGATCCAAATACTCTAAATATGCAGTGAACTGGGGGACTCAACCCAGCCCTTTAAGACGAGGTTGCAATACTATAAGATGAATGGGGATGCAGAAGTCATTCAAACATCAATAATTGAAACGACTCAGGTAGTTGGCAAAAAGGTTGACTGTCTTAATATCATTTATCTAAAACAGGGTGTACAACGAACATCAGACGTCTCACCACATGGTCTCTCAATTTCTTCAGAAAAAACATCATAATTATAATAAAAAATTGTCATTGATGACGTTAACCTACGTACTTACTAACATCATTCCATGTGGCAGACTACAAAAACCTATTGAAGAGAGTGATTGGTTCAAAGGGAACATCCAAGTATATATTATATACTAGTCTAAGAAAATGATAGGCTTTTAACATCAGGAGGGGCAACTAAGCCCTCCCCTCTCACAGGTCACTATGAATGTCACTAAATACATGATGTCCCATTGGTTACACAAATTATAGCACCCTTTATAATGCTGCCCACTACAGTTGGTTGCCACTCTTACATCCGTCAGTACTTTTCCACCTAAGTAAGCAGCACAAAGGCTGGACTTCCAGGTGCTAATGAGCTGGTCATAACCATAGCTTCCCACCAATTAGCATATAATCTATCATCACCTCAGTGGTTTACTGTCAATTAAGGCTTTTAACTTGTCCTTGGAAATGTTCTTTGCTTTGGACAATTCAGGGGAGTGAAGGCACACTCTGCCTTCATGCGTAGGTGTGGTTTGTCATGTTTGTCCAACTTTATCCTTCCACATGACTGAAGACCACACGTTTGAGCTCTGGTGCATTTAAAATACTATTTTCTTATAGACCTCTGACTTATTCCTTGTTTTTGTTCATGTCTTCTGTACAGGAGTCTCTTATTTTCACACGATTTGTAACTAATGTCTGTTCATCCCAGTCTGATAAGACCATGGCTTCTTGGGGCTGATCCAGCCTCGCCTTTCTGAGATTCGCTTCTATAACTCAAATTCTTTTTCAACTGTGACACACTGGAAAGGCCTTCCTTTTCTGGTCTAGCACTGCTACAACACGTAATGGAATCATCCATTCTTTACTTGTTCCTATGTATGTATACATTGGCGCATGCCACAATCTACTCACTACATAGCTAGCATCAAGAATACTTTGTCTGCTTGCGTTTCTTTGCATATGTACATGTGTAGAATCACTTGATATCTTCATCGTTTCTGTAACACAAGCCTCTTCATCTTGAGCCCAAGATGTCACTTATCTTCAATACTTTCTTGATGCCTCATAGAATATCTTCATTCTCTTTTCTCTGCATCTCTTCTTAGTACGTCAGTCCAGCTTTGTGTGACGTCACCATTCTTTGACATTTGCCATGTCTCTTCCAGGATCTCATTCAAATGGCCATCATACTGTTGTGTATGTAGGTATGGCTTTCCCAATGGGAACCTTGCTTCCAGGATTCTCCTCGGTATCTGTATTTTCAATGGTACTGCCTGTGTCTCACACTCTGGTTCCCAACATATAGGCAATATGAGGTGAAATGGTTGAGGTGGAGGTACTTGGCTCCTTCTCTACAACAGTATGAAATTAACACCAGTATATTATTACATTAATATGTAAAGACACCCACAGTGAAGCTGTGAAGGGTTCCCTCTCGTTTAACTTCACAAGCTGAAGTCAAGGAAACTCTACTATCAATATCTATTCTATTTCTGTCAGTGGCTGATTTTAAAACCTGTGGCTCAGCTTCTTCTATTCCCATTATTTAAAAACATATTGAAAGAAGGTGGGGGTAGTGAAGCAGTAGCACCACAATGAATTTGCTCTTAGTCTCCTCCCTGCCATAGTTTTACAAAATAGAAAACTCAATGTGAAAGGTAACCATATTTGGCTGAAGAAAACACCCATCAAATCGTTCAAGGGTGATAGAATGAGGTGAACCAACACCATTATTTTAATGATAGATTGCATGTTTAACCAATTTATTTGCCAAACCTTGCGAATAAGAAAATACTTATTTTAAGCTCTAATGACCACGTTGATAAACAAATTTAGTGATAGTTTCAACATGTTTGAAAAAAGCTTTCTGCTGAAGCTATAGTCATGTTGTTTCCTAATGTAAACATGATAAGGAGCTAAACTTTATTTTTATTCTAAGGGGATAAATGTATTCCTTTGATTCATGTAATGCATTTTCTGATGCATGCTTTATGGAGTGAAGCTCAATATGGTCAGTGCTCTTAGTCGATCGCTACAGACTTTGTGAATGTAGACCGTCACTTGAGTCTTTAGACTCATCAGCAGCAATTCGTGAGGTTACTAATTCACTAAGATGATTCCTGGAACTATGGATCTTGTTAGGGAAAGTCCAACTGGGGTCTTTCCTGTCATCTATCTTCCTCTCCACCTGTGGGGTTCTCCAGGGGTCTAACCTCTCACCCTGGCTTTTCAACCAATACCTGCCAACTCTCGCTCACTGCATTGCCATTTTCTGCTCAAATTTCCAGTGCTCCGCTGATGACACTCAACTCATTTTCTGGCTGCCCTCGCCCACCTCCTCTCCCTCTCTCATCTCTGACTGCCTAACTGCCATTCAAAATTGGTGTGCCGCCAATGATCTTTGTCTGAATGCCAGCAAGACGGAGATCCTCCTCATTGGCACACCATCTCCATCCTTTTCCCTCACTCTCTGGCCGGCCTCCCTCGGCCCTCCTCCTACCCCTACCTGCGAGGCTAAGAACCTTGGCATCATCTTTGACTCCACACTTTCCTTCTCGGCCCATATCTCTGATGTCTCTAAAAAGTGAAACTTCCGACTGCACCTCCTCAGAGGTATTCTGCCTTTCCTCTCCTTCCCCCAGAAGTTCATGGTATCCCACGCTCTGGTTCTCTCTAGCTTGGACTATTGTAACAGCCTCTTTCTAAATCTACCTTCCTCTACTCTCTGCCCTCTACAACATATCCAGAACAGGACTGCAAGCCTTGTCCTTGGTCTCAAGCCCTGGGATCTTATCTCTCCAGCTTTGAAATCTCTCCATTTGCTCCCAGTGGATGCAAGAATTAAATTAAAAACCCTCTGCATTGTCCACAAGGCTTTCTTGGGCCTGGGTTCAAAATACCTTCAGCTATCCCTCCGCAAATACCTCCCCTCTCAAGCTCTTCGCTCCTCTACCTCTAACTCCCTCAGGGTCAGTCATTTTTCAAAGAAACGAGCTGGGGGTAGATCTCGATCTTCGGCTGGGGCCTCCCTCTGGAACAGCCTCCCTGCCACTCTAAAACTTGAGGAGCACCATCTCCGATTCCGGAAGCACCTCAAAACCTTCCTCTTTGCTTCTGCCTTCGCTCCCCTTCTCCCCTGCTGATCTGCTCTCTTGGCACTGTGCACCTGGCCACCCTCTGTCCCCTGGTCCCAGGTACCTGCTCACCCTGCCACCTTCCTGCACTGCCTCCTGGCCACCCCTTGCACTGGGGACTGTATCTGTACCCATACATCCCCCCCATTTTTCTTCTTTTCTGCACTTATTCAGACTTAGCCAGTCTGCTGCCTTGAACGCAGCACTTGCCACTTTCTGGCTGCACTACCACAGTTTGCCTCAATGTTCTATTTAGTTTATTTATCTGCGCTCCTCGGCTTCTGCAGTTTCCACTCCCCCCCTTCCATGCATTTTTTCCCTTTTCCCTTTCCCATGCACTTGTGCGCTCTCAATGTCACTGGGCCTAGTAAGATCGTTTTTATGTTGTGCTGTGTTCTCCCTTGGTCCCCTCCCTTCCCTAGTCACGCTCTGAAACACTTGTGTATGAGCATGATACAAATAAAATATCATGTCATATCATATCATATCATATCTCTTGTGGAAGAGCTTCAGAGACAGATTTCTACAACAAGATATTTCTACAAATGAATAGATACATATCTACATATATAGTGTTAGTACCAGGTTGGCATTATGCAGGCATCATCTATTATGTTATTTGTGCTATTTCAGGATAACGTCAAATGTCGGATAACACTGGACTAGCTCATGGTGGTATTTTTAAATCTGCGCTCTGGGATATGTGCTGTTGAGGCACTGGAAGGACCTGTAAATAAATGTAAAGGAGCCACATGTTCTACACTGATGGTACAGGATGGCGGTGCTATATTGACCAGCGGCTGTCGGTCCAGGAGTATTGCCGATCTCCACAGACCTCTTCCTCTTCTGTTAAATGTGCAATGTGCTGTCTCATATGGGCCATGATAGTAGAAAAATGTCCCTCTTTCCCCTGGCACACAAAATCCCTGCAAAAGAGTGCAGGTGTAAACTGGCCACCATAATGTTGATAGTGTGGAGACATTCCCCACAGTTGATTTGTGGGTGAGTGCGTGTTTATGGACCAAGCTCCTTTCAATGTTTGTGGTTTCCTTGATGTTCTCATTAAATGTTGCAGTGGTGACAATTATTTTCACTAGCTACATGAGATCTGTGTGGCGTTTTTCAAAGAGACTATAATTGGTTGTTTATAACTCACTTAATACCCAGAGGTTTCTAAGCGCGGACCCGTGGATCGAACCTGTGTTGTTCCACATCGTCTTGCTACCTAGGCCAGCGTGTTGCCCCTGGCTATCCTCCCAAGACCCAGGTGTGCTGTTTTATGCCAGTGGTTGCCTGGTCATTGTGCTTTGATTAGTCTAATCTATGGCTTCACCCACCCCTTAATGCCCTTGGTATGTGTCTGTTTACTGTTGAGAAACATTGATTTTCTCCAGTAAGGAATTGCACCCTGTCTCTAGGGCAGCGGTCTTCAAACCTTGTCATACAAACAAAATATTCTGGGAGTCACGTCTCTGTGATCGGTCAGGGAGCTGGATAAGATATGGACACAGTTTTGAAGATACCAGCTACATCCATGATCATGGGGTGTTAGTTGTGAGCAGATAGCATGCCAAGTGACCAAGTTCCCACGCACTCATACACACCAATTATCCTCTTGCGTCTACAAGGAGAGTGAAGTGTGCTGTGTCCCATGAATGCAAAATCAGGATATATTTTGCTACTAAAATTAGTCAATAAGAATGACACTATCAAAGGGAGGGAGAGCTAAAATGTAAGCTTTTGTGGCATTAGGGTTGTGGCAGAAGACTTCCCCAGTAGCATTACTTCCAGAAGTGTGGCGAGTGCGTGCTCATGTCCCAACCATACAGCATCATAATGTGTAGTTCAGCAACTTTGTACCTCGCATCCTTATTTCTCTCCTTTTTAATACCTTAGTGCTGCATCATTGTTTAATACCTTATTTTGGCTTACCCTTCTTTCTTGACCATCTCTCCATTTTAGTTCTGTTGCTGCTGCTGTTCAATGTACTTTTTGTATCTCCCTTCTTCATTATCGGTACTGACTGCCTATTCAATTAAATTGTTTTCTATATGGCACTTTATGCTGTGTTCTGGCCTTTAAGCATTGCTACTGGACATTGAACCTGTGCTGCTCAGCGTTATCTTGTTTCCAAGATAATCATGTTGTTCCTTAGTTATCCTGTCCTCTGCCCATTCTACTGTTCTCTCATCTTGCCACTTACACTCTCTCTCGTCTTTCTCATCGCCTCAAATATTGTCCTTTCCTCCTCATGCTACACAATTTCATAACTCCTCACCATCCAGTTCTGTCTCTTATTTCTCTTGCCTCCACTAGCTGATTCTGTCTTTTGATTCTTTATTATACAATCAGTTTCTTCGATTTCTTTCGCTCATGTTATGTATGCAGTATCTCTCCTCTGCATCCATTATTACTCCCTTTCCCTTCAACGCTGCCTCTTTTTTTAGTTTATCCACTGTTCTCCATGTCCCATTTCCTGTTCTTTCTTCTGTTGCTGCTGCCCATGTTTTCTTTCTCATTCCCATCTCTCCCAGTCATCTTTCCTCTTTCACCCTTCTTTTCAGTTCTCTCTTCCATCTCCTCTCACTAGTTCACTTAGTTTGTGCCTCCCATTCTGTATCCACTCTTTCCCATTCTGATTGGTTCGGTCCCAACTAACTTCCACTCTGTTCTAGCTCTACTTCCTTTTCTGTCCTATTCTGTGGACCCCTCCTGTTTGTATCTCCCTCTTATTCTGTCCCTCTTATTCTGTCTAGGATTCCAATTCTCTTGTATCATTAGTATGTTATTTTTTTTAGCACAAACCTAGATTTGAGAAGCAACAGACACTTTACAGAGGTATATAACAATACAGATGAATAGCAGAGTGCTTTACAGAGATGTACAACATTACAAACGCATAAAAGAGCACGGTAGCAAGAGAACAGATATACCCCAGGAGGTACAATACCGAGTGGCACAGAGGAGGGGCGGATGTCTGCTAGCGAGTCAGCTGGCACAAGGGGTGACATAATGGCCTAGGTGTTGAGTAGTAGAGACTCCTTGAACATGTGGGTCTTGGGTACTTTTCTGAATTGTATGAGTGTGGGGGTGAGTCTGATACTGATGGGGAGGAAGTTCCTTAGTCTTCTGGCATAGGCAGAGAAAGCTTGTTTTCTGGTCCTTTCCTTTTTGTGCGGCGGGTTTCAAGTCTACACATATCATGGATTCTGGTGGTGCGCTGTCTACTGAAGATGCTGTGTTTCTCCACAGGAAAGCTGGATGACTTGAGGGCGACCGCCTTGTGCATGATGCAGCAAGATTTTAAAGTGATTCATGCGTGCAGTGGGATCTGGTTTTTAGTTGATGAGGGCCGGGGTGATGTGGTTATATCTGCGAAGAGCCTTAATGAGGCCTGCAGCTACATGTAGGTCA